>NC_053023.1:35893131-36013362 GCF_003073215.2 Triticum urartu | reverse complement strand
TTTTGGAGAGTCTTCTCTTCTCTTGTAGGGAGCCGTACACGCATTGGAATAGTGTCCGGGTCTTCCACAATTGTAGCAGTTTCGCTCTCGACTAGAAGATCTTTTGTCATTGTAGGACCTTGACTTGGAGCTTCTATCTTTGCTTCTACTCTTGTAGAACTTGTTGAAGTTCTTCACCATTAAGCTCAATTCTTCATTGAAGTTTTGTTTCTCACTTGATGATCTAGGGGCTTCACATGAGGCTTTGTAGGCACCACTAGATTTGTTGTGAAGTTCCTCTTTATCCTCAAGTGACATCTCATGAGCAACAATTCTTCCAATTACCTCCGTTGGCTTGAGATCTTTGTAATTGGGCATCATTTGGATCAATGTGCACACGGTATCATATTTTCCATCCAAGGCTCTTAGAATCTTCTTGATGATGAATCTATCGGTCATCTCTTCACTCCCTAAGCCGGCAATCTCATTTGTGATGAGAGCAAGCCTAGAGTACATTTCAGCGACACCTTCACCATCCTTCATTTTGAACTTGTCAAGTTGACTTTGAAGCACATCCAATTTGGATTCCTTGACGGAGTCGGTACCTTCGTGCATATCAATCAAAGTGTCCCAAATTTCCTTTGCATTCTCAAGACGGCTGATTTTGTTGAATTCTTCGGGGCACAATCCGTTGAAGAGAATATCACAAGCTTGAGCATTGTATTGCAACATCTTCAACTCATCCGCGGTAGCTTCATGCTTTGGTTCTCTCCCATCAAAGAAGTCACCTTGCAAACCAACACACACAATAGCCCAAACGGTGGGGTTATGTCCAAGAATATGCATTTTCATTTTATGCTTCCAACTAGCAAAATTTGTACCATCAAAGTAAGGACCTCTACGGTGATAATTTCCCTCGCTAGATGCCATACTCTCCTAGGTTGTGAAACCAAGGCCATGACCACCAAAAGCTATGGAAATCAAAGCAAATGGAGACCAAAGCTCTGATACCATTTGTAGGATCGGAAGTATGTCTAGAGGGGGGGTGATTAGACTACTTGACCAAATAAAAACTTAACCTTTTCCCAATTTTAGTTCTTGGCAGATTTTAGCTATTTTAGGACAAGTCAAGCAATCATCACACAATTCAAGCAAGCATGCAAAGAGTATATTGGCAGCGGAAAGTAAAGCATGAAACTTGCAAGAATGTAAAGGGAAGGGTTTGGAGAATTCAAACGCAATTGGAGACACGAATGTTTTTCCCGTGGTTCGGATAGCTGGTGCTATCCTACATCCACGTTGATGGAGACTTCAACCCACGAAGGGTAACGGTTGCGCGAGTCCACAGAGGGCTCCACCCACGAAGAGTCCACGAAGAAGCAACCTTGTCTATCCCACCATGGCCATCGCCGACGAAGGACTTGCCTCACTAGCGGTAGATCTTCATGAAGTAGGCGATCTCCTTGCCCTTACAAACTCCTTGGTTCAACTCCACAATCTTGTCGGAGGCTCCCAAGTGACACCTAGCCAATCTAGGAGACACCACTCTCCAAGAAGTAACAAATGGTGTGTTGATGATGAACTCCTTGCTCTTGTGCTTCAAATGATAGTCTCCCCAACACTCAACTCTCTCTCATAGGATTTGGATCTGGTGGAAAGAAGGTTTGAGTGGAAAGCAACTTGGGGAAGGCTAGAGATCAAGATTCATATGGTAGGAATGGAATATCTTGGTCTCAACACATGAGTAGGTGGCTCTTTCTCAGAACATATGAGTTAGAAGTGTAGATGTGTTCTGATGGCTCTCTCCACGAGTGAAGAGGAGGTGGAGGGGTATATATAGCCTCCACACAAAATCCAACTGTTACACACAATTTACCAATCTCGGTGGGACCGAATCAACAAACTCGGTCGGACCGAAAAGGTAAACCTAGTGACCGTTAGAGATTTTCGGTGGGACTGACATGCGACTCGGTAGGACCGATTTTTTTAGGGTTAGGGCATAACGTAATCTCGGTGAGACCGATTACACAAACTCGGTGAGACCGATTTTGGTAATAAGCTAACCAGAGAGTTGGTCAGGTAAACTCGGTGGGACCGATTTGCTCTTTCGGTGAGACCGAAATGTTACAAAAAGGAAACAGTGAGTTTACATTGCAATCTCGGTGGGACCGATCCGCTCTTACGGTGAGACCGAAAAGTTACAAAAGGGAAACAGAGAGTTTGCAATCCCATCTCGGTGAGACCGAGATCTCTATCGGTAGAACCGAATTGCTAGGGTTTGGCAGTGGCTTATGATAAGTGAAACTCGATGGCGCTGGATAGAAAGAATCGGTAGGACCGAGTTTGGCTTAGGGTTTAGGTCATATGTGGATATGGGAAAGTAGTTGAGGGTTTTGGAGCATATCACTAAGCACATGAAGCAAGAGGCTCATTAAGCAACACCTCATCCCTCCTTGATAGTATTGGCTTTTCCTAAAGACTCAATGTGATCTTGGATCACTAAAATATAAAATGAAGAGTCTTGAGCTTTTGAGCTTGAGCCAATCCTTGTCCTTAGCATTTTGAGGGTTCCACTTTCACCATCCATGCCATGCCAATCATTGAGCTTTCCTGAAATAATCATCTTGGAATAGCATTAGCTCAATGAGCTATATTGTTATGAATTACCAAAACCACCTAGGGATAGTTGCACTTTCACTAGGCGCATGGGCCCAAGGGGGGGTGCGCCCAGCCCTCCAAGGGCTGGTTCCCTTTCTTCTATGGCCCATGAGGCCCTCCGAGAGAGGTGGCCCCTCCCGGTGGACCCTCGGAACCCCTCCGGTGGCCCCGGTACAATACCGATATGCTCCCAAACCTTTCCGGTGACCGTATGACAACTTCCCATAGATAAATCTTTACCTCCGGACCATTCCGGAACTCCTTGTGACGTCCGGGATCTCATCCGGGACTCCGAACAACATTCAATAATCACATACAAGTCTTCCTAATAACCCTAGCGTCATCGAACCTTAAGTGTGTAGACCCTACGGCCGGGTTCAGGAACCATGCAGACATGACCGAGACAACTCTCCGGTCAATAACCAACAACGGGATCTGGATACCCATGTTGGATCCCACATGTTCCACGATGATCTCATCGGATGAACCACGATGTCAAGGATTCAAGCAATCCCGTATACAATTCCCTTTGTCAATCGGTATGTTACTTGCCCGAGATTCGATCGTCGGTATCCCAATACCTCGTTCAGTCTCGTTACCGGCAAGTAACTTTACTCATTCCGTAACGCATCATCCCGTGACCAACCCTTAGTCACATTGAGCTCATTACGATGATGTCTTACCGAGTAGGCTTAGAGATACCTCTCCGTCATACGGAGTGACAAATCCCAGTGTCAATTCGTGCCAACCCAATAGATACTTTCGGAGATACCCGCAGTGCACCTTTATAGTCACCCAGTTACGTTGTGACGTTTGGCACACCCAAAGTATTCCTACAGTATCCAGGAGTTGCACAATCTCGTTGTCTAAGGAAATGATACTTGACATTAGAAAAGCTCTACACTATAAGAAATGTGTTAATCATGACGGATTTCTGATGACGTTCTCAGGAACCGTCATGATCGATGACGGATTCGTCTTGTTCGTCATGAGATCCGTCACAGATTAATGTGATGAGAACAAACCCAAGAACAATGGCGCCCTTATGATGCACCGTCACGGATACCGTCACGACTCGACCAGCTATACACCAAACATACCGTCATGGATGGCTCATGCTGATGTGTCACGCGTGTTCGACGCACATACGCCAGACTTAGTTTTTTTTAAGTTGTTCAAATTGTCAAGGACGACTTTCTGGTGTTTTTTTAGGAAAGCAGACCGTCTCGAGGTTGAGCTGCTCTAAGTCTTTTTTTCACATGAAAACATGACGGGCCTTCTGGTGCCTTTTTTTAAGGAAATGGAATGCGGCTGATGTGTGTCCCAATGTAGGTTGGGCTGCTCTAAGTCTTTTTTCACATGAAAACATGACGGGCCTTCTAGTGCCTTTTTTTTAAGGAAAACAGAATGCTGCTGATGAGTGTACCAATGTTGCTCTTTTAGAGAGCTCCTTCTCGACGCTCGTTAGCGTCGAAAAACGAGCAGCCTTCACTAAAGGTGGTGCGTAAAAACGAGCAGCCTTCACTAAAGGTGGTGCGTAAATGGGCTGGCCCAATTTGCAGGTGCTGAGCAAATCAAAAAAAGAAAACGAACGCGATGGGAGTCGAACTCCAAAACTCAAAATGATTCCTATTCCTAGCGATGCTAGCCAGCTGAGCAAGGGAATGACTACGTCTCATATGCAACACCATGTTTAAAAGTACCAATGAGAAAAGCGGCAGAGCCAGGGTGTTTCAAAATTTCATGGAATTTTTTTTAATAAAATTTCTTTAAAATGCGATCAATGTTTGGAAATCTTTTAAAAGATCGAATATTCATTTTTAAAACATGAACATTTTCTAAAATTTTGAAAATTTGAAGAAGGTTTTTGAACAAAAAGTGAATTTAGAATATACACTGAACATTCTCTAAGTATACCATGAACATTATTCAAATACACTGAACACTTTTAAAATATAAGAAATTTTTTCAAATGCATGTTAAACAAAAATTGTAGATGAACATTTTTTATACACAATGAACATTTTTTAGTGTACGGTGAACATATTTCTTCGATACGGTGAACAAAATAGGAATTCCGAACTTTTTTGAAGCGTGATTCTTTTCTGAAAACATGAACAAATTTTGGAATTTCATGCATTTTCTAAAAATTCAAACAATTTTTGAAAATTCTGAAGAATTTCTGGAAATTTTGAATTATGAAAAATAAAAAGAAAAAGACAAAAAAGTAGAAATGAAAAGAAAGGCAATAAATAAACAGAAAAAAGGGAAAATAAAACGAAAAACAAAATTAATAAAGAAACCCTGTAAAGAAAACAAGAAAAAAACGCTTTGTCGCTGCAAGTGGGCCAACCCGTGTCGCTCGGTTGCTTCGCTCGGCTTCAGCGAAACTGCAACGAGAAAAACTAGAAGGCATTGAACTAGGGGACCTCACGCTTATATACTTAGGTCGCTACCGCCAGGGACCAAGGGTATATCTATGTTTCTGTTAAATGCCTATTTAAGGTCTTACAGATAAAACAAGCCAAGTTTTTTAGTACAAAAAAGGTGATTGAATGGGGATTTGAACCGCGTTGCACTAACCTCTACGTTTTAACGAGCCAAGTTTTTTTTAGTTTTTGATAGTACTTTTCACGCGTAGGCAACAACATGTTTTTTTCTTTTGCGAAAAGACAATATAATTCCTTAAATATCTTTTTTGAAATGTTTAAACCTTATTTGACTTACATATACAAGAAAATGGCACTACCTCCTGTAAGCACACACAAATTCATTTAAACCATAGAAAAATATTAAATCATCTAAAAAATTATTGAAACTCCTATAAAACAAAACATATCTATTATAGTACATGTGACCGTTCTATAGAGGTAGTCGCATATTTGAATTAAAAAAAGCACATCACATGAATGGAACTCAAACCCGAGACATGAATTTTAAGAGGATAGCACCTTCAAACTTGGCCACTTGTATTTAAAAAATGGTTAACATTTTTCGGAAAACAAATTCCAACACGTATTTTGAAAAAAAAATCATCATATATTAAAAAAATGGTCAACGTGTATAAAACAATGTTACGTTTGCACAGAAAAATGTACAATGGCTATTGGATAAAGTTCAGATGCATTTTTCTAAAAAAATAAAATTGAATAAAAAACTAAATTCAAAATATAAAATAAAAAATAGACATAAAATCAAAAACCAAAATAATGATGAATATTGTAAAACACATAAAACCTATAATAGAAACACAAAGAAAATCGTGAGTTCTTTTGCAGCTAGAAATTAATTTTTATAGCTAGAAATTGATTTAATACGAAATATTCATAAATGATTTCATTTGATATTTTTTGAGGTTCGTTTGTTATACTTCTAGGCATTTACAAAATACAACTTGATTTTGAACTGCAAATGTTAGAAATAATCACCATAAATTCATAGTAGAAGAGTGTGAGAATGGCAAGACTCAACCCCGAACTCAATGCGCACCGCGGCCGTGTCTGCGGCAACGATGGCGAGTGTGGCAAGGCGTCCGGCAGTCATGGCCACCACCCTTGGTTGGGGTACTTCACCCCCTGGGGTGCGTCGTTCCCACCCCCTCGCGCGCCCTGGGTGCCCCCGAACTCTGCAGGCATCCTCGGGTTCCGGCTTGGTGCGCAAACGCAGGTGTACCTGGTTATTTACTCTGGCGTGCTGCCTGCTCTGTACGCTGCCCCTTCGTACACGTGGGACGCTAACGCCTTGCCGCACGCCGCGCCCAGCTACGACGTCGCGTTCCCCCGGCGCCGGAGTGGATAATTGACACATGAGCTGCATCGATCTCACGTCACCTCAGACTCAGGTAGCCTCACCTTGTCTCGTTCTCCATGAGCGTCTGATTCTCGTTCCATAATAGTCGGTAATGGGGCCTATCTTCCTGTTGTTGGCATCAGTAGCGCTCTCCTTCCCCTCGTGCTTTTCATCTTTCCAAAATCCTTCTCTCGCCAAATATTGTTAAGAACCTTATTTCAATCCGACAATTTACTCGTGAAAACCTCATTTCTATGGAATTTGACCTTGCTAGTTTTTCCGTGACGGATCTGGTCAGTAGGGCCCTTCTCTTGAGGTGCAATAGTGGAGGTGATCTCTATCGTTTTCAAGCATTCATGGTGTGCTCCTCTCCGATGGTCCTCACCGTCCAGTCATCCAATTTGTGGCATCGCAGACTTGCCCACCCAATCTCATCTACTTAAGCTCATTCTCCCCTTGATTTCTTAGACTCATGTAACAAAGATGTCTGTGACTCCATGATTTGCACTGCATGCCAACTCGGCAAACATACACGCCTCCCCTTCCCCACCTCTACATCCTTCACCACAGCGCCTTTTCAGTTAGTCCACTATGATTTATGGACATTGTCAGTTGTTAGCATTTCCGGTTATAATTATTACCTTGTCATATTGGATTGTTTTTCCCACGGTTCATGGCCATTTCCTTTGCGAGCCAAATCTGATACGTCTCGAACATGGAGTTTTCTATTTTAAAATTTCAAAATTCAGTTGGAAAATATGTTCAGATGTTTGTCTCCAAATAAGTACAAAAAATAGATTCCATTTCATTTATCCATGTCCAAGAACGAATTAAGTTTAGTAAAATAAAACTAAGAAAATAAGGAAAAAAGGAAAACAACAAAAATAGTGATACGTACGTGGGTTTTGAACCCAAGACCTCATTTGCATTTCTAAAGCCACAAAACAACTATATTAAGATACAGTTTTAATCTAAACACACACTGGACGTTCTTATAGTAGTAGGTGATTTTTTCTAGCCTGCTGCCTTCTGATTGGCTGAACCAGACTCCCACGGATCACGCCTCTCCACCGTCCATCCTTAGCTGATCCAACGGTCCCTGCTTCTTCTACTCACTACCTGTGCTTTCCCCCGAGTCTTATCCTCTCACACAGCCACACAAACACGAGCACCATGCCAGCAGCAGCCGCGCTCGAGCAACTCCAGTGCTAGCAGCCGTCGGACGCCGCCGTCCGCGCGAAGGGCCGCCGCCCGCGCCTCCTACCGCAGCACGCCGGTGAGCCGCGCCTTGCGCCGCCTCTCTCTCTCCTACGTTCCCCTCTCTAATCTTTCTCCTCCTTGCAGCAATGGAGGCCGAGCTCCCATGGCATCACCCGAGCTCACCTCCCAGCGGTCGTTCTCCTTCAGATTCGTCGGGATCCGGCTGGATCCGGACGCCAGCGCCCCGTTCAGACCTCCCCGCCTCGCTTGGGTCGTCGGCCACCTCGACGCCGTCATACCGCTTGCGGGATCCAGCGCCACCGCCGGCTGGCCACTTCCTCGCCTGGAGGAGATGCCCTCACATCGCACCTCCCCACACGAGCAGCAGCAGCGAACGCCTCGCTAAGGGCGTCTCCGTGGTGTCTTTTTATTTTACATTGTTTTAAAGAAGTTTGCCAGATCCGTGCCAGAAAAACAATGGCGATGTACTTCGATTGACATCCCGCGAAGGGTCGGCGGTGCTTGATGTGGTGGCTGCAGAATAGCTCCGGGCAAAAGTAGAAGGCCGGATCTAGAAAAAAAACTGTACTTCCAAGTTTTTTTGTTGTGTATTTCTTCCTTTTGGTAAATATAAAATTTAGTTATATGATATGTTGATGCAATTTTTTTGAAGGAAATTTTGATGCAATTTTCCCTTTTATCTATATAAGATAGTGAGTATACGTAATCAGAAAAATTCTTATTGACAAGTTTCCATGGACCAAAAGAAACAAGTGGATCGGCTAATGTCTCAAAATTAATGGGCTTTGAATGGATCCGAAATTTAATGGACCAAAATTATGATGGGCCGACAGTCTTGGATAGATTTGAAATTTAGTGGGCCAAAACTCTGATTAGGCCGACTACTACATGGGCCGCCACGTCAGATCCATGTTGGCCCCCATATCAGATGATGACATGGAATTGGCCCCCATGTCAGATGATGACATGGAATGCATGATTAACGCCGTTATCTGATAGTAAATTGTGACAGTCAAGAACCGTCATGGATCCATGACGGTTTTGGAGATCCGTCATGGAGTGCATGGTGGTCAAATTATGACGCGATATACATGACGGATTTTAAATCCGTCAAGAATGACCTACCATGACGGATTTGCACACAGATGTGACAGTTCGAATTCGTCATGGATTAACACATTTCTTGTAGTGCTAGCAGACGAACTACACGATCTTGTGCTATGCATAGGATTGGGTCTTGTCCATCACATCATTCTCCTAATGACGTGATCCCGTTATGGCGTTATCAACGACATCCAATGTCCATAGTCAGAAAACCATGACCATCTGTTGATCAACGAGCTAGTCAACTAGAGGCTCACCAGGGACATGTTGTAGTCTATGTATTCACACATGTATTACGATTTCCGGATAACACAATTATAGCATGAACAATAGACAATTACCATGAATAAGGAAATATAATAATAACTATTTTATTATTGCCTCTAGGGCATATTTCCAACAGAAGGCGCTGTGGACCCATGCCCTTGCCGGCGCGAGTGACCTTACTTTGTTTTGAGGTGTTTTTGTAATTTCATTTAAGGTTTCTGTCTTATTTAGGAAGACGAGAAGGTGGCGGCTTTCTTAAGATGGAATATAGTTCTCCCTGCCTCTCACCCTTTCCGATGATGCACCTAACGTCGTTGGAGGGCGTGTGGAGGTGTGTGTTCAACGGATCTCACAAGATTCCGTAGGTGCTGGTCTTCAGTGGAACTAGTTGGATCTGGTCTTTGTGCGTCTTTGTTCGTGTGCCTAGAGGTTGGATCCCATCCATTTATATTTTTGTTTGTCGATGATGGTTGCCTTTTGTGTGTGTGTGTTGATCCCATCCATCTATATTTAGGTTAGAATGTTGTAAAGCAAGGGTCATTCTTTGCATGATTGCATGTAACTTCGCTTCCAGTGCATCATTGCAATTGAAAATAAACCGATATGCAGCAAAAATAACTGATCCATTGTTATGTCGGAGAATTATCCCTGCCGCCGCTGCACCAGACTCCCCTGAAAAGGATCCATCCACTGACAGAGCAACATAATCAGTGGGAGGAGGCAGCCAAAGCTTAGGAGCTGCGACCACTCTTACTTCAGGCAAAGTCCAATCAGCAACCGGCATTTTACCCTTAATAATTTCCTTTGTGCTATACTAACTAGCATCTCCAATAGACTGCATATAACTCTCCAAAAAGTCCACCATAGCAGCCAGGGGGAACCTCTTTATCATGAGTAAGATCAATCCGTAATTGCCAGATGCGCCATATAAGCATAAGAACACGGCCATGCTCCGGCATCGTTACAATTAATCAGCAGGTTTAGCAACCACTCTTTCCTACTATTAATAAGGAGCTGGTCACAGGGGAGCGACCAGACGCGCCTCACGGCCTCCCAAATGCTACGTGCATGGTTGCATGCAACCAATGCATGGTAGCTATCTTCCTCCACAGTGCCGCAGAGAGGGCACGTCCCACGCGACACGAGATGCCTATACTGCATACACGCCGTAGTAGCCAACGCACCAGTTGCCGCTCCCCAAGCCATATGTTTCATGCGTAAAGGAACACAAGAATTCCAGATAAGATTCCAAATTGATCGATTCCCGTTGGGCTAGTGCTCGATGCCCTGCCGGTTAACTGTTCATCATGCACGGCCGTCGCCAGGTAGTACGCACTTTTCACAGAAAAATGCCAGTTCTTCTCCGGATGCCATGCAAAGAAATCTTGACGTTGTCCCGGTGAAGTAAGGATTTTCAGAATTTCACGGACATCCAATGGCCAAAAATGGTCATACAAGCGTTGCACCATCCAAGCACCATTATCATCAAAAAAATCAGACACACGGTTGAATCGACAGTTTCCTTTCGGTGTGACAGGCCGAAAGTTATCGCCTCGAGGAATCCAAGGATCCCTCCAAGTACGTATCGATGAACCATCTCCAACCCGCCAAATGATGCCTTTTTTAACCAGTTCCAGACCATGTTCAATTCCTTTCCACACTGCTGAAGAGTTTCCTGTATATACTGTGTCCAATAAATTCCCATTGGGATAGTACTTCGCTCGTAATAATCGTGCACACAAACTTCCCGGATTATCAAGGAGTCGCCGGGCCTGCTTTGCGACAAGATTTATCTTGCTATATCGGGATAAAGTTTCCGGATTATCTTGCTATATCGGGATACTTTGACTTCGGACAAAATTTATATGTAGACTTAAAAGGACCGGGGGAGTACAGTATTACACAAGATAACCAGTTGCTGCTGGCTACCACGACAACAATCTATCTACATTCATTACTCCAACTGCATTGCCACCGGTGTACTGTTCAGACACAAGAATAATGCATTCAGCGATACATGAGCCTCCCACGAGGACGAACATAAACGACAGGAGGAGGAGGAGGAAAGGCGCAGGCGAGCTCTCGAAGTCCCCCATCACGTAGAAGGTTAGGCCGAAGAGCATGACGCACGCGCATCCCAAAAGGCAGATGATCGCCCAACTGCTACACTCCTGGGGCTCCGCCATCGCGATCGCCGCCAGTTGCTCAAGCTCCTGGTCGCCGCTGTCGGCCATCGTACACGTGCCCTAGTTGTGACGGCTGATCTCTTGATTTTCTAGAGGGTTGTTAGTTATTTCGAAGATTTACAAGAAGACTCCAATGATGCAAGCGCGAAGAGATAAAGTGCGTACGTACTACAACAGTCCCAAACAAACAAAAAGTAGGTACTACAACATGCAGGAGTAGTTGTTTGTTCGGATTGATCCACCGGCCGGTTACCTATGGGTCTACGATCGATGTAGTTAAAAAGAAAACTAAGCTTAGAATTTGTCCAAATTTTATACAAATACAGAAACCAACTCACTACTTAATCCAATCCAAGGCCAAGTCAATCTAGCTAGCCAATATGTAATCATGGGCGACTCAGGGGCTCTCCAACCCTAGGGCCGCCGCCGTCTTCTCCTTCTCCCCTCCTCGCGCCGCCGCCAGGTGACGCCGCCGGGTGAAACCCGCGTGGCTGACGGCAGCGGCGAGGGGACTCCCTCTCCCGACTCCCCTTCCTCCGTGGGCGGCGGATCTAGGCGGCGGTGTCCTGCGGCGCTCGCGGTTTGGCGCGAGGTGGCAGGCCTCGGCGAGCGGTGGCGGGGCGCGGGGCACGTGGCGGCGAGCCTCGGCAGGCGGTGGCAGCTGCGCGCGGGGCTGATTCCGGGGCGGCGGCGCGGGCATGGATCCATCGCGGATCTGATCCTGCGGGCGCGATCTCGGCTTCCCCTGCTCGGCCGGCGGGTCTCGGTGTGGGGCTTCTCCTTGCTGAGATCTAGCAGCGGGATCATCCAGATCCCGGCAAGGATGGCAGCGACCCGTGCACGAGGGATGGAGGTCTTCGATCAGATCCGGGTGAAAACCTGCTATTGGCTATTGCCAAGGCCGGCGATGGCGACGCTGTCTGCGTCATTCCCTTCCTGAAGGCATTGTC
Source organism: Triticum urartu (assembly GCF_003073215.2). Lineage (NCBI taxonomy): Eukaryota > Viridiplantae > Streptophyta > Magnoliopsida > Poales > Poaceae > Triticum > Triticum urartu. The sequence goes on along the minus strand of NC_053023.1, from coordinate 36,001,208 downwards.
GTGGAGAAGTTCAAGGCCACTCTCTGCTACCTCTGGGGGAAACCCTAGATCAGTAGATCGGATGACGACGGCTCTCTGGTGTCGTTCCCCCCCTGGGGGCGTCATTCTTGGAGGTGCACACGGGCTCGAGGTACTAGAGGACGGCGACTTTGGTGGAGCGGTGCTTCATCTTACAGATTGATGGTGGCGGATCTCGGCGGCGTGGCGCTGTGGAGACTCGGCGTCTGATGCGCGGAGATGGACTCGTGTAGGAGGTGGAAGCTGTCGGGCGTCATGGTGGCGTTGATGGCAGATAGGCCTGGCAAGGTCGGTGCAGCAGTACAGCTCTGAAGATGGATTGGTGGCAGGCGGCTGCGGCGGCCTCATACCCGGCAGGGGTCCTGGTTGAAAAGCACGCCGGACTGGTGGGTGCCCATACCAGGCAGGCATCCTGGGTGGGACCTTAAGTCTTTAGATGTTTAGGTTTGGCTGCATGGTCTGTTTGGTATTAGGCCCAGACTTTCAGTGCCCCTACATCAACTGGATAGGGATAGCGACAGTTGTTGCTTGTTTTGGTGGCTTTAGACTTATTGTTGTATGACTCTGTACGGTCTTATGTCAATAATTAATAAAATGGCCGTATGCATCGCCCAGATGCAGAGGCCGGGGGTCGTCCTCCTTTTTAAAAAAATGTAATAACGAGATTTTCTAGAGCTAGAGAGGAATCTTACGATGATACCGTTCTACGGCATGGGCTGATGTGGAATTAGGTGATGAGGGCATGTGCACAGTCTAGAATGGATGCAGTCGCCGGTCCGCCTCATCTTCGATGGCTTTAGAGCCATGAAGGCGCGGTGGACCCCGGCCCTTGCCGGTGCGAGGGACCTTACTTTGTTTTGAGGTGTTTTTTAATTTTGTTTAGGGTTTGTGTCCTACTTTGGAAGACGAGGTGTTGGCAGTTTTCTTAAGATGGAATATGGTTCTCCCTGCCTCACACCCGTTTCGATGATGCACCTAGCATTGTTGGAGTGTGTGTAGAGGTGTGTCTTCGACGGATCTTGCAGGATTCGTTGGTGCTAGTCTTCAGTGGATCTGCCTGAATATGGTCTTTGTTCGTCTTTGTTCATGTGCCTAGAAATTTGATCCTATCGATCTATATTTATCATTGTCGACGATGGTTGCGTTTTTTGTGCACTAATCCTATGGGCTCTTAGTAGCACGACTTCCCGAATGTCTCTACAACAAGTTTGGCCTGACTTCAGTGAGGAAGGGATGATGACGACGGTGTGCCTTCGTCTCACTTTAGTGGTTGTAGTAGTCGCTAGGTGATCTATAGACATATGCATGTAATTTTTGTTATTACTGTGTTCTTCGTACTACCATGACATGATGAACAGATCGAAAATTTTCTTGCAGTTTCCTCGTAAGAATAATGACCACTGCTAGGAGTCATCCTACTGATATCCATGAAAATCTGTCGGGTTGATAGGCGTTCGATCCCCTCGGTGTAGCCGTTCGATGGAGTCAACACACCAGTAGTGCTTTCTTCTCTTCCGGTTCAGCAAATGCCATAGTACGGATACCATGAGAATGAACAGCGTCGCCACTCACACAGCGCAACACCGCCGTATTCACCAAAGTGCCGAATTTTCGCTCACATCAGCCAGTCGTACTGCGCTCGCTCTATCGCAGCGGACCTTGCAGCAACAGCCCAAAGCCCGATAGGGGTGCGGCTCCTGCTTAAGCAACATCGTCGGCACGCCACATTGCATAACCGGCAGCCGTTTCAGCAACACCAACTTGCAATGTTACGCAACACTCGCCTACACCGGCGGCCTCCGCCGAGTGCTACATCGCAACATCGTCGCGCCCCATCCGGCTTGCAACATCGACACGCCAGAACTAAGGATGGCAAAGGATAGGGTATGGGGCGGGTAGAGCAATACCATACGCATACCCGTGTAGTCAATGGGTACAAAATTACACCCATACCCGTACCCATGGGTATGAAACTTTACCCATACCCATACCTGACGGGACCAAACGGTACACAAGTTATTTGCAATTTTACATTCATTTATAACACATTTGAGAAAGAAAAAGACATTGGTCACAACGCAAGAATAGATAGTTGAGTACATGACAATTATGTCAATTCAAAGGATTAAGTTTATGATAAACAGAGTAACACAATAAAAAGGATGAAATAATGTAGACAAAAAAATATCAATCAATATGACCAAAAACCCATCATTTTACCCTTACTGGCAACAACACAATATTGGATTCATCTCAAAGCATTTTTCTTTTTCGTCCCTCCTATCACAGGGCAAGATCACCGCAAGATTGAATCAAATGCTATGCACCACCCCCTCTGAAGACCTACTCATCTAATTCACCAAAGAAGATTCAAGGATCGAAAAGCATACATAGCTATTAAATTACACTAGAGAGAAACTTAAAGAGATTCAAAATAGATCAATGAATAATCTGATTATAAACGCAAAATTCATCGGATCCCAACAAACACACCCCAAAAGATTATATCAGAATCATCTCAGAGAAGATCATTGTATTGAATATCAAAAGAGAGAACTACTCACACATCATCATGGAGGCAACAAAGTTGATGAAGATGGCCTCCCCAACGCATTTCCTCCTCCGACAGAGCACCGGAAAAGGACTCCAGATGGAATCGCTTAGGAACAGAGGCTTGCGGTGGTGATAAAATTCTTTCGGGTTCGTTTCTGAGGGTTTCAAAAAAGTATGAAACTTATAGGCCAATAATTAGGGAAAACGGGTGCTTGTGGGCCCCACAAGAATGCCCCCCCACGGACTTGTGGGAGCCTCGTGGGTCTTCTGGTCTCTCCCCAAAGCTTCTAGTGTTGCACATATTCCAGAAAAATTCCTTGTAAATTTTCATCGTGTTTGGACCTTCCTATGTATGAAGGACAGATTACGGGCTAAGGTTAAAGGGATGGATTGACAAAACCATAGCAGCAACGGGCAAATAAATCTTAGTAAAATCGGTTGCGCACGCTGTCCTGATTTTCTCAATGTCATGCTTTAAATTGCCTAGGGGGCTAAGTGAGAATCTAAATAAACTTATCTGTTAGCTCTTCTAGGGTGGCAGAGAGGGGAAGTGAAAATCATACTGGGTATCTTGGAAATCTATGACCCAACCAAAGAAGTGTGACGGCTTGGGGTTTAGGGACCTCGAGCTATTTAACGTAGCCCTTTTGGCTCAGCAAGCTTGGCGCCTTCTCACTGTGCCTTATTCACTTTGTGCCCGGTTGCTTAAGGTAATCTATTATCCGAATGATGACATCCTCAAGGCTGAATTGGGTTGGCATCCATCCTAAGTGTGGAGGTCCATCTTGGAGGGCAGAGATGCACTCTCACATGGCATCATTAGATGTATCGGTGACGGCTTGACTACTCGTGTATGGGATGATAATTGGATCCCAAGAGATGCATCAATGAGGCCAGTTGTTTGTCTGACAAATAGTCCTCCTATTCTTGTTAGTGAGCTCATTGATAGCTCCTCGAACCTCGGCCGTGTGGAGAGTTGATAAAATACAACAAAACTTCCTTCTATCTGATGTTATGTCAATTAGGAACATACCCCTATGCACAACTCCAATGACAGATTTTTGGGCGTGGCAATTTGAGAAGAAGGGGAGTTTTCTGTTAGATCGGCGTATCATATGTTGGTAGTTATAAGAAACAATAGGGAATATCTATTGGGCCAAAGAGGCTCGGATTCTAATGCCGCGGTGGAAGAAAAGTGTTGGACATCTCTTTGGAATACACAAGTTCCCGGTAAAATCAGAACTTTTCTTTGGAGGTTCGCAAAACACCCGCTGCCGTTGGGGATGTTTGACATCATAGGAATATGAGTGACATGAACAATTGCCAAATCAGTGGTGGAGGCATTCACTGATTGACCGCACTGCTTCCAGATGGGTTTGGGCGTTGGGTGATGAGGAGTTGACTGGTCATATAGTAGAGTCACGGGAACCTCACACAAAACTTTGGTTCTTCAACATGTTGGAAACATTACCCCATGTGGATTTTGTATTAATATGGCATTCACCCTCTAGGCGATTTGGACAGCACGCAGAAAAGCAATACATGAGTCAATTTATCAAAGTCCAATGTCGACACATCTTTTTGTGGCAAGATTTATTTCAGAGTTCGAGGGCCTAAAGATGATTACAAGAACAGTGACACCGCGGAGGCATGCACATGCGATAACAAGTTTTAACACATGGAAGCCTCCTCCAAGTGGCCCAAAGATCTATGTCGATGGAGGTATGCCTCGCGATGGCGATGTGGGTGCAGCAGCTGCGGTGTGGAGAGATGAATATGGCAAATATCTCGGATCCTCGGCGATTGTCCTCGCGAGATTGAATGATCCGACGGTCCTCGAAGCTATAGCGTGCCACAAGGCGTTGGTTTTAGTTGATGATTTGTCTTTGAACTGTTTGATGATCGCGTGCGATTGCATGGTAGTGGTGGAGGACATTCACAAATTGATTGGAGGCCCTCATATTATAGTGGTGAAGGAAATAGTAAAAAGAAGAGCCAATTTTGAGGGATGTGATTTTATGTCGGAAGGTCGTGATTCGAACAAGGAGTCACATAATCTTGTAAAAATTTCTATTGCGCTCCCACAGGGTCGCTATTTGTGGCTGATATTCCCTCATGACCCTCTTTGTATCCCTTTAAATATTGTTTCACGTTAGTAAAGTTTGGGATCCTCAAAAAAGACACTAGGCATTAAATTAATAGGTTAATCCAGAAAAATAATACAAAGTGACATACAAAACATACAAAAGTGATAACGTAATATCATTTAAAACAAAATTATAGATATGTTTGAGACGCATGAGCAGTGTGCCCCGCCGCCATGTCGTCTGGGAGGCGGGCCTCGGCCACCCTCAACCCTCTCCTTCCCATCACGGGCACAGCGGTCCTGTAGCACTCATCCTCCGGCGGATCGATGATGTGGAAAGGAAGATTGGAAGGCTCCTGGGGACCGCGATAACCAAGCCCTAGAGGATCCGAGCAGTCGATGCGCCGACGCAATGGACTCGTGCCAAACAGATCTTGCCGTTGATCGGGCGCAGTCCCCCGGGAGCGGCGGAGTGCAATGCGGATGACCCTTGTCTTCTTCAACCCTCACGGGACGACACCCCAGTCGATGAATTCGGAGTGCACTAGTAGAAAACAGGGCTATGGTCCAGGCCGGCTCAACCCATTAGTCCCGGTTCAGTCTAGAACCGGGACCAATGTGGGCATTGGTCCCGGTTCGTGAGCCCAGGGGCCGGCCGGGCCACGTGGGCCATTGGTCCCGGTTCGTCTGGACCTTTTGGTCCCGGTTGGTGGGACGAACCGGGACCAATGGGCCTCGCTCCTGGCCCACCACCATTGGTCCCGGTTGGTGGCTTGAACCGGGACCAAAGGCTTCCCTTTAGTCCCGGTTCATGCCACCAACCGGGACCAATGAGGTGCCTATATATACGCCTCGCTCGCGGGCAGAGCACCCCAGTGCTTTGTTTTTCTCTGGCCGAGAGGGAGAGGGCTTGGTGGTGCTCTAGCTCACCTCCTATGCACACAAGGTGTTCGATGGAATGCCCGAGCCACACTACTTAAGCTTTCTCCTCTCCAAGCTCGATCTCCAAGCTCCATTTTCCATAATATTTGTCTAGGTTTAGCGGTCCGTCACGCCTCGTCCCCGTCTTCACCGCCGTCGATCACCCGCGCCAAGCTCATCGCCGGCACCACCGTGGTGAGCTTCTTGTTTTATCTTCTTTCTGAAAGGAAAAATATTCTTATTTGTATGTTTACATAGATACTTGTATTATTTTCTTACTTTTATTATTGCATCTTATATAGTGCGATGGTTTTGGTATCCGCCCCCGTCGGCCCTCGTCCTGTCTATGATTCGGATGTGGTATCTTTATAACTATTGGTTCATTTATTGTTTATGAAAATTATGCCGACCAACGTGACATAGATTTTATTTATGTAGGATGTATGTGAATCGGAAATGCCAACCGACCCTATTGTCGAGAGGTTAAATTTAGTTGAAGAAGAAAACAATTTGTTGAAGGAAAAAATAAAAAAAATTGAGGAGGAGAAGATGATATTGGAGTTGCATGTTGCGGATGTCGTCGATGATCACAAGATCAAGATGGATGCAATGCGCTTGAAGATTAGAAAGATTAGAAAATATGCCATTCATACCGAGGCTTGGTATCATTATGCCGTTGGATCAATTGTTACCTTGGTTGCGATTATGATCGCATTTGTTTTCGCATTGAAATGTTTTACATAGTTTCAATGTATGGTTTAATTAATTATATGCTCTGGAGAGCTATATGTTGTTAGATGAGAACTATGTATGCACTTTGGTTTTAATGTGATGATGAACTTCTATTAATTTGGACACTTAAATATATATAATGCACGCAGATGAACCGGCAATGGATGTACGGTGACAGACACACCTGCGAGTAAATTAAGGGCGTGCATGAGTTTCTCGATGCGGCTGAGGCAAACAAGCAGAATGGTTTTATGTGTTGTCCATGCACTGAATGTGGGAATACGAGGTCTTACTCTAACCGGAAAATCCTTCACTCCCACCTGCTTTACAAGGGTTTCATGCCACACTATAATGTTTGGACAAGGCACGGAGAAATAGGGGTTATGATGGAAGACGGCGAAGAATAAGAGTACGATGACAACTATGTGCCCCCTGAATACGGTGATGCTGCAACGGGGGAGCTGGTGAAGATCAAGAGGAACCAGACGATGTGCCCAATGATGCTGCCACGGGTGAAGCTGCTGAAGATCAAGAAGAACCAGACAATGTGCCCGATGATGATGATCTCCGCCGGGTCATTGTCGATGCAAGGACGCAATGCATTAGTCAAAAGGAAAAGCTGAAGTTCGATCGCATGTTAGAGGATCACAAAAAAGGGTTATACCCCAATTGCGAAGATGGCAACACAAAGCTCGGTACCGTACTGGAATTGCTGCAGTGGAAGGCAGAGAATGCTGTGGCTGACAAAGGATTTGAGAAGCTACTGAAAATATTGAAGAAGAAGCTTCCAAAGGATAACGAATTGCCCGACAGTACATACGCAGCAAAGAAGGTCGTATGCCCTCTAGGATTGGAGGTGGAGAAGATACATGCATGCCCTAATGACTGCATCCTCTACCGCGGTGCATACAAGGATCTAAACGCATGCCCGGTATGCGGTGCGTTGCGGTATAAGATCAGACGAGATGATCCTGGTGATGTTGACGGCGAGCCCCTCAGGAAGAGGGTTCCTGCGAAGGTGATGTGGTATGCTCCTATAATACCATGGTTGAAACGTCTGTTCAGAAACGAAGAGCATGCCAAGTTGATGCGATGGCACAGTGAGAATCGAAAGAAAGATGGGAAGTTGAGAGCACCCGCTGATGGGTCACAGTGGAGAAAAATCGAGAGAAAGTACTGGGATGAGTTTGCAAAGGACCCAAGGAATGTATGGTTTGCTTTAAGCACGGATGGCATTAATCCTTTCGGAGAGCAGAGCAGCAATCACAGCACCTGGCCCGTGACTCTATGTATGTATAACCTTCCTCCTTGGATGTGCATGAAGCGGAAGTTCATTATGATGCCAGTTCTCATCCAAGGCCCTAAGCAACCCGGCAAGGAAATTGATGTGTACCTAAGGCCATTAGTTGAAGAACTTTTATAGCTGTGGAATGTAAACGGTGTACGTATGTGGGATGAGCACAGACAGGAGGAATTTAACCTTAAGGCGTTGCTGTTCGTGACTATCAACGATTGGCCCACTCTCAGTAACCTTTCAGGACAGACAATCAAAGGATACCACACATGCACGCACTATTTAGATGACACTGAAAGTATATACCTGGACAAATGCAGGAAGAATGTGTACCTGGGCCATCGTCGATTTCTTCCGACCAACCATCAATGTCGAAATAAAAGGCAAGCATTTCAAAGGCGAGGCAGATCACCGAAAGAAGCCCTCCATGCGCACCGGTGATCACGTGCTTGCTATGGTCAATGATTTACACTACGTAATCTTTGGAAAGGGTCCCGGTGGACTAGCTGTTCTGAATGACGCTGAGGGACACGCACCCATGTGGAAGAAGAAATCTATATTTTGGGACCTACCCTACTGGAAAGACCTAGAGGTCCGCTCCTCAATCGACGTGATGCACGTGACGAAGAACCTTTGCGTGAACCTGCTAGGCTTCTTGGGCGTGTATGGGAAGACAAAAGATACACCTGAGGCACGAGAGGACCTGCAACGTTTGCACGAAAAAGACGGCATGCCTCCGAAGCAGTATAAAGGTCCTGCCAGCTACGCTCTTACGAAAGAAGAGAAAGAAATCTTCTTTGAATGCCTGCTTAGTATGAAGGTCACGACTGGCTTCTCGTCGAATATAAAGGGAATAATAAATATGCCAGAGAAAATGTTTCAGAACCTAAAGTCTCATGACTGCCACGTGATTATGACGCAACTGCTTCCGGTTGCATTGAGGGGGCTTGTACCGGAAAACGTCCGATTAGCCATTGTGAAGCTATGTGCATTCCTCAATGCAATCTCTCAGAAGGTGATCGATCCAGAAATCGTACCAAGGCTAAGGAGTGATGTGGAGCAATGTCTTGTCAGTTTCGAGCTGGTGTTCCCACCATCCTTCTTCAATATCATGCCGCACGTCCTAGTTCATCTAGTCGACGAGATTGTCATCCTGGGGCCCGTATTTCTACACAATATGTTCACCTTTGAGAGGTTCATGGGAGTCCTAAAGAAATATGTCCGTAACCGCGCTAGGCCAGAAGGAAGCATCTCCATGGGCCATCAAACAGAGGATGTTATCGGGTTTTGTGTTGACTTCATTCCTGGCCTTAACAAGATAGGTCTCCCTAAATTGCGATATGAGGGGAGACTGACTGGAAAAGGCACTCTTGGAAGAGACTCAATAATATGCAGGGACGGATATTCTTGGTCTCAAGCATACTACACAGTTCTACAGAACTCTACCTTGGTGACCCCGTATGTCGATGAACACAAGAACAGTCTGCTCTCCAAACACCCGGAGCAGTGCGACGACTGGATTACATGTGAACACATCAGGACTTTCAGCAGTTGGTTGGAAACACGTCTCAGAGGTGACAACACTGTTTGTGATGAGTTGTACTTGTTGTCAAGGGGACCATCTTTGACTGTATTGACTTACAAAGGATACGAGATAAATGGGAATACATTTTACACGATCGCCCAAGATCAAAAGAGCACCAACCAAAACAGCGGTGTCCGCTTTGATGCAGCAACCGAGAGCGGAAAGGACACATATTATGGTTACATAGTGGACATATGGGAACTTGACTACGGACCTGATTTTAAGGTCCCTTTGTTTAAGTGCAAATGGGTCAATCTGTTAGGCGGCGGGGTACAGGTAGACCCACAGTACGGAATGACAACAGTGGATCTGAAAAATCTTGGGTACACTGACGAACTGTTCGTCCTAGCCAATGATGTGGCACAGGTTATCTATGTGAAGGACATGTCTACCAAACCGAGAAAAAGAAAAGATAAGGAAGCGAATACATCATACGATGAGCCAAAGCGCCACATAGTTCTTTCAGGAAAAAGGGACATCCTGGGAGTGGACGGCAAGACAGACATGTCTGAAGACTATGAAAAGTTTCATGAAATTCCTCCCTTCAATGTCAAGGCTGACCCAAGCATCCTGATAAACAATGAAGATTATCCATGGTTACGACGCAATAAGCAAATGACACAAGCGAAGAAAAAGTGAAGACTTTCTCCCGCAACTATTGTGATGATACCATGCCAAATTTGTAACAGACGAACATGCTACCATTGTCCGTTTTGTACATGCACATGCTATGTGGGTGAAATTATGATACCATCCCAACTTTCAACTTTTTCAGAGTTCATTTGAAATGCTTTCATGTCTTATGGTTCGAAACTTTGATACTTCGAAAGTGATTGTCCATTTTGTACACGAAGTGCATCAAGTTTTTGTCGTAACCCTCTCTACTTTTTGGAACATGCTATGTGGGTGAAATGATGATACCATGCCAACTTTCAACCTTTTCAGAGTTCATTTTGAAATGCTTTCCAATTTCAGAGTCATTTAGCTCAAAGAATGAATTAATAGCAAACAGAATGAACTACAAAACTTTTATGAAAATAAAAACAATCAATTAAAATATTATGTTATGATCAACTAAAATAAAACTATAATATTCTTCAATAGCAAAAAGAATATAATTTTTGTGACCTAAAATCAAACTATAAGTATTTAATTGTAAGTATAAATAAAAAATAAATAGCAAAGAAGAAAAAAAATTCTATTTTTATAGTAAAGTTATTCATAAACTAGTGATTCACACAAATTTTTAAAAATTCAAATTTAAACTATTCAAAATTTAAAACTAATGGCACTAACAGAAAGTTTATAATTTTTGTGACCTAAAATCAAAAAGAAATCACTAAAAAATTATAAGTATTTAGTTGTAAGTATAAATAAAAAATAAATAGAAAGAAATGCCTCCTACTGGGCCTCCACGGCCTGAATACGACTAGAAACCCTACATGGGCCAGGATTTAGGCCCGCAGAAGGCCCAATAGGCCCACAGGCAGTAGCAAGTTTAGGCCCGAAAGCCTGCATTAGAGAGGAGCTCGAATGGGGAGGCACACCAGCGCTTATAAACCAGTGCCGGCGCCCTTCAGCTAGCGATGTGGGACTAAACTTTTGGGCGCGGGGCAGCACAAGGCCATTGGTCCCGGTTGGTGGCACCAACCGGGACTAAAGGGGGCATTGGTCACGGTTCGTGGCACCAACCGTGACATGCCCCCCTTTAGTCCCGGTTGGTGCCACCAACCGGGACCAATGGCCTTCGCTTCCCGCCCTTTTCGTGCTGAAAATTGGCCTTTGGTCCCGGTTCGTCGCACCAACCGGGACTAAAGGGAGCATTAGTCCCGGGTCGTAGCACGAACCGGGACCATTGCTCTGGCTATATAAGCCAACACTTGTGAAATTTTGGCCAACCGCCTCCCATTCGCCCGACGCCCCCAGGCCGTTCGTCGTCGTCGTCGCCGCCCCGAGCCCGTCGTCGCCCCGCCCCGCCGCCGTCGCCCCGCCCCGCCCCGTCGCCGCCCCGAGCCCGTACGTCGTCGCCCGCGCCGTCGCCCCGAGCCCGTCGTCGCCCCGCCCGCCGCCGTCCCGCCCGCGCCCCGAGCCCGCCGCCCGTCGCCCCCGCCCCGTCGCCGCCCCGAGCCCGTCGCCGCCCCGCCCCGTCGTCGCCCCGCGCCGGCGCCGGCCCTTTAGGTTGATGATGTTGATGATATGATGATATGATGATGTTTTTTTCTGTTGATGATATGATGATATTTTTTTTCTGTTGATGATATATGTGATGATGTTTTTTTTTATATATGCATTTTTTCATATATGTATTAATTTTTTAAGTTGTTAGTAGATATCGATTTTAGGTTAGTGCATTTTATCACTGATTTTAGGTTAGTTGAGCCTCTTTAGTGCATTTTATGTTTGTTGCATTTTAGGTTAGTGCATTTTATGTTAGTGGAGAGGAAAAGTAAAATAAGGAAAAGGAAAATAAGTAGAGAAAGAAGGAGAAGAAGAAGGAGAAGACGAGGAGAGGAAGAAAAGGAAGAGGAGAAGAAGAAAGGAATAGAGGAAAAAAAATTCTATTTTTTCTTCTTCTCCTCTATTCCTTTCTTCTTCTCCTCTTTTTTTTCTTCTTTTTTTCTTCGATCTTCTCCCCCTCCCGATAGGAAAAGTTTTATATAGAAAGTTACAATTTTAGAAAAGTTTTATATATGCAAAAATTACAATTTTAGAAAAAGAAGGATAGGAAAGAAGAAAATAAGAAGAGGAAAGAAAGAAGAAGAGGAGAGGAAAAGAAGAGGAGAAATAAATAAGAAGAGAAAAAGAAGAAAAAGGAGAAGGAAGAGGAATAGTGGAGCTTCTTCTCCACTATTCCTTTCTTCCTTCTCCTTCTTTTTCTTCTTTTTTCTTCTTCTTATTTATTTCTCCTCTTCGAGGGGTCGAGGGTCGGGAACTAGGGTAGAGGGTCGAGGGTCGTTAAGGGGTCAAGGGTCGAGGGTTTCAGGGTCGAGGGTTCGAGGGTTCTATAGGGTCGAGGGTTGAGGGTTCCAGCAGGGTCGTCAAGGGGTCGAGAGAGGTTTCCTAGTGTCAAAGTATTGAAGAAATCATGCCTTCATCATTAGCCAGAAGTAACTAGGGCATGTTGGTACGAAGTTCTGCAAAGTTGTTCTAGAATGGATTCCCGGATAGAATAATCCGCCTTTTGTTACGAATTCAGCAAAGGCCTTCCAAATAGCGATATTCGGAAGTCTCTTGCTGAACTTTGTACCAAAAAGCGAATTATCCTATCTGGGACTCCGTTCCAGAACAACTTTGAAGAGCTTTATACCGTCATGCACATGTTACTTTCGCCTTAATGATGAGACATGGTTTTTATTGAATCCTTTGACACTAGGAAACCTCCCGACCCCTCGGCGATCCTCTCGAACATTAGAGGAAGAAGAGGGTTCTTCTCCTCTATTCTTTCTTCTCCTCTTTTTTCTTCTTCCTCTTTTTTTTATCGGGAACGAGGGTCGTCGAGGGACATAGATGTAGTGTCGTCGTTGTCGATATATACCCCCTCCCGATAGCTTACTATGATTAGGTAGCTAGTTCTACGTTTGGCACTAATATATCCATCTGTCATGTTTGAATAATAATTGCCATGTTGTAAATATTTGTAGAAACTATGGACACCGCCCTAGACGAAGCAACAAAAGAAGCGTTGTTGAGGGACATAATCGCAGAAGGAAGTGATGCCATCTCGTTGTTTCTCAACGAAACCGATGGTCTGGAAGGAGAGGGTGAACAAGCTGGCTACGGTGACCTAATGCCGGTGCAAGAAGAAGAACATGAGGACGGCTCCGGTGACCCAATGCCGGTGCAAGAAGGAGACCGTGATGACGGCTCCGGTGACCGAACCGAGTCCGGCCAGGTATATATATTAGTTAAGCCTATGCTGACTAGCTGATTGATGCATTCATTGTTTTGGTATGTACACATATTAATTAAGTCTTTGTTCTTTTTTCTAGCCCTCCGGATCGAGCACAACTTCGGTAAAGAGACGAGGCCCGAAGAAAAAGTTGAGCTCGGATGAAAAGTTTGAGATCATAGCAATCGCGCCCGACGGCCAACCTATTGAACCCCTCCGGACAAAGAGCGCATTTGTTGCTCAGTGCGGGGTTCTGGTTAGGGACAAGATCCCGATAAGCATCCAGCAATGGTTTAAGCCGGCTACAGAAGACCCTGAGGTCTTATGTCAATGATATGCAGAAAAATGATCTTTGGACTGAGCTGAAGTCAAATTTCACCCTACCGCCTGAGGATAATCCAGAGAACCCAGTTAAAGAGAAATTAATCAAGTCTTTTGCTCTGAAGAGGATGGCAGAACTATTCAGGAGGTGGAAGAAAGAGCTGAATAAGTTTGTCGAAAATAATGAGACACCAGAATTCAAGGGCAGATATGAGAAGATCAGAGATCACTGGCCCGCATTTGTGGCCCACAAGACATCGGAAAAGAGTCAGAAGATGTCAGCGACAAACAAGCAAAATGCTGCGAAGAAGAAGCTTCACCATCGCACGGGGTCAGGTGGCTACCTCGTAGCCCGGCCTAAGTGGTCCAAGACTGAGAATGATCTGGTTCATAAAGGGATCGAACCAGAGACAATTAACTGGCCAGACCGTTGCCGGACTTGGTTCTTCGGGGCTGGCGGAAACCTGGACCCTGTAACAGGGAAGTGCATTTGGACGAACGATCAAATGGACATACCAGTCAGTAAGCTTAAGCAGTATATCGAAGCAGCGCAGGAAGGGACGTTCTTTTCAGACAGAGAGAACGACGAGCTCACAATGGCCCTCGGGAATCCTGAGCACCCTGGACGGACACGAGGCACGCCAGGCTCCATTCCGTGGAAGGTTGGGTTTCCGGACGCAGGCGGTTACAAATCCCATGAGAGGAGGAAAAAAGTGCAGCAGACCCAAATGCAGGCGCTGCAAGCAAGGGTAGACGCGATAGAGGAACGAGAAGCAAATCGCAGCAAACGTACTGCCGAAGCCTCCCCCGAAGCTACCCCGCCATCTCAGCGCAGAAGCAGCGTGGCTTCCACCGAGCTGCTTCAGCGGAGCATGCCTTGACGGCTCCTGCCAGCTATCCCGTGGATGCTATAACGGAGTCTCAAAATTGCCACCTTATGACGCAATGGATGAATTTGAAGGTCAAGGCGGCTGTTGGCTCTGTTTATCCTACTGAACCCGGCGCAACTTTTCACTGCCGGCCGATTCCAGAAGGATATGCTAGGGTGATGGTGGATGAGATAACGGAGGGATTTGAGGACCTCCAGCTTGACCACCCTACCGGTGAAGGGGAGACTCGGCTGGGGTCTGCTCTGAAGACTCCATGCCTATGGCGGAAGGAGCTCATCAACCTTCCGAACTGGACGCCACCGCCTCCTCCTCCTCCTCCGGCGAGTCAGGGCACTCCGCCTCCACCGCCTCCTCCTCCGGCGAGTGACGATCAGGGCCCTCGGCCGGCTCCTTCTCCGGCGCGTGGCGGCACTCGCCTCCTTCTCCGCCTGCGCCGACGCGCCCGAGCAGCCAGCCTCCTCCTTCTCCGCCTCGTCAGCAAGGGCGGAAGAGACCTGCCGCCGCTCCAGCTGCTCCGGCGCGTCGTAGTCCTTCTCCTCCGCCTCTTAAGCAAGTAAAGAAGACAACCGCTACGTCTGCTCGGTCGGCGTCTAGCAGTACAACCAGAGGCGGGAGGACATACAGATTCGGTCCTTCTCTGAAGACTCCAGAGAAGTTACCATATGAGAGGACCCTGGAGGAGAACGCCGAGATCGCGCGAGAAGAAGTGAGGAACTTCTTTGAAGGGGTGAAAGCAAAGAAACATCCACCTCCGGAGGAGAAGGTAGATCGGGTGAAAGTGAAGCGCACTCTGGCTGCCCTGACAAAACCACCGAAGTCTGATCCGCCGAAAGGAAACTATGACCGCATTATTGGAAAGGAATTTGCCGAAGCGGAGCGGTCGGGAAGTACTGTCAGTGATCAAAGGCTGAAAGAACGACGAGCTGGGAAACAAATTGCCCAGCTCGGCGAACAAGCGAAGCAATCGTGCCCCCCGCTCAAGGTGCCTAGCCACAACGTCGCTAATGATCCGAGGATGGTGCCCGGTTATAGCAATCTTGCAGATTACCTGCCCGACGAGTACATTATGAACCCATGGACGTGCAGATACAAAGATATGAGTACGGGAAGCCTCTCGTCAAAGATGAAAGATCTCTATCAACGATGATGCGAAGATTGCATGATTGGTACTTGAAAATCTGCAGAGACTCTGGGGGGAGGAGTACTTTGTATGTGAAAGTTAAAAAGGAGCATGACCTCGTTGGAATTGATCTGTTGCCTGTTCCATTTGAGGAGTTCTATCAGTTTTTCAATCAATTGGCCCTCGATAAAACAACGGTCGCCTGCTACTGTCTGTAAGTAGTACTACTTCTGTCATTAAGTTTCTCTATATAGCTTAGCTCTTTCATTGCATGTATTTATAATCATCCTCACTATATTATGCAGATTGAAGATCGCCGAATTGAAGAAAAGACAAGTCGGTGATATTGGGTTCATTAACACATATCTCATAGATGCAACTGAGGTTAAACTTCATGCCGCAGCTACCGAGGCCAACTTGCTACGATCGTTCGTAATAAATCAAAACAAAGATATAATACTCTTTCCTTACAACTTCAGGTGAGTGTTACTGTCTTGTGCGTATTCGGTTTCCCTTATATATTAGTCAAGGTTATAGTAATGTAATTGATGAGTTATGCATGTGTGTGCAGTTTCCACTATATTCTCCTAGAGATTAAGCTTGAGCAGGGAGTAGTAACCGTCTTAGACTCTAAACGAAAAGATCCCCAGGACTATGCAGACATGACTCAAATACTCCAGAAGTAAGTTAAATCGATCATTATCCACCATATCAGCAACTTTGTTCATTTCCTGATATCAAGTAATTGTTTTCTTTGTCCGGCAGGGTTTGGAGAAAATTCACCAAAACAGTTCCGGGACTGCCGAAGGAGCTGGAATTTAGACACCCGAAAGTAAGTACTATAGTAGCATGTTCCGCGCATCTCCTAGTGATTCAAGCGCTAGTTTCATCAATACCATTTAGCATTCTTGCTTATCAGTTTGATTGACCTCTATTTCTTGTAAAGTGGTTGTGGCAGGAACAAGGGAATGATTTCTGTGGATACTACATCTGCGAGTCCATCCGCCACACGACCTGTGAGCGGGGCGGGTACTCTAACGAACAATATGAAGTACGTAAATAACAACATTCACAATTTTATTTTATTACCATCATTTGTGTTGAGTTTCATTCATTCATATATATATGTATTGACCCACTTTTTAAATTAGATGTTTCGGAAGCGGGATGAACTCCTAGCACCAGCTCGCATGCGAGCAATTCAAGAGGAATTGGCGGCATTCTTTCTTGACCACGTGATCCCTGAAGACGGAGAATTCTATGTGGACCCTGAGTCCGTATGATTATATTTGTAAGAGATAATTATTGTATATATGTAGCCGGTAGTGTCAGATAGATATACGAGAACTTGTTGTTCGACCAATCTCTCGGAGAAGGAGAGGTGGTCGATATCACTTCTCTCTGTATGCATATATGTTCATGACGATCTTCTGTTTCCTTCGTTTGCTTACTAGCTAGCTAGCGTGTCTAGTCCTCTCTATACGTATGTATAGTACGTAGCGTCGACCAAGCACGGACATAAGAGAGGACACTTCTCTCTATTAATTATAGCTAGCTAACACAATATATGAAACACCTAAATTAACCCCCCAAAACCCCCAACCCCCCCCCTTTCAAAAAAAAACAAAAACCCCAGCCACAGAAATGCTGACGCGTGGATGCCTATTGGTCCCGGTTGGTGCCACCAACCGGGACCAAAGGGTCTCCTGATTGGGCTCTGCGCACTGCCCACGTGGAGGGCCTTTAGTCCCGGTTCTGGATTGAACCGGGACTAAAGGGGGAGGTATTAGTACCGACACTTTAGTCCCGGTTCCAGAACCGGTACTAAAGGCCCTTACGAACCGGGACTATAGGTCCTTTTTCTACCAGTGATGGTCGGAGTCAGCGCCGCTGCCCACCATGCCAAAGAAAGCCAGATATCACCGAACATGAGTTTGGATGGCGGAGTGGAGTAGCTAGGGTTTGGTCCGACGAGCGGATGGGACATATATACTCTATTAATGACCCAGGGTGAAGAATTACTTATTCTTCACCCTGGTCGAACAACCCAGCCACTCGCACTCGCACGCAACCTGCCGCCAGTCAAGGTAAGTTTTTTTGTTGCGGGGGCAGCCAAGGTAATTTATCTTTCCTAGCAACTGTTTAGCTAACCCACTCTCCGCAGTTTTTGGAACTGTTGGGAGCAGACGTGCGGCTCGGAGGCGAGCGGCGGGTGGTTTCGGCGGCGAGCCGACGGCAGCCGCGGGTGGAGTCAGATGCGTGCGACGCCGGTGGCGAGCAGCAGCGTCGAGGCGAGCAGCGTTTCGCGGCGTTTGGCAACCTCTTCGGCCGACGGCCGCGCCATGAGCCCACGACCGACCTCCATCCCTCGCTCCCTTCGTCGCCCTGGCGATGGCTCGACCTCCATTTCGATTCCCCGACCACAAGCTCCTGCCCTGGCCTCTCTTCGTCGCGCTGCGCCGGACTCTGCCCCCTCCTTCCTTTTTACATGCACGGTAGCAGGATGGCTCCGATTGGAGTGAGGCTCGCGAGAAGAGACCCCCCACCTACTATCAACACTCCAGCAAGCTCCGTTAAGATGCCCAGGATCCATGGCTCCGTCTCCTACATGGCACCAACCCATTCCCAGGTTTTCTCGATTTCTCTCTTCCTCTCTCTCCCTCTGTAGGTGTTGTCAACTCGTCATGCATGCGTGTGTGTTCTTATTAGTCATTTTGCTACTAATGCTTAGATCAATTGGCATATTATGTAGGACAAGTATTGTGCAGGAAGCTCCATTACTGCATTAGTAAAGTGATAAAGACAGGAGTCAATTTACATCTTATCTGACCATCTTAGATCTTTCCTTGCTAGCTAGATTTATGATTTAGATTTTCTCTGTGTATAAGTTTATTCTCATTCAGGAATCAGCTACTGTACCACAATAGCAGTTCTGTCATTCTAATTCTCAAAGTATTTTCGAAATCCCATACTCAGCGCTTAATTTCTGTGTATAAGTTTATTCTCATTCAGGAATCAGCTACTGTACCACAATAGCATTTCTTGTTTGAGTATTATTAATCGCTTAATTTATAACATAATTGGAGAATCATCAAACAAGAATTGTTGATTTGATGGTTGCAAACCTAGATTATTCCATTTTTTCAAACCCCATCTAATGTTTCGCATAGGGTTGATAGAAATATCTTGGTCTAAATCTGCATTTGTGAATTCAGTTTCTTCATTTTTATTGGCTTCATGATGCATTTCTGTCAGATCATAGGTATACTACTGTTAGGTGAATTTAATCATCGATTGATCTGCTTTCCATGTCATACAAAACAATAACCTTCTCTTCTTTAGGTTGTGATTTTAAAAATTGTTATAGTGTTGGTTTGAGTTACCCCTGGAATTCTTCATGATGGATGACTGGATGTTTATTTTCCCTTGCTTGCTATCATGCCATGATTCTTGGTCTCGATATGTTCAACTCAAATCATGATCCGGGGGCATCAATTAGGGGTGCATGTACTTCATCTTGGTGATTGTGCAGATGATGGTCATTTACCCATTTTTTATATAGCCCCCTTAATCTTGGCATCGATTAGTGGTGCATGTACTTCATCTTGATGAGGACTAACGACCAAGTCAGACTTCTCTTAGGTGTAATCCAACCAACGGGTTGTGCCTCCGACGTTCCACCATGCATAACTCCACGCATGAGGTAGAATCTCTTAGGTGCCGACGTAAGTTTACATTTACAAAAAATGCTTTCTGTCCGTGGTAGCTATAGCCCCCTTTCTCCGCCTCATTATTTCCTATTCTAATTGTGGTGGCCGATTCCCTAAAAAACCAGGGGGCATGCAGTTTCCGACGGCGAATGGCTTGGGCGTGGTGGCCGGCATCTAAGTGAGCGGCTGGTGGGCACAATGGCATGGTGGTCGGCAGAAAGGATGGACGGGTTAGTGAGCGGGGACTGACCATCGTGGGGCGTGACGACGTGGTGCTCGGTGGCAATGTTGGCGAGGTGTGCGGGGTGTGGCCTCGGTGTTGGGCAAAGTGGCTTGTGGCAGTCTGCTGGCCGCGGGGATAGTTTAGGGTGTTCGCGGTGCTGCTTCGACCGCGAGCAACTCGTGCTGCTTGCTCCACTACGCGCTGGTGAGTTTATTCCTAATCTCTTCAACAACCTGTGAAGAAGTTGTTGAACAAGCTAATTGAATATGAGCCAACCCGTGAAGAACCAAATTGCTATTAGCATAACTAATCTGTTATGTTAAATATGTTCAGAGGGTATCACAGCGGCGCCGAGTAGATGTTGAATTTTATTTTTTGGTCTTTGAACAGACGCCCAATTTGACTTGTTTTCAGTGCACATATATTGGTTCATCAATTAGTAATGAAAATTAGCAGCAGCTTCATTTTTCTTGTCTGTATTGCAATCAGGAAGGAACTCAAAGACAGATATACATTTTCTTACTGCATTCTACTCCATAGAATTTCTATACAGGTTAGGATAGATTATCATAGCTGTATAAACAACGGCTTAATATTTCGTATATAGTTGAAATGCTGCACATATCTCTCTTGATTTATTTATCTTGTCTGCTATCTTGCACCATTACTTGATGAAAGAAAATATTACAGTACAATTTTGACAGCGCCAACTTCCCAGAAATCTACAGTTTATGTATATCAAGGTTTTCTTCCAGTGATTCAATCCTTGTTCAAGTGCTGACATGCATAGACTTGAATGTCCAAAAAATGTGTACACATGTTTATCTCTGTAATAACAAGCTTTTACAGTCAGGGGTAAATTTACAAACGCTGGTCTGAATACTGAACATGCTAATACCATCTTGGCATCTTCCAGTATTATAACGCCAAAGAAAGGTTTGTGCATGACTGATGCTAGGTCCAATTAGATGGTGTAAAATCATTGCTGGATCTCAGAACTCTTTTTACTTTCAGCATTCTTAGGTAGGAGCAGCTAACCAGCAAAGGAGTTGTTGATAATATCATTGTGCAGATCGCCAATCATCTTTAAGAATGCCTTTTGTCTTTGCATGTTTCTAGGGGGTACATCATCGTCATGGCCCCCATTCCATCATGACAGAATCCACTTGTTAGAAAAATGCACTGCAAATGTTAACAAAAATTAAAATTTCTCATCATTTAATATTTACTTTTTTGCAACAAATAAAATTTCTCTTGGTTTTGCTATTCAAACACGATTAATTTCTTCTTCCTTGGGGCTTTTTTACCACTGCCATGGACAAGTGCTCCTTTAGTTCCTTGTCAAATTTATGTAGTTCCTTGTAATATGTGGCTGATGGATTATGGAGAGTACCTTTGAACTGATGTCCGTCTTTTCAGCTTACAGTTTTCCTTGGTTATATTTTGCATCTAACGAGTAGCTGCAATGATATGACTACATGTGACAATTTTCCAAGCACTGGAACTTTTTTGGTAATCATTACAGAAACTGTCTGGTCATTCAGATGAGGATGGTGCAAAGGCTAAATGGAAATACATCTTATTTGAAATGAAAATGTCTCAGTTTGGCCAAAAGTTGACCAGTGCCCATCTCAAGATTCACAGGAGATTGTTCTACTACAGAAAGATATTTTTCTCTATAAATATTGATTTTTTTTAGATGCTACTTTGTCTAGCAGCATACTAAATTTTCTTGTTTTTATGATATATGTGTGATAAATTCACATCGCCTTTCTTCATTGTAAACAGACCTAGTTTGTTTTGTCGGGAAATCCAAGTGCTTTTCAAGTAGTTCTGACATGCTGTAATAATGAACCATTCTAGTAATTCTTATGTCTGGCAACAATGCCCAGGAATCTTTTTGTGTGTGATCTAGAGCTAATGAGGTGAACACACGTCAAGATAAACTAGTAGACAACTGTTGTGCAATACATTGGAGTAAATCGCAGAGAAGAAATCTAAAACCAAGAAGTAAACATGAGTATTTTCAGATACATTTAATATCACAGTTATTGTCAAGCCTAGCACAGTATTCTGAAAACACACACAAATTACAAGAACACACTACCAGTGGTACTTTTACCGAAAAAATAATTCATAAGATAAATGTATTCCACCCTAGTCAAGTGGGGTATTAATACATGAACACGTCATTGTAGGTCACCAAATCCTCCATTCCTTATTCTGTAAGTTTACGGCAGCATCGTTTTATTTCTACACTGCTACTTTGGTGCGCCATGTAGGCTGCTGACATGCACGATGTAAATTACTGGCATGCATGAGGTAATATTACGTTGATCCCCTTTGCTTTACGGAACAGAGACATTTCTGTCTTTTGGCTGTAAGTTTACCTCAAGTCCTTTTGTTTTCTTACCTACTGGAGATGTGGCCGTGAGAGATGGACTGGGGTGAGAATTCCTCACCCTGGGTGACGAATAGCGCGACCCTTATATATATATATATATATATATATATATATATATATATATATATATATATATATATATAATATATAGGGTCAGGTGGGCAAGCATGGGCCGTGTCTGACGTGACGGACGCGCCCGAGCCTGCTCATATTTCGGTTGGATATGAAAGATGCCGCTTAGTCCGGGCATTGAGGCCGGTTTAAAATGTCTGTCTGGATAGGATTTGTTTGACCTGGTGTGGGGTCCCCGGCAGCTCCAAGGAGGAGTGATGGCCTATAATGCCATGGTGTGCAACCTTCGTGATGATTTTTATTCTCGGCATGAGATGTTTTTGTCGTGAGCCTGATCGGCCGGAGGTCCACCGTCGGGGTGGGCGTTTGTAACGATTTTAGCATGGTACTCTCTTCGATCCTTTTTACTTTGTGTATTACTTCTTCCGTTTAGAATTATTTGTCATAAAAATAGATGTATCTACAACTAAAATACATCTAGATACATTCATTTCTTGGACGAGTAATTCTGAATGGAGGGAGTAGATTTGTGTCAAGTTAAACTTTGTAAATTTTGATCAAATTTATACTAAACATAATGGGACTGTCTATTTGACATTTGACTGATTTCCAATTGGATGTCATTCAAATTTTCTGACCAATGTCCTGTTGACATCTGTATTGCCCAAAACCACTGATACTGCTCGTTCCCACTAAACGGGTCTGACTAAAAAAAGAAAACCCGGTTGTCAACTAAACCAAAAGAGCAAGAGAACCCCACGCAATCCCTCCCAGCAGCTTCTCTGGACAACACCTGACAACAAATAGTAGAAGCAAAAGAGCAGTTAAACATCTCTACAGCAGATGAGGGACAAAGTCCTCCTCCTGGAACTATCTGGTTTGGGGATTTACCCGCAACACCTGCTCAGGGTGCAGTGAACAAAGAATCGACTAATTTGTCCCTAGGGCAGGGCAGTGTCAACATTGCAGAGCAACCACACCCACCTCCCAAAACTACTCAGAACAAATGTGCCCAGTTAATCAAACCCATCCCAGCCCTCCACTGGAACAACACCCAGTAAATGTTGGGAGAGCACAATTGGATGGCGTCAATGGAAAGGAGTAAGGAGTTAAATCTAGATCAACGGGAAAAGTGAAGATGATCAAATGCGCAAATGCAACCACTCCAAGAAAGCTCATGATAAAATGCACAAACACCTAGCAAGCAACCATGCAGTATCATTGTCTCAACACTCCAGGCCCGGTAAAACTTCATCAGCCCTGCACCATATGCTCGTACAAGCAATTGCGCTAAGCAGGAACGTCTAAGTTGTACCACGAGATCTCGATCGACGGCAGAGATGGCGACAAGAAGGAAATCCAACGAACAGCTGGAGCGCAGCATCTCGCCTAGGCAATATCTCAAACACCAAGCGCGCAACCAAACTGAAGCCAATTTAATTCACGGTGGCTGCGGGGAGCAGATGGGGAGAGCTGGTGACGGTACGGAGCTTCGACGTCGAACGAGCCGACGCGGCCGAAGCGCCGGCGCGGCAGCGCGCCCATCTCCGCCGACACCGTCTTCGGCAGCCTCGTCCATAGATTGATCTTGGTGATACGTAGAATTTTTTTGAATTATTGCTACGTTCCTCAACAGTGACATCGTGAGCTAGGTCTATGCGTAGATTCTATGCATGAGTAGAATACAAAGTAGTTGTGGGCGATGATTTTTTCAATTTGCTTGCCGTTACTAGTCTTATCTTGATTCGGCGGCATTGTGGGTTGAAGCGGCCCGGACTGACCTTACACGTACACTTACGTGAGACCGGTTCCACCGACTGACATGCACTTGATGCATAAGGTGGCTGGCGGGTGTCTGTCTCTCCCACTTTAGTCGGATCGGATTCGATGAAAAGGGTCCTTATGAAGGGTAAATAGCAATTGGCATATCACCGTTGTGGTTTTGCGTAGGTAAGAAACGTTCTTGCTAGAAACTCATAGCAGCCACGTAAAACATGCAACAACAATTAGAGGACGTCTAACTTGTTTTTGCAAGGTATGTTATGTGATGTGATATGGCCAAAAGGATGTGATGAATGATATATGTGATGTATGAGATTGATCATGTTCTTGTAATAAGAATCACGACTTGCATGTCGATGAGTATGACAACCGGCAGGAGCCATAGGAGTTGTCTTAATTTATTTATGACCTGCGTGTCAATGAAAACGCCATGTAATTACTTTACTTTATTGCTAACCGTTAGCCATAGTAGTAGAAGTAATAGTTGGCGAGGCAACTTCATGAAGACACGATGATGAAGATCATGGTGTCATGCCGGTGACGATGGTGTTCTTGCCGCGCCTCGAAGATGGAGATCAAAGGCGCAAGATGATATTGGCCATATCATGTCACTTTATGATTTGCATGTGATGTTTGTCATGTTTACATCTTATTTGCTTAGAACGACGGTAGCATAAATAAGATGATCCCTCGCAATAATTTCAAGAAAGTGTTCCCCCTAACTGTGCACCGTTGCTAAGGTCCGTTGTTCCAAAGCACCACGTGATGATTGGGTGTGATAGGTTCTAACGTTCGCATACAACGGGTGTAAGCTAGATTTACACACGCAATACACTTAGGTTAACTTGACGAGCCTAGCATGTACAGACATGGCCTCGGAACACGGAAGACCGAAAGGTCGAACATGAGTCGTATAGTGGATACGATCAACATGAAGATGTTCACCGATGATGACTAGTCCGTCTCACGTGATGATCGGACACGACCTAGTTGACTCGGATCATGTATCACTTAGATGACTAGAGGGATGTCTATCTAAGTAGGAGTTCATTGAATAATTTGATTATATGAACTTAATTATCATGAACATAGTCAAAAGGTCTTTGCAATTTATGTCGTAGCTCACGCTTTGGTTCTACTGTTTTAGATATGTTCCTAGAGAAAATTTAGTTGAAAGTTGATAGTAGCAATTATGCGGACTGGGTCCGTAAACTGAGGATTGTCCTCATTGCTGCGCAGAAGGATTATGTCCTTAATGCACCGCTCAGTGAGCTGAACCTCGAGCTTGGGAAACATCTGACATACACGTTTTGATGACTACGTGATAGTTCAGTGCGTAATACTAACGGTTTAGAATTGTGGCACCAAAGACGTTTTTGAAACGTCGAAGAACATATGAGATGTTCCAAAGACTGAAATGGGATTTCAGACTAGTGCCGTCAAGAGGTATGAGACCTCTGACAAGTTTCTGAAGCCTGCAAACTAAGGGAGAAAAGCTCAATTGCTGAGCATGTGCTCAGATTGTCTGAGTATTACAATCGCTTGAATCGAGTGGGAGTTAATCTTCCAGATGAAGTAGTGATGATTCTCCATAGTCACTGCCACCAAGCTATTGGAGCTTCATGATGAACTATAACATATCAGGGATAGACATGATGATCCTTGAGCAACTCGCGGTGTTTGACACCGCAAAAGTAGAAATCAAGTAGGAGCATCAATTGTTGATGGTTAAACCACTAGTTTCAAGAAGGGCAAGGGAAAGAATGGATACTTCATGAGACGGCAAATCAGTTGCTGCTCTAGTGAAGAAACCCAAGGTTGAACCAAACCCGAGACTAAGTGCTTCTATAATGAGGGGACGGTCACTGAAGCAGAACTACCCTAGATACTTGGTAGATGAGAAGGCTGGCAAGGTCGATAGAAGTATTTTTGAATATACATTATATTATTGTGTACTTTACTAGTACTTCTAGTAGCACCAGGGTAATAAATACCGGTTTGGTTGCTAAGTGTTAGTAACTCGAAATAAAAGGCTACGGAGACTAGCTAATGGTGAGATGACGATATTTTTGAACTGTTTCCAAGGTTGATGTGATCAAACATCGCACGCTCCATCTACCATCGGGATTGGTGTTAAACCTAAATAATTGTTATTTGGTGTTTGCGTTGAGCATAGACATGATTGGATTATGTTTATCGCAATACAGTTAATCATTTAAGGAGAATAATGGTTACTCTGTTTATTTGAATAATACCTTCAATGGTCTTGCATCTAAAATGAATGGTTTATAGAATCTCGATCGTAGTGATACACATGTGCATGCCAAAAGATATAAGATAGTAATGATAGTACCACATACTTGTGGCACTGCCATTTGAGTCATGTTGGTATAAAACGCATGAAGAAGCTCCATGTGGATGGATCTTTGGACTCACTCGTTTTTGAAGATTGAGGCATGCGAACCATGTCTATTGGTAGATATGCATGAAGAAACTCCATGCAGATGGATCGTTTGGACTCACTTGATTTTGAATAACTTGAGACATGCAAATCATACCACATGGGCAAGATGACTGAAAGGCCTCGTTTTCAGTAAGATGGAACAAGAAAGCAACTTGTTGGAAGTAATACATTTTGATGTGTGCAGTCCAATAAGTGCTGAGGCACGCAGTGGATATCATTATGTTCTTACTTCACAGATGATTTGAGTAGATGCTGAGTATATTTACTTGATGAAACACAAGTCTGAATTATTGAAAGGTTTAAGTAATTTCAGAGTGAAGTTGAAGATCGTCGTGACAAGATGATAAAATGTCTATGATATGATCATAGAGATAAATATCTGAGTTACGAGTTTGGCACACAATTAAGACATTGTGGAAATTGTTTCACAACTAATACCGCCTCGACCACCATAGTGTGATGGTGTGTCCGAACATCATAACTGCACCCTATCGGATATGGTGCATACCATGATGTCTCTTATCGAATTACCACAATCGTTTATGGGTTAGGCATTAGAGACAACCGCATTCACTTTAAATAGGGCACCACACAATTCCGCTGAGACGACACCGTATGAACTATGGTTTAGAGAAACCTGAGTTGTCGTTTCTTAAAAGTTTGGGGCTGCAATGCTTATGTGAAAAAGTTTCAGGATGATAAGCTCGAACCCAAAGCGGATAAATGCATCTTCATAGAATACCCAAAAATAGTTGGGTATACCTCCTATTTTAGATTCGGAAGCAAAATTGATTGTTTCTAGAAACGGGTCCTTTTCGAGGAAAAGTTTCTCTCGAAAGAATTGAGTGGGAGGATGGTGGAGACTTGATGAGGTTATTGAACCGTCACTTCAACTAGTGTGTAGTAGGGCACAGGAAGTTGTTCCTGTGGCACCTACACCAATTAAAGTAGAAGCTTATGATAGTGATCATGAAACTTCGGATCAAGTCACTACCAAACCTCATAGGTCGACAAGGATGCATACTACTTCAGAGTGGTACGTAATCATGTCTTGGAAGTCATGTTGCTAGACAATAATGAACCTACGAGCTATGGAGAAGTGATGGTGGGCCCGGATTCCGAAAATTGGCTCGAGGCCATAAAATCCGAGAGAGGATCCATGTATGAAAACAAAGTGTAGACTTTGGAAAAACTACTTGATGGTCGTAAGGCTGTTGGGTACATATGGATTTTAAAAGGAAGACGAACAATGATGGTAAGTATCACCATTAAGAAAGCTCGACTTGTCGTTAAGATGTTTTCCGACAAGTTCAAGGAGTTGACTACGATGAGA
Source organism: Triticum urartu (assembly GCF_003073215.2). Classification (NCBI taxonomy): domain Eukaryota; kingdom Viridiplantae; phylum Streptophyta; class Magnoliopsida; order Poales; family Poaceae; genus Triticum; species Triticum urartu. The sequence goes on along the minus strand of NC_053023.1, from coordinate 35,973,811 downwards.
CTTTCTCACTCGTAGCGATGCTGAGAGTCTGTTGGAATTATGTTAGCAGTTACTGCATTATTTATGAAATCTTGTAGATAGGATTGTTTCCTCGACATTTTTCTTGAGGAAAGGTTGTATGTGATACAACCAGAAGGTTTTGTCAATCCTGAAAGATGCTGACAAGTACGCAAAGCTCCAGCAATCCTTCTAAGGACTGGAGTAAGCATCTCGGAGTTGGAATGTATGCTTTGATGAGATGATCAAAGATTTTGGGTTTATACAAAGTTTATGAGAAACTTGTATTTCCAAAGAAGTGAGTGGGAGCACTATAGAATTTTTGATGAGTATATGTTGTTGACATATTGTTGATCAAAAATGATGTAGAATTTCTAGAAAGCATATAGGGTTATTTGAAAAGTGTTTTTCAATGGAAAACCTGGATTAAGCTACTTGAACATTGAGCATCAAGATCTATAAGGATAGATCAAAATCGCTTAATAGTACTTTCAAACGAACACATACCATGACAAAATTTTGGAGTTCAAAAATAGATCGGCAAAGAAGGAGTTCTTGGCTATGTTATAAGGTATGAGTATTGAGTAAGACTCAAGACCTGACCATGGCAGAAGAGAGAGAAAGGACGAAGGTCGTCCCCTATGCTTTGAGACGTAGGCTCTATGGTATGCTAGGCTGCGTACCGCACCTGAAGTGTGCCTTGCCATGAGTCAGTCAAGGGGTACAAGAGTGATCCAGGAATGGATCGCATGACAGCGGTCGAACTTATCCTTAGTAACTAGTGGACTAAGGAATTTTCTCGATTATGGAGGTGGTAAAAGAGTTCGTCGTAAAGGGTTACGTCGATGCAAACTTTGACACTAATCCGGATGACTCTGAGGAGTAAACCGGATTCGTATAGTAGAGAAGTTATTTGGAATAGCTCCAAGTAGCGTGTGGTAGCTGCATCTACAAGATGACATAGAGATTTGTAAAGCACACATGGATCTGAAAGGTTCAGACCCATTGACTGATAAACCTCTCTCACAAGCAAGATATGAACACACCCCATAGGTGTTGGATTCATTACAATCACATAGTGATGTGAACTGGATTATTGACTCTAGTGCAAGTGGGAGACTGTTGGAAATATGCCCTAGAGCCAATAATAAATTAGTTATTATTATATTTCCTTGTTCATGATAATCGTTTATTATCCATGATAGAATTGTATTGATGGGAAACTCAGATACATGTGTGGATACATAGACAATACCATGTCCCTAGTAAGCCTCTAGTTGACTAGCTCGTTAATCAATAGATGGTTACGGTTTCCTGACCATGGACATTGGATGTCGTTGATAGCGGGATCACATCATTAGGAGAATGATGTGATGGAAAAGACCCAATCCTAAGCCTAGCAGAAGATCGTGTAGTTCGTATGCTAAAGCTTTTCTAATGTCACGTATCATTTCCTTAGACCATGAGATAGTGCAACTCCCGGATACCGTAGGAATGCTTTGGGTGGCTATAAAGGTGCACTACAAGTATCTCCAAAAGTGTCTGTTGGGTTGGCATGAATCGAGACTGGGATTTGTTACTCCATGTAAACGGAGAGGTATCTCTGGGCCCACTCGGTAGGACATCATCATAATGTGCACAATGTGACCAAGGAGTTGATCACGTGATGATGTGTTACGGAATTAGTAAAGAGACTTGCCGGTAACGAGATTGAACAAGGTATCGGGATACCGATGATCGAATCTCGGGCAAGTACTATACAGCTAGAAAAAGGGAATTGTATACGGGATTGATTGAATCCTTGACATCATGGTTCATCCGATGAGATCATCGTGGAGCATGTTGGAGCAAACATGGGTATCCAGATCCCGCTGTTGGTTATTGACCGGAGATTTGTCTCGGCCATGTCTGCATGACTCCCGAGCCCGTAGGGTCTACACACTTAAGGTTCGATGACGCTAGGGTTATAGGGAATAGATGTGCGTGGTCACCGAATGTTGTTCGGAGTCCCGGATGAGATCTCGGACATCACGGGGAGTTCCTGAATGGTCCGGAGGTAAAGATTTATATATGGGAAGTCATCATACGGTCACCGGAATAATTCGGGGGGTTACCGGTATTGTACCGAGACCACCGAAGGGATTCCGGGGGTCCACCGGGAGGGTCCACCTTCCCCAGAGGGCCCTATGGGCTGTGTGTGGAGAGGGACCAGCCCCTTAGTGGGCTGGGCGCCTCCCCCCTAAGGCCCATGCGCCTAGGATTTGGGGGAACCCTAAAGGGGGGCGCCCCCTTGCCTTAGGGGGCAAGGCAACCCCCCTGGCCGCCGCCCCCTCCTCAGATTGGATCTGAGGGGGCCGGCCCCCCTCTCCCTTGCCCCTATATATATGTGGGGGGTGGGAGGGCAGCCGCACCCAAGTTCTGGCGCAGCCCTCCCCCTCTCCCAAGTCCTCCTCCTCTCCCGCGGTGCTTGGTGAAGCCCTGCAGGATTGCCACGCTCCTCCTTCACCACCACGCCGTCATGCTGCTACTGGACGGAGTCTTCCCCAACCTCCCCTTCTCCCCTTGCTGGATCAAGGCGTGCGAGATGTCACCGGGCTGCACGTGTGTTGAAAACGGAGGCGCCGTTGTTCGGCGCTTAGATCGGAATCAACTGCGACCTGAATCGCTGCGAGTATGACTCCTTCATCCGCGTTCTTGCAACGCTTCCGCTTAGCGATCTACAAGTGTATGTAGATGCACTCCCCTTCCCCTCGTTGCTAGATTACTCCATAGATTGATCTTGGTGACACGTAGAATTTTTTTGAATTATTGCTACGTTCCCCAACAGGGGGGTGCGGCTGGCCAAGAGAGGGGGCGTGCCAGGAGGAGTCCTAGTTGGATTAGGACTTGGGAGGGGGAAAGAGGAGGGAGAGGAAGGAAGGGGGGGCGCCGCCCCCCTCTCCTTGTCCTATTCGGACTAGGGGGGAGGGGCGCGCCGCCTATCCCTGGCCGCCTCTCCTCGTCTCTGTAAAGGCCCACTAAGGCCCATTAACTTCTTGGGGGGTTCCGATAACCTCCCGGTACTCCGGTAAAATCCCGATTTCACCCGGAACACTTTTGATATCCAAACATAGGCTTCCAATATATTAATCTTCATGTCTCGACCATTTAGAGACTCCTCGTAATGTCCGTGATCTCATCCGGGACTCCGAACGACCTTCGGTACATCAAAACATATAAACTCATAACATAACTGTCATCGTAACGTTAAGCGTGCGGACCCTACGGGTTCGAGAACTATGTACACATGACCGAGACACGTCTCCGGTCAATAACCAATAGTGGAACCTGGATGCTCATATTGGCTCCCACATATTCTACGAAGATCTTTATCGGTCAGACCGCATAACAACATACGTTGTTGAAGGAAATATGCCCGAGAGGCAATAATAAAGTTATTATTTATTTCCTTATAATCATGATAAATGTTTATTATTCATGCTAGAATTGTATTAACCGGAAACATAATACATGTGTGAATACATAGACAAACTTAGTGTCACTAGTATGCCTCTACTTGACTAGCTCGTTAATCAAAGATGGTTATGTTTCCTAACCATGAACAATGAGTTGTTATTTGATTAACGAGGTCACATCATTAGTTGAATGATCTGATTGACGTGACCCATTCCATTAGCTTAGCACCCGATCGTTTAGTATGTTGCTATTGCTTTCTTCATGACTTATACATGTTCCTATAACTATGAGATTATGAAACTCCCGTTTACCGGAGGAACACTTTGGGTACTACCAAACGTCACAATGTAACTGGGTGATTATAAAGGAGTACTACAGGTGTCTCCAATGGTACATGTTGGGTTGGCGTATTTCAAGATTAGGTCTTGTCACTCCGATTGTCGGAGAGGTATCTCTGGGCCCTCTCGGTAATGCACATCACATAAGCCTTGCAAGCATTACAACTAATATGGTAGTTGTGAGATGATGTATTACGGAACGAGTAAATAGACTTGCCGCTAACGAGATTGAACTAGGTATTGGATACCGACGATCGAATCTCGGGCAAGTAACGTACCGATGACAAAGGGAACAACGTATTGTCCACACGCTTAACGTTACGATGACAGTTATTATGAGTTTATGCATTTTGATGTACCGAAGGTTGTTCGGAGTCCCGGATGTGATCACGAACATGACGAGGAGTCTCGAAATTGTCGAGACATAAAGATTGATATATTGGAAGCCTATGTTTGGACATCGGAAGTGTTCCGGGTGAAATCAGGATTTTACCGGATTACCGGAAGGTTACCGGAACCCCCCGGGAGTCATATGGGCCTTATTGGGCTTTAGTGGAAAGGTGAAAGGGGCTGACCATAGTGGGCTGCGCGCCTCCCCCCTCCCCTAGTCCTATTAGGACTAGGAGAGGTGGCCGGCCACCTCTCTCTCTCTTTCCCCCTTGGGAGTCCTATTTGGAATAGGATTGGGGGGGGGGGAGTCCTACTCTCGGTGGGAGTAGGACTCCTCCTGCGCCTCCATAGTGCTGGCCACACCCCTCCCCCTTGGCTCCTTTATATACGGAGGCAGGGGGCACCTCTAGACACACAAGTTGATCATTGAGATCGTTCCTTAGCCGTGTGCGGTGCCCCCTCGATCATATCGTTGTAGTGCTTAGGCGAAGCCCTGCGTCGGTAATACATCAAGATCGTCACCACGCCGTCGTGCTGACGGAACTCCTCCCCGAAGCTTTGCTGGATCGGAGCCCGGGGATTGTCATCGAGCTGTACGTGTGCTAAGAACTCGGAGGTGCCGGAGTAACGGTGCTTGGATCGGTCGGATCGGGAAGAAGACGTACGACTACTTCCTCTACGTTGTGTCAACGCTTCCGTTGCGATCTACAAGGGTACATAGATCATACTCTCCCCTCGTTGCTATGCATCACCATGATCTTGCGTGTGCGTAGGAAACTTTTTGAAATTACTACGTTCCCCAACAGTGGCATCCGAGCCTAGGTTATTTATGTTGATGTTATATGCACGAGTAGAACACAAGTGAGTTGTGGGCGATATAAGTCATACTGCCTACCAGCATGTCATACTTTGGTTCGGCGGCATTGTTGGACGAGATGACCCGGACCAACCTTACGCGTATGCTTACGCGAGACCGGTTCCCCCGACGTGCCTTGCACACAGGTGGCTTGCGGGCGACTGTCTCTCCAACTTTAGTTGAACCAAGTATGGCTATGCCCGGTCCTTGCGAAGGTTAAAACGGAGTCTATTTGACAAACTATCGTTGTGGTTTTGATGCGTAGGTGAGATTGGTTCTTGCTTAAGCCCGTAGCAGCCACGTAAAACTTGCAACAACAAAGTAGAGGACGTCTAGCTTGTTTTTGCAGGGCATGTTGTGATGTGATATGGTCAAGGGATGATTTTTATTGTATGATATGATCATGTTTTGTAACCGAGTTATCGGCAACTGGCAGGATCCATATGGTTGTCGCTTTATTGTATGCAATGCAATCGCGATGTAATGCTTTACTTTATTACTAAACGGTAGTGATAGTCGTGGAAGCATAAGATTGGCGAGACGACAACGATGCTACGATGGAGATCAAGGTGTCGCGCCGGTGACGATGGTGATCATGACGGTGCTTCGGAGATAGAGATCAGAAGCACAAGATGATGATGGCCATATCATATCACTTATATTGATTGCATGTGATGTTTATCTTTTTATGCATCTTATCTTGCTTTGATTGACGGTAGCATTATAAGATGATCTCTCACTAAATTATCAAGAAGTGTTCTCCCTGAGTATGCACCGTTGCCAAAGTTCGTCGTGCCCAGACACCACGTGATGATCGGGTGTGATAAGCTCTACGTCCATCTACAATGGGTGCAAGCCAGTTTTGCACACGCAGAATACTCAGGTTAAACTTGACGAGCCTAGCATATGCAGATATGGCCTCGGAACACGGAGACCGAAAGTTCGAGCGTGAATCATATAGTAGATATGATCAACATAACGATGTTCACCATTGAAAACTACTCCATCTCACGTGATGATCGGTTATGGTTTAGTTGATTTGGATCACGTAATCACTTAGAAGATTAGAGGGATGTCTATCTAAGTGGGAGTTCTTAAGTAATTTGATTAATTGAACTTAAACTTATCATGAACTTAGTACCTGATAGTATCTTGCTTGTTTATGTTGATTGTAGATAGATGGCTCGTGCTGTTGTTCCGTTGAATTTTAATGCGTTCCTTGAGAAAGCAAAGTTGAAAGATGATGGTAGCAATTATACGGACTGGGTCCGTAACTTGAGGATTATCCTCATTGCTGCTCAGAAGAATTACGTCCTGGAAGCACTGCTGGGTGCCAGGCCTGCTGCTGGAGCAACACCAGATGTTATGAACGTCTGGCAGAGCAAAGCTGATGACTACTCGATAGTTCAGTGTGCCATGCTTTACGGCTTAGAATCGGGACTTCAACGACGTTTTGAACGTCATGGAGCATATGAGATGTTCCAGGAGTTGAAGTTAATATTTCAAGCAAATGCCCGGATTGAGAGATATAAAGTCTCCAATAAGTTCTATAGCTGCAAGATGGAGGAGAACAGTTCTGTCAGTGAGCATATACTCAAAATGTCTGGGTATAATAATCACTTGATTCAATTGGGAGTTAATCTTCTAGATGATTGCGTCATTGGCAGAATTCTCCAATCACTGCCACCAAGCTACAAGAGCTTCGTGATGAACTATAATATGCAAGGGATGAACAAGACTATCCCGAGCTCTTCGCAATGCTGAAAGCTGCGGAGGGAGAAATCAAGAAGGAGCATCAAGTGTTGATGGTTAACAAGACCACTAGTTTCAAGAAAAAGGGCAAAAGGAAGAAAAAGGGGAACTTCAAGAAGAACAGCAAACAAGTTGCTGCTCAGGAGATGAAACCCAAGTCTGGACCTAAGCCTGAAACTGAGTGCTTTTACTGCAAGCAGACTGGTCACTGGAAGCGGAACTGCCCCAAGTATTTGGCGGATAAGAAGGATGGCAAGGTGAACAAAGGTATATGTGATATACATGTTATTGATGTGTACCTTACTAGAGCTCGCAGTAGCACCTGGGTATTTGATACTGGTTCTGTTGCTAATATTTGCAACTCGAAACAGGGACTATGGAATAAGCGGGCACTGGCAAAGGACGAGGTGACGATGCGCGTGGGAAACGGTTCCAAAGTCGATGTGATCGCGGTCGGCACGCTACCTCTACATCTACCTTCGGGATTAATATTAGACCTAAATAATTGTTATTTGGTGCCAGCGTTGAGCATGAACATTATATCTGGATCTTGTTTAATGCGAGATGGTTATTCATTTAAATCAGAGAATAATGGTTGTTCTATTTATATGAGTAATATCTTTTATGGTCATGCACCCTTGAAGAGTGGTCTATTCTTATTGAATCTCGATAGTAGTAATACACATATTCATAATGTTGAAGCCAAAAGATGCAGAGTTCATAATGATGGTGCAACTTATTTGTGGCACTGCCGTTTAGGTCATATCGGTGTAAAGCGCATGAAGAAACTCCATACTGATGGACTTTTTGGAACCACTTGATTATGAATCACTTGGTACTTGCGAACCGTGCCTCATGGGCAAGATGACTAAAACACCGTTCTCCGGTACTATGGAGAGAGCAACAGATTTGTTGGAAATCATACATACAGATGTATGTGGTCCGATGAATATTGAGGCTCGTGGCGGATATCGTTATTTTCTCACCTTCACAGATGATTTAAGCAGATATGGTTATATCTACTTAATGAAACATAAGTCTGAAACATTTGAAAAGTTCAAAGAATTTCAGAGTGAAGTGGAAAATCATCGTAACAAGAAAATAAAGTTTCTACGATCTGATCGTGGAGGAGAATATTTGAGTTACGAGTTTGGTGTACATTTGAAAAATTGTGGAATAGTTTCGCAACTCACGCCACCCGGAACACCACAACGTAATGGTGTGTCCGAACGTCGTAATCGTACTTTACTAGATATGGTATGATCTATGATGTCTCTTACTAATTTGCCGCTATCGTTTTGGGGATACGCTCTAGAGACGGCCGCATTCACGTTAAATAGGGCACCATCAAAATCCGTTGAGACGACGCCTTATGAACTGTGGTTTGGCAAGAAACCAAAGTTGTCGTTTCTGAAAGTTTGGGGCTGCGATGCTTATGTGAAAAAGCTTCAACCTGATAAGCTCGAACCCAAATCGGAGAAATGTGTCTTCATAGGATACCCAAAGGAGACTGTTGGGTACACCTTCTATCACAGATCCGAAGGCAAGACATTCGTTGCTAAGAATGGATCCTTTCTAGAGAAGGAGTTTCTCTCGAAAGAAGTGAGTGGGAGGAAAGTAGAACTTGACAAGGTAACTGTACCCGCTCCCTTACTGGAAAGTAGTACATCACAGAAAACTGTTTCAGTGACACCTACACCAGTTAGTGAGGAAGCTAATGATAATGATCATGAAACTTCAGATCAAGATACTACTGAACCTCGTAGATCAACCAGAGTAAGATCCGCACCAGAGTGGTACGGTAATCCTATTCTGGAAGTCATGCTACTAGATCATGATGAACCTACGAACTATGAAGAAGCGATGGTGAGCCCAGATTCTGAAAAGTGGCTTGAAGCCATGAAATCTGAGATGGGATCCATGTATGAGAACAAAGTATGGACTTTGGTTGACTTGCCCGATGATCGGCAAGCAATTGAGAATAAATGGATCTTCAAGAAGAAGACTGACGCTGATGGTAATGTTACTGTCTACAAAGCTCGACTTGTCGCGAAAGGTTTTCGACAAGTTCAAGGGGTTGACTACGATGAGACTTTCTCACCTGTAGCGATGCTTAAGTCTGTCCGAATCATGTTAGCGATTGCCGCATTTTATGATTATGAAACTTGGCAGATGGATGTCAAAACTGCATTCCTGAATGGATTTCTGGAAGAAGAGTTGTATATGATGCAACCAGAAGGTTTTGTTGATCCAAAGGGAGCTAACAAATTGTGCAAGCTCCAGCGATCCATTTATGGACTGGTGCAAGCCTCTCGGAGTTGGAATAAACGCTTTGATAGTGTGATCAAAGCATTTGGGTTTATACAGACTTTCGGAGAAGCCTGTATTTACAAGAAAGTGAGTGGGAGCTCTGTAGCATTTCTGATATTATATGTGGATGACATATTATTGATTGGAAATGATATATAATTTCTGGATAGCATAAAGGGATACTTGAATAAGAGTTTTTCAATGAAAGACCTCGGTGAAGCTGCTTACATATTAGGCATAAAGATCTATAGAGATAGATCAAGACGCTTAATTGGACTTTCACAAAGCACATACCTTGACAAGATTTTGAAGAAGTTCAAAATGGATCAAGCAAAGAAAGGGTTCTTGCCTGTGTTACAAGGTGTGAAGTTGAGTCAGACTCAATGCCCGACCACTACAGAAGATAGAGAGAAAATGAAAGATGTTCCCTATGCTTCAGCCATAGGCTCTATCATGTATGCAATGCTGTGTACCGGACCTGATGTGTGCCTTGCTATAAGTTTAGCAGGGAGGTACCAAAGTAATCCAGGAGTGGATCACTGGACAGCGGTCAAGAACATCCTGAAATACCTGAAAAGGACTAAGGATATGTTTCTCGTATATGGAGGTGACAAAGAGCTCACCGTAAAAGGTTAAGTTGATGCAAGCTTTGACATTGATCCGGACGATTCTAAATCGCAAACTGGATACGTGTTTACATTGAACGGTGGAGCTGTCAGTTGGTGCAGTTCTAAACAAAGCGTCATAGCGGGATCTACATGTGAAGCGGAGTACATAGCTGCTTCAGAAGCAGTGAACGAAGGAGTCTGGATGAAGGAGTTCATATCCGATCTAGGTGTCATACCTAGTGCATCGGGTCCAATGAAAATCTTTTGTGACAATACTGGTGCAATTGCCTTGGCAAAGGAATCCAGATTTCACAAAAGGACCAAGCACATCAAGAGACGCTTCAACTCCATCCGGGATCTAGTCCAGGTGGGAGACATAGAGATTTGCAAGATACATACGGATTTGAATGTTGCAGACACGTTGACTAAGCCTCTTCCACGAGCAAAACATGATCAGCACCAAGGCTCCATGGGTGTTAGAATCATTATAATGTAATCTAGATTATTGACTCTAGTGCAAGTGGGAGACTGAAGGAAATATGCCCTAGAGGCAATAATAAAGTTATTATTTTATTTCCTTATAATCATGATAAATGTTTATTATTCATGCTAGAATTGTATTAACTGGAAACATAATACATGTGTGAATACATACACAAACAAAGTGTCACTAGTATGCCTCTACTTGACTAGCTCGTTAATCAAAGATGGTTATGTTTCCTAACCATGAACAATGAGTTGTTATTTGATTAACGAGGTCACATCATTAGTTGAATGATCTGATTGACATGACCCATTCCATTAGCTTAGCACCCGATCGTTTAGTATGTTGCTATTGCTTTCTTCATGACTTATACATGTTCCTATAACTATGAGATTATGCAACTCCCGTTTACCGGAGGAACACTTTGGGTACTACCAAACGTCACAACGTAACTGGGTGATTATAAAGGAGTACTACAGGTGTCTCCAATGGTACATGTTGGGTTGGCGTATTTCGAGATTAGGTCTTGTCACTCCGATTGTCGGAGAGGTATCTCTGGGCCCTCTCGGTAATGCACATCACATAAGCCTTGCAAGCATTACAACTAATATGGTAGTTGTGAGATGATGTATTAAGGAATGAGTAAAGAGACTTGCCCGTAACGAGATTGAACTAGGTATTGGATACCGACGATCGAATCTCAGGCAAGTAACATACCGATGACAAAGGGAACAACGTATGTTGTTATGCGGTCTGACCGATAAAGATCTTCGTAGAATATGTAGGAGCCAATATGGGCATCCAGGTCCCGCTATTGGTTATTGACCGGAGACGTGTCTCGGTCATGTCTACATTGTTCTGGAACCGTAGGGTCCGCACGCTTAATGTTACGATGACAGTTATTATGAGTTTATGCATTTTGATGTACTGAAGGTTGTTCGGAGTCCCGGATGTGATCACGGACATGACGAGGAGTCTCGAAATGGTCGAGACATAAAGATTGATATATTGGAAGCCTATGTTTGGACATCGAAAGTGTTCCGGGTGAAATCAGGATTTTACCGGGTTACCGGAAGGTTGCCGGAACCCCCCGGGAGTCATATGGGCCTTATTGGGCTTTAGTGGAAAGGTGAAAGGGGCTTCCCATAGTGGGCTGCGCTCCTCCCCCCTCCCCTAGTCCTATTAGGAGAGGTGGCCGGCCACCTCTCTCTCTCTTTCCCCCTTGGGAGTCCTATTTGGAATAGGATTGGGGGGGGGGAGACCTACTCCCGGTAGGAGTAGGACTCCTCCTGCGCCTCCATAGGGCTGGCCGCACCCCTCCCCCTTGGCTCCTTTATATACAGAGGCAGGGGGCACCTCTAGACACACAATTTGATCATTGAGATCGTTCCTTAGCCGTGTGCGGTGCCCCCTGCCACCATATTCCACCTCGGTCATATTGTTGTAGTGCTTAGGCGAAGCCCTGCGTCGGTAATACTTCAAGATCGTCACCACGCCGTCGTGCTGACGGAACTCCTCCCCAAAGCTTTGCTGGACCGGAGCCCGGGGATCGTCATCGAGCTGTACGTGTGCTAAGAACTCGGAGGTGCCGGAGTAACGGTGCTTGGATCGGTCGGATCGGGAAGAAGACGTACGACTACTTCCTCTACGTTGTGTCAACGCTTCCGTTGCGATCTACAAGGGTACGTAGATCATACTATCCCCTCGTTGCTATGCATCACCATGATCTTGCGTGTGCGTAGGAAATTTTTTGAAATTACTACGTTCCCCAACAGTTGTTCCCTTTGTCATCGGTATGTTACTTGCCCGAGATTTGATCGTTGGTATCTCAATACCTAGTTCAATCTCATTACCGGCAAGTCTCTTTACTCGTTCCGTAATACATCATTCCGCAACTAACTCATTAGTTGCAATGCTTGCAAGGCTTAAGTGATGTGCATTACCGAGAGGGCCCAGAGATACCTCTCCGACGATCGGAGTGACAAATCCTAATCTCGAAATACGCCGACCCAACATGTACCTTTGGAGACACCTGTAGAGCACCTTTATAATCACCCAGTTACGTTGTGAAGTTTGGTGGCACACAAAGTGTTCCTCCGGTAAACGGGAGTTGCATAATCTCATAGTCATAGGAACATGTATAAGTCATGAAGAAAGCAATAGCAACATACTAAACGATCGGGTGCTAAGCTAATGGAATGGGTCATGTCAATCAGATCATTCAACTAATGATGTGACCTCGTTAGTCAAATAACAACTCATTGTTCATGGTTAATACAATTCTAGCATGAATAATAAACATTTATCATGATATAAGGAAATAAATAATAACTCTATTATTGCCTCTAGGGCATATTTCCTTCAGTCTCCCACTTGCACTAGAGTCAATAATCTAGATTACACAGTAATGATTCTAACACCCATGGAGCCTTGGTGATGATCATGTTTTGCTCGTGGAATAGGCTTAGTCAACGGGTCTGCAACATTCAGATTCGTATGTATCTTGCAAATTTCTTTGTCTCCCACCTGGACTAGATCCTGGATGGAATTGAAGCGTCTCTTGATGTGCTTGGTTCTGTTGTGATATATGGATTCCTTTGCCAAGGCAATTGCACCAGTATTGTCACAGAAGATTTTCATTGGCCCCGATGCTCTAGGTATGACACCTAGATCGGATATGAACTCCTTCATACAGACTCCTTCATTCGCTGCTTCCGAAGCAGCTATGTACTACGCTTCACACGTAGATCCCTCCACGACACTTTGTTTAGAACTGCACCAACTGACAGCTCCACCGTTCAATGTAAACACGTATCCGGTTTGCGATTTAGAATCGTCCGGATCAGTGTCAAAGCTTGCATCAATGTAACCATTTACGATGAGCTCTTTGTCACCTCCATAAACGAGAAACATATCCTTAGTCCTTTTCAGGTATTTCAGGATGTTCTTGACCGCTGTCCAGTGATCCACTCCTAGATTACTTTGGTTCCTCCCTGCTAGACTTATAGCAAGGCACACATCAGGTCTGGTACACAACATTGCATACATGATAGAGCCTATGGCTGAAGCATAGGGAACATCTTTCATTTTCTCTCTATCTTCTGCAGTGGTCGGGCATTGAGTCTTACTCAACTTCACACCTTGTATCACAAGCAAGAACCCTTTCTTTGCTTGATCCATTTTGAACTTCTTCAAAACTTTGTCAAGGTATGTGCTTTGTGAAAGTCCAATTTAGCGTCTTGATCTATATCTATAGATCTTAATGCCCAATATATAAGCAGCTTCACCGAGGTCTTTCATTGAAAAACTCTTATTCAAGTATCCCTTTATGCTATCCAGAAATTCTATATCATTTCCAATCAGCAATATGTCATCCACATATAATATTAGAAATGCTACAGAGCACCCACTCACTTTCTTGTAAATACAGGCTTCTCCAAAAGTTTGTCAAAACCAAATGATTTGATCACACTATCAAAGCGTTTATTCCAACTCCGAGAGGCTTGCACTAGTCCATAAATGGATTGCTGGAGCTTGCACACTTTGTTAGCTCCCTTTGGATCGACAAAACCTTCCGGTTGCATCATATACAACTCTTCTTCCAGAAATCCATTCAGAAATGCAGTTTTGACATCCATTTGCCAAATTTCATAATCATAAAATGCGGCAATTGCTAACTTGATTCGGACAGACTTAAGCATCGCTATGGGTGAGAAGGTCTCATCGTAGTCAATCCCTTGAACTTGTCGAAAACATTTCGTAACAAGTCGAGCTTTGTAGACAGTAACATTACCGTCAGCGTCAGTCTTCTTCTTGAAGATCCATTTATTCTCAATTGCTTGCCTATCATCGGGCAAGTCAACCAAAGTCCACACTTTGTTCTCATACATGGATCCCATCTCAAATTTCATGGCCTCAAGCCATTTTGCAGAATTTGGGCTCACCATCATTTCTTCATAGTTTGTAGGTTCATCATGATCTAGTAGCATGACTTCCAGAACAGGATTACCGTACCACTCTGGTGCGGATCTTAATCTAGTTGATCTACGAGGTTCAGTAACAACTTGATTTGAAGTTCTATGATTATCATGATAAACTTCCACACTAATTGGTGTAGGCGTCACAGAAACTGGTTTCTGTGATGAACTACTTTCCAAGAGAGGAGCAAGTATAGTTACCTCATCAAGTTCTACTTTCCTCCCACTCACTTCTTTCGAGAGAAATTCCTTCTCTAGAAAGGATCCATTCTTAGCAACGAATGTCTTGCCTTCGGATCTATGATAGAAGGTGTACCTAACAGTCTCCTTTGGGTATCCTATGAAGACACATTTCTCCGATTTGGGTTCGAGCTTATCAGGTTCAAGCTTTTTCACATAAGCATCGCAACCCCAAACTTTAAGAAACAACAACTTTGGTTTCTTGCCAAACCAAAGTTCATAAGGCGTCGTCTCAACGGATTTTGATGGTGCCCTATTTAATGTGAATGTGGCCGTCTCTAAAGCATAACCCCAAAACAATAGCGGTAAATCAGTAAGAGACATCATAGATCGCACCATATCTAGTAAAGTACGATTACGACGTTCGGATACACCATTACGCTGTGGTGTTCCGGGTGGCGTGAGTTGCGAAACTATTCCGCGTTGTTTCAAATGTAGACCAAACTCGTAACTCAAATATTCTCCTCCACGATCAGATCGTAGAAACTTTATTTTCTTGTTACGATGATTTTCAACTTCACTCTGAAATTCTTTGAACTTTTCAAATGTTTCAGACTTATCTTTATTAAGTAGATATACCCATATCTGCTTAAATCATCTGTGAAGGTGAGAAAATAACGATATCCGCCATGAGCCTCAACATTCATCGGACCACATACATCTGTATGTATGATTTCCAACAAATCTATTGCTCTCTCCATAGTACCGGAGAACGGTGTTTTAGTCATCTTGCCCATGAGGCATGGTTCGCAAGTACCAAGTGATTCATAATCAAGTGGTTCCAAAAGTCCATCAGTATGGAGTTTCTTCATGCACTTTACACCTATATGACCTAAACGGCAGTGCCACAAATAAGTTGCACTATCATTATCAACTCTGCATCTTTTGGCTTCAAGATTATGCATATGTGTATCACTACTATCGAGATTCATCAAAAATAGACCACTCTTCAAGGGTGCATGACCATAAAAGATATTACTCATATAAATAGAACAACCATTATTCTCTGATTTAAATGAATAACCATCTCGCATCAAACAAGATCTAGATATAATGTTCATGCTCAGCGCTGGCACCAAATATCAATTATTTAGGTCTAATACTAATCCCGAAGGTAGATGTAGCGGTAGCGTGCCGACCGCGATCACATCGACTTTGGAACCATTTCCCACGCGCATCGTCACCTCGTCCTTTGCCAGTGTTCGCTTAATCCGTAGTCCCCGTTTCGAGTTGCAAATATTAGCAACAGAACCAGTATCAAATACCTAGGTGCTACTACGAGCTCTAGTAAGGTACACATCAATAACATGTATATCACATATACCTTTGTTCACCTTGCCATCCTTCTTATCCGCCAAATACTTGGGGCAGTTCCGCTTCCAGTGACCAGTTTGCTTGCAGTAGAAGCACTCAGTTTCAGGCTTAGGTCCAGACTTGGGTTTCTTCTCCTGAGCGGCAACTTGCTTGCTGTTCTTCTTGAAGTTTCCCTTCTTCTTCCCTTTGCCCTTCTTCTTGAAACTAGTGGTCTTGTTGACCATCAACACTTGATGCTCCTTCTTGATTTCTACCTCCGCAGCCTTTAGCATTGCGAAGAGCTCGGGAATCGTCTTATCCATACCTTGCATATTATAGTTCATCACAAAGCTCTTGTAGCTTGGTGGCAGTGATTGGAGAATTCTGTCAATGATGCTATCATCCGGAAGATTAACTCCCAGTTGAATCAGGTGATTGCAGTACCCAGACATCTTGAGTATATGCTCACTGACAGAACTATTCTCCTCCATCTTGCAGCTATAGAACTTATTGGAGACTTCATATCTCTCAATCCGGGCATTCTTTCGAAATATTAACTTCAACTCCTGGAACATCTCATATGCTCCATGACGTTCAAAACGTCGTTGAAGTCCCGGTTCTAAGCCGTAAAGCATGGCACATTAACTATCGAGTAGTCACAATGTCTGCAGTTGCTGGCGCAGGTGGTACACCCAGCGGTGCTTCCAGGAGGTAACTCTTTTGTGCAGCAATGAGGATAATCCTCAAATTACGGACCCAGTCCGTGTAATTGCTACCATCATCTTTCAACTTTGCTTTCTCAAGGAACACATTAAAATTCAACAGAACAACAGCATGAGCCATCTTTCTACAATCAAACATAGACAAGCAAGATACTATTAGGTACTAAGTTCATGATAAATTTAAGTTCAATTAATCATATTACTTAAGAACTCCCACTTACAAAGACATCCCTCTAATCTTCTAAGCGATCACGTGATCCAAATCAACTAAACCATAACCGATCATCACATGAAATGGAGTAGCATTCAACGGTGAACATCACTATGTTGATCATATCTACTATATGATTCACGCTCGACCTTTCGGTCTCAGTGTTCCAAGGCCATATCTGCATATGCTAGGCTCATCAAGTTTAACCCAAGTATTCTGCGTGTGCAAAACTGGCTTGCACCCGTTGTAGATGGACGTAGAGCTTATCACACCCGATCATCACGTGGTGTCTGGGCACGACGAACTTTGGCAACGGTGCATACTCAGGGAGAACACTTTTATCTTGAAATTTAGTGAGAGATCATCTTATAATTAATGCTACCGTCAATCAAAGCAAGATAAGATGCATAAAAGATAAACATCACATGCAATCAATATAAGTGATATGATATGGCCATCATCATCTTGTGCTTGTGATCTCCATCTCCGAAGCACCGTCATGATCACCATCGTCATCGGCCCGACACCTTGATCTCCATCGCAGCATCGTTGTCGTCTCGCCAATCTTATGCTTCTATGACTATCGCTACCGCTTAGTGATAAAGTAAAGCATTACAGGGTGATTGCATTGCATACAATAAAGCGACAACCATATGGCTCCTGCTAGTAGCCGATAACTTGGTTACAAAACATGATCATCTCATACAATAAAATTTAGCATCATGTCTTGACCATATCACATCACAACATGCCCTGCAAAAAAAAGTTAGACGTCCTCTACTTTGCTGTTGCAAGTTTTACGTGGCTGCTACTGGGCTTAGCAAGAACCGTTCTTACCTACGCATCAAAACCACAATGATAGTTTGTCAAGTTGATGTTGTTTTAACCTTTGCAAGGACCGGGCGTAGCCACACTCAGTTCAACTAAAGTTGGAGAAACTGACACCCGCTAGCCACCTGTGTGCAAAGCACGTCGGTAGAACTAGTCTCGCGTAAGTGTACGCATAATGTCGGCCCGAGCCGCTTCATCCAACAATACTGCCGAACCAAAGCATGACATGCTGGTAAGCAGTATGACTTATATCGCCCACAACTCACTTGTGTTCTACTCGTGCATATGACATCTATGCATAAAACCAGGCTTGGATGCCACTGTTGGGGAACATAGTAATTTCAAAAAGTTTCCTACGCACACACAAGATCATGGTGATGCATAGCAACGAGAGGGGATAGTGTTTTCCACGTACCCTTGTAGACCGAAAGCAGAAGAGTTAGCACAACGCGGTTGATGTAGTTGTACGTCTTCATGATCCACCGATCAAGTACCGAACGCACGACACCTCCGAGTTCAGCACATGTTCAGCCCGATGATGTCCCTCGAACTCCGATCTAGCCGAGTGTTGAGGGAGAGTTTCGTCAGCACGACGGCGTGGTGACGATGTTGATGTTCTACAAACGCACGGCTTCGCCTAAGCACCGCTACAGTATTATCGAGGTGGACTATGATGGAGGGGGGCCACTGCACACGGCTAAAAGACCAAACGGATCAATTGTTGTGTCTCTAGTGTCACACCCTAGCTAGTTCAGGCATTAGAGTGTGCATCATGTTTAAATTCCCTTAAATTTGAAATGGGGAAGACAGAAACCCCAGCACCCCCTGGAAACAACTAGGGTTTACTAAAATTATTTTCAATGAACCCAAAATGCCCTTCACAAAATGTTCATCATTTCTGGATTGGGCTAAAACCCCTGGAAAAAATGGTGCACTGTTTTCTAGGACATTCTGGATTCTCTGAAGTAAATCATAAGTATTTGAATTTGGCATTTAAATGCTATAAAATAATTTAAATGCTCAAATAATTCTGGAAATAAGTGTGGGCTGTTGGGAATAATCTAAACAGAGCCCCTAATTGTTTTCAGGATTTTTAAAGATGTCTAGGTATTTTTAATAAAGCCCAACAGTGAAAAATAGAAAAAGAAAACAAATCGGAAAAAGGAGAGAGAGAGAGAAACCTACCTCGCGCGGCCCAGCTAGCTCACCCGCCGGCCCACCTGGCGGCCCAGCACTATGCTGGCCCGCGCCAGCCAGTTGCTTCTTCCCCGCCAGGCAGGCAGGGAGGTGACGCCGGCATGTCCGAGCTCGCCACGGCGTCACCTGCTTGACGCCCGCACCCCTGGACGCCTGGACGCCTCCATGTCGCACCCCGCAGCCCCTGGACACGCCATTCCCCCCTGTCTCTCTCCCTTCGCCATTCCCCACCATGGCCGACGCTCCTGTCGCCGCACCATCGTCGTACCCGTGCCCTCCGTCGTCCTCGCGTCGCGCCATCATGTCCATGAGCTCCGCTGTCGTCGACTACATCGAGTAGGCCGAGCCCCGAGCGCTCGCTCGCCCCAGAGACGCTGCACCGAGTTCGTCCTCAACTCCGGCCACTGGAGATCCCCTTCGCTGCCCCGCTCGCTCCAGCCCTTCCCTGAGCTCGCTGTTTGCTCCCCTTCAACCGTTGTGAGCTCCGCCATCGTTTCCCCCTCTCCCCGCGCTCGTCCGCGTCCTCTAACCCCCTCTGCCATTGAAGCCGAAGCTCGCCGCCACCACCGCACTTCGCCGTCGTGGCCATAGCCACGTTGGGACGCCACCGAGCACGCCTTCGTCTTCCACGCGTTCCCAGGAGCCTAACGCACCACTCCCCGCGCATTGCTGGGCCCCGTAGCCTCGGTTTCTTCCTCGCCCGAACTTCGGCGACCGCCAAGGTCGTCGCCGGCGTCGTTCCCGGCCTCCCCGAGCCCCACTTCCTCCACCAAACGACGCGGCTCGCTCCCCGCGTCACGTAGCTGCTCTCCGCCGTTGATTTGGTCGCCGGAGACGCAAACCCGAGCCCCTCCGCCGCGTCTGACGTCGCCAGCGTCAATCCGCCGGCGAGTTGACCCTGTTTGACCCCCGTGTGGGCCCACGTAGACCCCCCCTGAGTCTATGACAGGTGGGGCCGGTCTGCTAATTAGTTTAGGATTAGTTTTAACTAAATTTAATTAGTTTAGTCACTGACATGTGGGCCCAGGCCCCACTGACAGCTAATTACTGTTAATTTAATTCTGTTAATTAGTTGTGACACTTACAGAGAGGGCCCACTAGTCAGGTTTGACCTGGCCGACCCAGTTGACCCGCTGACGTCACACCTATGTCATGCTGACGCATTAATTCAATTACTGGATTTATTCTTTAATAGGAAATTCCAGAAAATAGCCAAAACTTCTAAAAATCATAGAAAATCAAGCATAGCTCCAAATGCAAAGATTTATATATGAAAAATGATCAGAAAAATTAAATCTATCCATCTGTAATGGTTTCATGCATGACATAACAAGTTAACATTGCTGTTTAAGCAGAATAAGTTAACATTGCTGTTTAAGCAGAATAAGTTAACATTGCCTATGTAGATAGACAGGCTTCGAGAAGCCTTCTTTCTTTCTAATGTCTGTACTCAGACTAGTTGCTTCCGCTTGTGCTTGTATGATTGTATGACTTGAGTGTCGGGTCATGTGACCCCTATCTGTATGACCATGTTATGTATGGCTCTCTGGAGCCTTTAAATAAAGTACTTGAGTTGTAGAGTTTTGTTGTGATGCCATGTTGTATGTACTCATATCGAGCATATTGTGTGTATGATTGAAATGCTTGGTATGAGTGGGATCCGACAATCTAGTTGTTTATCCTTGGCAGCCTTTCTTATAGGGAAATGTAGTCTAGTGTTACTCGAGCCATAGTACTCCACTACAGCCTGGTTCACCGGAGTCCTGCTAGCCCAGCACTACTGCTCAGGACACTTGACTGCCCGGCATGTGTTTCACGTCGTTCCTATGTCTGTCCCTTCGGGGAAATGTCACGCGGTGACATCCGGAGTCCTTCCTAGCCTGCTACAGCCCGGGTTCCCCGGAGTCCTGTTAGCCCAGTGCTACAGCCCGAATTCACTCGCTGATGACCGACATGCTCGATGTGATTCATGTATGCCTGTCTCCATAGGTCTGTGCCGCTTTGGATTCATGACTAGCCATGTCGGCCCGGGTTCTCTGTCATATGGATGCTAGCGACACTATCATATACGTGAGCCAAAGGCGCAAATGGTTCCGGGCCATGGTAAGGCGACACTAATGGGATACCGTGCGTGAGGCCGCAAAGTGATATGAGGTGTTACCGGCTAGATCGATGTGGCTTGGAATCGGGGTCCTGACAGCGTTGGCATCAGAGCCGGACTGCCTGTAGGTTCGTTGAGCCTAACTGGTCGATGTCGAGTCTAGAAATGCTTTAGTTATATGTAGGGGAATTGATTGTGGAAGGGAACGTAAGGCTCTTTTACTCCTTTACGTTATGTCCTCTGATCTGAGTCATTCTCTTCTCATTCAATGTGGGTTAAGGACTAGGCTCTCTTCTCCTATCAGGTTCACGTGTTACTAATCCGTAGTAGCTTAAATGATTGTTGTTACAAGCCTCAGTACAGTTTCTACTACTTTTAGTATGTTGCCAGTTGAATCAGAACCTTGATATGTTGTTGTTGAGTGGTATTGCAAACTGTTGTGGATGTCTCAAATCTTTTTCTGAGCATTTACAGCCGTTATGCTGTCCAATTTTCCCTAGAAATTCTAATGTCTTTGCATTGTGGTTGTGCTTTCAGATGGCCAACCGTGCACAAAACCAAGTGGGTCGCCTGACCCGGTGCCTCGACGTGCTCGGTCATACTGCTATGTTAGTCCGGGTAATGATGGAGATGGGTTACCGTTGGTATCCCGAATACACCGTCGAAGAGCAATTCAAAGACTTTAATCAAAGCCAATATTTCTGCACCGTCAGGATATTTCCTTCTTATCCTGGATCTACCGAGCCCCTTCACTGTTCCTATGGACTCGGGGTTACTGTTGAGATGGCTGTGCAGGATGCTGCCCATTCCATGATGATCATCATGCGAGTCCGGACTGGCCTGCTTTGGAACACCGACTTTCGTTACATGCCAGCTTCACTTCCGAGAGCGCAAGGGTATCTTCAGGCTATCTATGCTGACTCCACTCAGGAGGACTCATTAACTCGTACCACTGCCGAGATGCTCGAAGATAAGGACCGAGAGAATCGGGCCTTGAGGTTGGAGCTTTTCAATACCCGTGCTGATCATTGGGCCACATTGACTCGGTTTGCACCTGCGGTGCAAGCTGGATGTATGGATACAAGGGATCTGTATCCTGTGAGATCTGCTCTGCCAGACATGGTGGATTGGCGTGATGTGGGAGGCATCAGCCCACCCCGTGGTCCCCGCAGGCCACCGTTTGTTGGTCCAAGACCTCATCCTAGCCCCTTTGGTCCACAGATGATCCCAGATGATCACGTTGAACTTCCAGGCTATGGAGGTGACTTCTATGAGGACTACTACGGAGCTGTCTGAGTTAGTAGTAGTATCACTAGTATTGTAATAGTTGTATCTCCACTGTCCTGCGTGACTTGTGGAATATGACTTTGTGTGTAATCAATTCCGGAGGTGTAGACAAATAATGTATAGGAGCTTGGAATGCCTCCGATGAGATGTAACGTCTTTCATCATAGTTGTACTGTAGCCTGGGCTTGTACTAAACTATGTATGATGTGTATGACCGTTGGTATATATATGGCAGTTTTATATTACCATGACATACGGATGAACATCTCTGCATTCCGTGTTATCTATTACATTCTGCACTTCCTTGCTAAGTTTGAGCCATCCTTATCTAAACCGTTGTCTTGTTTTCTCCTAGGATGGTCAACACCCGCAGCAACCCTGCTGCCCCGGAGTAGGGGGAAGCCAGTGCAGCTAGGGGTGAAAATTTGCCTCACCTGCCCTCTCTGGCCGAAGTGATGCTGGAGGCGGAAAGAAACAAGCATGAGACTAACCGCCTGCTAGAGCGGATTGAGCAGAACACTTCACGCCATCAGCGAAATGACTTGGTGTCAATCAATGACTTTATCAAGCTGTACCCACCAAAGTTTAACC
This sequence comes from Triticum urartu, assembly GCF_003073215.2. NCBI lineage: Eukaryota > Viridiplantae > Streptophyta > Magnoliopsida > Poales > Poaceae > Triticum > Triticum urartu. Next base: position 35,951,170 of record NC_053023.1, on the reverse strand, counting down.
ATTCCGTCGAGCCCCTCGACGCGGATGACTGGCTTCGCAGCATCATCCACAAGCTACGTTCTGCCAGTGTAGCCGAAGCTGATAAGGTTACTTACGCTGCCTACCATCTCGAAGGCCCTGCTAGCCTCTGGTGGGAAAACTTCGAAGCTATGCGCCCGGTCGGCCAAATTACTACCTGGGCTGAATTCAGTGAGGCTTTCCGTGAACATCACATTCCGAAAGGTCTCATGGATCGCAAGAGGGAGGAGTTCTGCAATTTCACCCAGGGAAGACTGACTGTGGATGCATATAGTCGTGAATTTGGGAATATGGCACGTTATGTTCCTGAAGAGGTATCTACCGACGCTAAGAAGCAGGCAAGGTTCCGCAAGGGACTCAGCCCTGAGCTTCCCCGCGATCTTCATCTGCACGAGTGCACCTCCTTTCAGAAGTTGGTCAATAAAGCCATCAGTGCTGAGACTGGCCAGACTGATTATGATGCTTCACGCAAGCACTCATGTGATTTTGGCTCTTCATCCGGCTCTGGAGCTCAGAAGCGCCGGGTGTGGATCCCAAGCACGGCACTGCCACCCAGGTTCATTCTGAGGCCATCCTTTGAGGCGCCTCGTCCCATCCAGCAGATTGCACCGCCCAAGCCCTATGGTGGCCCCGCTGCTAGTGCTGCTCCACGTCCCAATGTGGTGACATGCTTCAAGTGTGGAGAGCCGGGTCACTATAGCCGAAAGTGTCCCCAGAACAACAACCCCAATCAAACTGGAAAGTCCATTGGCCGTGGTAAGCCAGCGGGAAAGACATTCTATGCCAAGCCGGTCACTACTACACATGGCCATGTCAACTATGTTTCAGCCGAGGAGGCTCATGAGGATCCTAACGTCGTCCTTGCTACGCTCCTTGTTAACTGGCATCCGACATCTGTTCTTTTAGATACTGGAGCATCTCATTCATTCATATCCGAGAACTATGCTCAATTGCATAACACGACATTCTGTGACATGCCCACTTCTATGGTAATTCAAACTCCGGGTTCGAAATGGCAAACTTCTAGAGTAAGCCATGGGAACGAAATTCTTGTCGATAGACTTGTTTTCCTTGCATCCTTAATAGCTCTCAAGTCCTCGGACATAAACATCATCTTGGGTATGGACTGGATGCCAGCTCATTATGCTAAGATTGATTGTGCCACTAGAACCGTTCAACTTACTCATTCATCGGGCAAGACAGTCAATGTCTTAACTCGAGTGCCCAAGCGCCAACTTTACTCCCTAAATGCCAACCCCCTTCCAGACCTTGAAGATGTTCTGGTAGTCCGAGACTTTCCGGATGTCTTTACAGAAGAACTGCCAGGTGTTCCACCTGACAGGGATGTCGAGTTTGTGATAGACCTTGTTCCATGAACCATTCCAATTTCTAGAAGACCCTACAAGATGGCACCCTTAGAACTAGCCGAGCTTAAGAACCAACTCGATGAGTCCTTGAAAAAGGGTTTCATCCGTCCTAGTTCCTCTCCTTGGGCTTGCCCCGTCCTCTTCGCCAAGAAGGATGGAACGGATCGAACAGTTGTAGATTACCGACCTGTCAACTTGGTCACCATCAAGAATAAGTATCCGCTTCCCTATGATCAATGATCTGTATGACTAGCTCGCTGGGTCCACAGTCTTTTCCAAGATGGATTTGAGGTTGGGCTACCATCAAATCAAAATCAGAAACGGGGACATTCCCAAAACGGTCTTTGTTACTCGTTATGGCCAATAAGAGTACACCCTTATATCCTTCGGTTTAACCAATGCCCCCGCTATCTTCTCTCGGTTAATGAACTCGGTCTTCATGGAGTATTTGGATAAATTCGTCATAGTATACCTTGATGACATACTCATCTACTCCAAGAATGAAGAGGAACATGCCGAACATCTAAGGCTGGTATTAATGAAACTTCGAGAGCATCGTCTTTATGCCAAATTCTCCAAGTGTGAATTTTGGTTGCCAGAAGTGACCTATCTAGGCCATGTAATCTCTGGTAAGGGTATTGCTATCAATCCCGAGCGAGTTCAAGCTGTCCTTGATTGGACTCCACCTGAGACGGTCAAGCAAGTTCGGAGCTTCCTTGGCTTAGCGAGCTATTGCCGCCGCTTCGTCGAGAATTTCTCCAAGGTTGCTAAACCTCTAACTGAACTCCTCAAGAAAGATAAAAAGTTCAAGTGGACTCCACAGTGCGAGTTCAGCTTTCAGGAACTGAAAAGACGTCTGACATCTGCTCCCGTACTGGTACCACCAGATTTCTCCAAGGACTTTATTATCTATTGCGACGCCTCGCGACAAGGACTAGGTTGCATACTCATGCAAGATCGTCAGGTAATTGCCTATTCTTCACGGCAATTACACCCACATGAGGAAAATTATCCCACACATGATCTAGAGCTTGCAGCTGTAGTCCATGCACTTAAAACTTGGCGACATTACCTCCTCGGTAATTGTTGCGAGATCTTCACCGATCACCAAAGTTTGAAATATATCTTCACCCAACCAGATTTGAATCTCAGGCAAAGATGTTGGGTCGATTTGATCTCGGATTACGACTTAGGAATAACTTACACCCCGGGCAAAGCCAATGTCATGGCTGATGCACTAAGTCGTAAGTCCTATTGTAACAACTTGATGTTACAACAAAGTCAACCACTTCTCCATGAGGAATTTCGAAAGCTTAATCTTCACATTGTTCCTTGAGGATTCCTATCCACCCTGGTGGCGAAACCTACCCTTACGGATCAGATCATCAAGGCACAGAAGGTAGATCCGGGAATCTCCTGTATTAAGAGAAACATTAAGAAAGGAGTCGCGAATTGTTTCTCCATTGATGATCAAGGTGTCGTATACTTTGGAAATCCTAGTGGTTCCAAAGGCACGAAACCTGAGGCAGCTGATCCTTAAGGAAGCTCATGGATCCCCTCTCACCATTCATCCTGGTAGTACTAAAATGTATCAATACCTACGCCAGAGGTTTTGGTGGACTAGGATGAAGAGAGAAATCGCTCAATACATTGCTAATTGCGACGTTTGTCATCGTGTTAAGGCAGAGCTTCCACGGCCTGCTGGCACCTTCAACCTTTGGCTATTCCTGAGTGGAAATGGGATAAAATCAGTATGGATTTCATCACTGGGTTTCCCAGGACCAAGAGAGGGAATAATGCCATCTTCGTCGTGATCGACTGACTTTCCAAAGTAGCCCACTTTCTACCTCTTCGTGAGAGTATCACCGCTAGCCAGCTAGCCGATTTATACATCTCCCGAATAGTGTCTCTTCATGGTGTTCCATTGGAAATTAACTCAGACCGTGGGAGTCTCTTCACCTCTCGATTTTGGGAAAGTTTCCAAAATGCTATGGGAACTCGTCTCCCTTTTAGCACCGCCTTCCACCCTCAATCAAGTGGTGAAGTAGAACGAGTCAATCAAATTCTGGAAGATATGCTCCGAGCCTCTATCATCTCGTTCGGACTGGGTTGGGAGAAATGCCTTCCATTGGCGGAGTTTGCTTACAACAATAGTCATCAAGCTAGCTTGGGCAAGGCTCCTTTCGAAGTTCTCTATGGACAAAAATGTCGGACGCCTCTTAATTGGTCAGAAACCGGGGAAAGACAACTCTTTGGCCCGGATATGATTCAGGAAGCATAAGAATAGGTTCGCGTTATTCGTGAGAAATTGAAAACAGCCCAATCTCGTCAAAAGAGTCATTATGATCGTAAACATAAGCCTATGACTTATGAAGTCAGCGAGAAGGCTTACCTTCGGGTTACTTCGTTAAAGGAAACCCATCGTTTCGGTATCAAAGGCAAATTGGCTCCTCGTTACGTTGGACCCTTTCGCATTCTTGCCAAACGAGGAGAAGTTGCCTACCAATTGGAACTACCTTTGCATCTTTCCAGATTTCACGATGTCTTCCACGTTTCTCAACTCAAGCGTTGCTTCGCGGATCCTATCCGTGGAGTGGACCACGAAACGCTTGATCTACAAGATAACCTCTCATATCGGGAATATCCCATTTGTATCCTTGATCAAGCCGAGCGTACAACTCGACGCCATATCATCAAGTTTCTCAAGGTTCAGTGGTCACACCATTCCGAGAAAGAAGCCACTTGGGAAAGGGAGGATCGTCTTCGACTCGAGTACCCCACCTTCTTCCCGGAGGATCCTAAATCTCGGGACTAGATTCTTTTGAGTGGGGGTGAGTTGTCACACACTAGCTAGTTCAAGCATTAGAGTGTGCATCATGTTTAAATTCCCTTAAATTTGAAATGGGGAAGACATAAACCCCAGCACCCCCTGGAAACAACTAGGGTTTACTAAAATTATTTTCAATGAACCCAAAATGCCCTTCACAAAATGTTCATCATTTCTGGATTGGGCTAAAACCCCTAGCAAAAATGGTGCACTCTTTTCTAGGACATTCTGGATTCTCTGAATTAAATCGTAAGTATTTGAATTTGGGCATTTAAATGCTATAAAATAATTTAAATGCTCAAATAATTCTGGAAATAAGTGTGGGCTGTTGGGAATAATCTAAACAGAGCCCCTAATTATTTTCAGGATTTTTAAAGATGTCTAGGTATTTTTAATAAAGCCCAACAGTAGCAGAAAAATAGAAAAAGAAAACAAATCAGAAAAAGGAGAGAGAGAGAAACCTACCTGGCGCGGCCCAGCTAGCTCACCCGTCGGCCCACCTGGCGGCCTAGCACTGTGCTGGCCCGCGCCAGCCAGCTGCTTCTTCCCCGCCAGGCATGCAGGGAGGTGACGCCGGCGTGCCTGAGCTCGCCACGGCGTCACCTGCTTGCCGCCCGCGCCCCTGGACGCCTGGACGCCTCCATGTTGCACCCCGCAGCCCCTAGACACGCCATTCCCCCCTGTCTCTCTCCCTTCACCGTTCGCCACCATGGCCGACGCTCCTGTCGCCGCACCATCGTCGTAGCCGTGCCCTCCGTCGTCCTCGCGCCGCGCCATCGTGTCCATGAGCTCCGCCGTCGTCGACTACATCGAGTAGGCCGAGCCCCGAGCGCTCGCTCGCCTCAGAGACGCTGCACCGAGCTCGTCCTCAACTCCGGCCACCGGAGATCCCCTTCGCCGCCCCGCTGGCTCCAGCCCTTCCCTGAGCTCGCTGTTCGCTCCCCTGCAACCGCTGTGAGCTCCGCCATCGTTTCCCCCTCTCCCCGCGCTCTTCCACGTCCTCTAACCCTTCTGCCATCAAAGCCGAAGGTCGCCACCGCCACCACACGTCGCCGTCGTGGCCATAGCCACGTTGGGACGCCACCGAGCACGCCTTCGTCTTCCACGCGTTCCCAGGAGCCTAACGCACCACTCCTCGCGCCTCGCCGTGCCCCGTAGCCTCGGTTTCATCCTCGCCCGAACTCCAGCGACCGCCAAGGTCGTCGCCGGCGTCGTTCTCGGCCTCCCCGAGCCCCACTTCCTCCACCAAATGACGCGGCTCGCTCCCCGCGTCATGTAGCTGCTCTCCGCCGTCGATTTGGTCTCCGGAGACGCAAACCTGAGCCCCTCCGCCGCGTCTGACGTCGCCGGCGTCAAGCCGCCGGCGAGTTGACCCTGTTTGACCCCCGTGTGGGCCCAGGTAGACCCCCCTGAGTCTATGACAGGTGCGGCCGGTCTGCTAATTAGTTTAGGATTAGTTTTAACTAAATTTAATTAGTTTAGTCACTGACATGTGGGCCCAGGCCCCACTGACAGCTAATTAGTGTTAATTTAATTCTGTTAATTAGTTGTGACACTGACAGAGAGGGCCCACCAGTCAGGTTTGACCTGGCCGACCCAGTTGACCCGCTGACGTCACACCTATGTCATGGTGACGCATTAATTCAACTACTGGATTTATTCTTTAATATGAAATTCCAGAAAATAGCCAAAACTTCTAAAAATCATAGAAAATCAACCATAGCTCCAAATGCAAAGATTTATATATGAAAAATGATCAGAAAAATTCAATCTATCCATCTGTAATGGTTTCATGCATGACATAACAAGTTAACATTGCTGTTTAAGAAGAATAAGGTAATGCTCTAATAAGGCCATGTTTAATGAGCTAATATTTGAATCTTTGATTCAAATGAGTTCATCCACTTCTGTTTTAGCTTGCATTAGGCCAAGACACTTTCATATTGCCATGTCATAGCATGCATCATATTGCTGCATATTGCCATGTGTTTATTATGTTCGGTGTGATTTTCGTGGTAGGTTCTACCTCCGAGGATAACCCCGAGTATCCGTCTGAAGGGCAGTACCCTACTACCACTACAACAGGCAAGCAACCCATTGATCATTCCGATACAAACCCATGTTCTCACTTCTGCTCTTGTTTACTGCATTAAGACAACGCGATTCAAACTGCTGTGTGCTATGGTAGTTGAACCCTTATCCTCTGCATGACCTGTCATTGCCACAGTAACTAGATGAAACCCACTAGCATGTGTAGGAGTTGATTGAGCCATGTATGTGATTCCTACCTCGCTATGCCTGCTATGCTTAGAGTTGTGTCAGGTCTTGTTCATCTGGGTGATGGGCTAGAGTGAAATATTTATGTCGGTAATGTGAGGGATGTGTTGAACATGTTTTGGTAAAGGTATCGATGAGAGGCCATGCAGGAGTACATGGTGGGTTGTTTCATTGACACCGTCCATAAGAACTGAGATCTGTATGTGTGATTTAAGATGCAGTTACTACCGTACATTGGGCCCGAAACCAATGGACCCTCTCGGCTTCTTAATCACCCTAGTACTCTGTCCAGGAGTTGCAAATAGTTTCTGGTGTTTGTAGGTTATGTGTTGGCGGCCGTGCGTAGCGCTGACCCTAGGGGTGAGCTATGTTGCGGTAGATACACCGTGGCACGGTGTACCGAGTCACCCGTTTGGTGTCTCTGGAACCCTGTTCACATCGTTCGAGGCCGTATGTGGAAACCTTGGCCGGACTCCCTGCGGATGGAACCTAGATAGGCGATAAACCTGGACTAGAGACTTAAGTATTTAGGTAGGCCGTGGCCGACACCCTCGCTGGGCTTCTGCTTGAAGGTTGCCGAGTACATGTCGTGTAAACGGCGGTAAGTGGTGAAAGCGTGTATGAAGAAGTATACCCCTGCAGGGTTAACATCATCTATTCGAATAGCCGCGTCCGCGGTAAAGGACTACTTGGTTGCCTATACAATTCATAGACAAGTTAATGGTTACTACTAAAAGACTCAAGATAAGTGTGAGTACCCAGGATGGCCCTCTCGTAGGATGACGAGAGAGAATCCCCGGTGGAGTATTGTGTTGGTGAGTAGTGGACTCGTGTGCGAAAACTATTTTACTAGTGGAGTTCCGTAGAATAGCTTAGCCAAGAGTCAAAGCTGGCTTGCTGCAATAACCCCACCACCTTCTTGAGAATGAGCATGTATAGTAGGTTCTGTTGTAAGACTTGCTGAGTACCTTTGTACTCATGTTTGCTTAATTACTGTTTTCAGACGACAACACCGCCCCCTCCGATGGGTTCTACGTAGACCTTGACGTCGACGAGTGACTAGCCACCCAGGTGGTGATCCTGGCCATGGAGGGCCCTATGTATATAGACAGGCTTCGAAAAGCCTTCTTTCTTTCTAATGTCTGTACTCAGACTAGTTGCTTCCGCTTGTGCTTGTATGATTGTATGACTTGAGTGTCGGGTCATGTGACCCCTATCTGTATGAACATGTTATGTATGGCTCTCTGGAGCCTTTAAATAAAGTACTTGAGTTGTAGAGTTTTGTTGTGATGCCATGTTGTATGTACTCATATCAAGCATATTGTGTGTATGATTGAAATGCTTGGTATGAGTGGGATCCGACAATCTAGTTGTTTATCCTTGGCAGCCTTTCTTATGGGGAAATGTAGTCTAGTGTTCCTCGAGCCATAGTAGTCCACTACAGCCCGGTTCACCGGTGTCCTGCTAGCCCAGCACTACTGCTCAGTACACTTGACTGGCCGGCATGTGTTTCACGTCGTTCCTATGTCTGTCCCTTCGGGGAAATGTCACGCAGTGACATCCGGAGTCCTGCCTAGCCTGCTACAGCCCGGGTTCCCCGGAGTCCTGGTAGCCCAGTGCTACAGCCCAGATTCACTCGCTGATGACCGACATGCTCAATGTGATTCATGTATGCCTGTCTCCATAGGTCTGTGCCACTTTGGATTCATGACTAGCCGTGTCGGCCCGGGTTCTCTGTCATATGGATGCTAGCGATACTATCATATACGTGAGCCAAAAGGCGCAAACGGTTCCGGGCCATGGTAAGGTGACACCCGTGGGATACCGTGCGTGAGGCCGCAAAGTGATATGAGGTGTTACCGGCTAGATCGATGTGGCTTGGAATCGGGGTCCTGACATCTAGGGTGCCCACCTGCCCCCGTATATAAAGGAGCAAGGGGGGGGGGGTGTGGCCGGCCAAGGGAGGGGGCGTGCCAGGAGGAGTCCTACTCCCGGTGTCCCCCCTTTCCTAGTGTTGGAAATATGCCCTAGAGGCAATAATAAATTGATTATTATTATATTTCTTTGTTCATGATAATCGTTTATTATCCATGCTATAATTGTATTGATAGGAAACTCAGATACATGTGTGGATACATAGACAACACCATGTCCCTAGTAAGCCTCTAGTTGACTAGCTCGTTGATCAATAGATGGTTACGGTTTCCTAACCATGGACATTGGATGTCGTTGATAACGGGATCACATCATTAGGAGAATGATGTGATGGACAAGACCCAATCCTAAGCATAGCACTAGATCGTGTAGTTCGTATGCTATAGCTTTTCTAATGTCAAGTATCATTTCCTTAGACCATGAGATTGTGCAACTCCCGGATACTGTAGGAGTGCTTTGGGTGTACCAAACGTCACAACGTAACTGGGTGACTATAAAGGTGCACTACGGGTATCTCCGAAAGTGTCTGTTGGGTTGGCACGAATCGGGACTGGGATTTGTCACTCCGTGTAAGCGGAGAGGTATCTCTGGGCCCACTCGGTAGGACATCATGATAATGTGCACAATGTGATCAAGGAGTTGATCACGGGATGCTGTGTTACGGAACGAGTAAAAGAGACTTGCCGGTAACGAGATTGAACAAGGTATCGGGATACCGTCGATCGAATCTCGGGCAAGTATCGTACCGCTAGACAAAGGGAATTGTATATGGGATTGATTAAGTCCTTGACATCATGGTTCATCCGATGAGATCGTCGTGCAACATGTGGGAGCCAACATGGGTATCCAGATCCCGCTGTTGGTTATTGACCGGAGATCATCTCGGTCATGTCTGCATGTCTCCCGAACCCGTCGGGTCTACACACTTAAGGTTCGATGACGCTAGGGTTATAAAGGAAGCCCGTATGTGGTTACCTAATATTGTTCGGAGTCCCGGATGAGATCCCGGACGTCACGAGGAGTTCCAGAATGGTCCGGAGGTAAAGATTTATATATGGGAAGTCCTGTTTTGGTTACCGGAAGAGTTTCGGGGTTTATCGGTAATGTACCGGGACCACCGGGAGGGTCCCGGGGGTCCACCAAGTGGGGCCACCAGCCCCGGAGGGCTGCATGGGCCAAGTGTGGGAAGGGACCAGCCACAGGTGGGCTGGTGCGCCCCCCCAAAATAGCCCTAGGTGCATGGAAGAGTGGGTAGGGGGCAAACCCTAAAGGGGATGGGCCTTAGGGCCCATCTAGTGGCGCCGCCCTCCCCTCTCCCCTCTTGGCCGCCACCCTTGTCCCCATCTAGGGCTGCCCCCCCCTAGGGGTAGGAACCCTAGAGGGGGCGCAGCCCCTCCCCTTCCCTATATAAATAGAGGCATTGGGCTGCCCACAACAGGCGATGAAATCTCTCGTTGGTGCAGCCCTGCATTTCTCTCTCTCCCTCCTCTTCTGTGGTGCTTGGCGAAGCCCTGCGGGATTGCCACGCTCCTCCACCACCAACACGCCGTTGTGCTGCTGTTGGATGGAGTCTTCCTCAACCTCTCCCTCTCTCCTTGCTGGATCAAGGCGTGGGAGACGTCACCGGGCTGTATGTGTGTTGAACGCGGAGGTGCCGTGCGTTCGGCACTTGGTCATCGGTGATTTGAATCACGACGAGTATGATTCCATCAACCCCGTCACTTGAACGCTTCCGCTTAGCGATCTACAAGGGTATGTAGATGCACTCTCCTTCCCCTCGTTGCTGGTTTCTCCATAGATAGATCTTGGTGATACGTAGGAAAATTTTGAATTTCTGCTACGTTCCCCAACAGTGGCATCATGAGCTAGGTCTATGCGTAGTTACTACGCACGAGTAGAACACAAAGTAGTTGTGGGCGTTGATTGTGTTCAATAAGCTTACCGTTACTAGTCCAATCTTGATTCGGCGGTATTGTGGGATGAAGCGGCCCGGACCAACCTTACACGTATGCTTACGTGAGACCGGTTCCACTGACAAACATGCACTAGATGCATAAGGTGGCTGGCGGGTGTCTGTCTCTCCCAGTTTAGTCGGATCGGATTCGATGAAAAGGGTCCTTATGAAGGGTAAATAGCAATTGGCATATCACGTTGTGGTCTTTGCATAGGTAAGAAACGTTCTTGCTAGAAACCCATAGCAGCCACGTAAAACATGCAAACAACAATTAGAGGACGTCTAACTTGTTTTTGCAGGGTATGCTATGTGATGTGATATGGCCAAAGGATGTGATGAATGATATATGTGATGTATGAGATTGATCATGTTCTTGTAATAGGAATCACGACTTGCATGTCGATGAAAATGACAACCGGCAGGAGCCATAGGAGTTGTCTTTATTTATTTATGACCTGCGTGTCAACTTAAACGTCATGTAATTACTTCACTTTATTGCTAACCGTTAGCTGTATAAGTAGAAGTAATAGTTGGCGAGACAACTTCATGAAGACACGATGATGGAGATAATGATGATGGAGATCATGGTGTCATGCCGGTGACGATGATGATCATGGAGCCCCGAAGATGGAGATCAAAAGGAGCAAAGTGATATTGGCCATATCATGTCACTATTTGATTGCATGTGATGTTTATCATGTTTATACATCTTATTTGCTTAGAACGATGGTAGTAAATAAGATGATCCCTCATTAAAATTTCAAGAATGTGTTCTCCCCTAACTGTGCACCGTTGCTAAAGTTCGTCGTTTCGAAGCACCACGTGATGATCGGGTGTGATAGATCCTTACGTTCACATACAACGGGTGTAAGACAGTTTTACACATGCAAAACACTTAGGGTTAACTTGACGAGCCTAGCATGTACAGACATGGCCTCGGAACACAAGAGACCGAAAGGTAGATACGATCAACATGAAGATGTTCACCGATGATGACTAGTCCGTCTCACGTGATGATCGGACACAGCCTAGTTGACTCGGATCATGTAATCACTTAGATGATTAGAGGGATGTCTATCTGAGTGGGAGTTCATAAGATGAACTTAATTATCCTGAACATAGTCAAAAGGTCTTCGCAAATTATGTCGTAGCTCGCGCTTCAGTTCTATTGTTTTGATATGTTCCTAGAGAAAATATAGTTGAAAGTTGATAGTAGCAATTATGCGGACTAGGTCCGTAAACTGAGAATTGTCCTCATTGCTTCATAGAAGGCTTATGTCCTTCATGCACCGCTCAGTGTGCTGAACCTCGAATGTTGTCTAAGGATGTTGCGAACATCTGACATACACATTTTGATGACTACATGATAGTTCAGTGTGTAATGCTAAATGGTTTAGAATTGAGGCACCAAAGACGTTTTGAAACGTCGCGAAACATATGAGATGTTTCGAGGGCTGAAATTGGGATTTCAGGCTCGCGCTCACGTCAAGAGGTATAAGACCTCCGACGATTTTCTTAGCCTGCAAACTAAGGGAGAAAAGCTCAATTGTTGAGCTTGTGCTCAGATTGTCTGAGTACAACAATCATTTGAATCAAGTGGGAGTTGATCTTCCAGATAAGATAGTGATGGTTCTCCGAAGTCATTACCACCAAGCTGCTAGAGCTTCATGATGAACTATAACATATCAGGGACATATATGATGATCCTTGAGATATTCGCGATGTTTGACACCACGAAAGTAGAAATCAAGAAGGAGCATCAATTGTTGATGGTTGGTGAAACCACTAGTTTCAAGAAGGGCAAGGGCAAGAAGGGATACTTCATGAAACGGCAAATCAGCTGCTGCTCTAGTGAAGAAACCCAAGGTTGAACCCAAACCCGAGACTAAGTGCTTCTGTAATAAGGGGAACAGCCACTGGAGCAGGATTACCCTAGATACTTGGTAGATGAGAAGGCTGTCGATAGAAGTATATTGGATATACATTATGTTAATGTGTACTTTACTAGTACTCCTAGTAGCACCAGGGTATTAGATACCGGTTCGGTTGCTAATTGTTAGTAACTCGAAATAAAAGCTACGGAATAAACGGAGACTAGCTAAAGGTGAGCTGACGATATGTGTTGGAAGTGTTTCCAAGGTTGATATGATCAAGCATCGCACGCACCCTCTACCATCGAGATTGGTATTAAAACCTAAATAATTGTTATTTGGTGTTTGCGTTGAGCATAGACATGATTGGATTATGTCTATCGCAATACGGTTATTCATTTAAGGAGAGAGTAATGGTTACTCTGTTTATTTGAATAATACCTTCAATGGTCTTACACCTAAAATGAATGGTTTATTGAATCTCGATCGTAGTGATACACATGTTCATGCCAAAAGATAGTAATGATAGTACCACCTACTTGTGGCACTGCCACGTAAGTCATATCGGTATAAAACGCATGAAGAAGCTCCATGTTGATGGATCTTTGGGCTCACTCGTTTTTGAAAAGTTTGAGACATGCAAACCATGTCTATTGGTGTATATGCATGAAGAAACTCCATGCAAATGGATCGTTTGGACTCACTTGATTTTGAATCACTTGGGACATGCAAATCATACCACATGGGCAAGATGACTGAAAGCCTCATTTTCAGTAAAATGGAACTAGAAAGCAACTTGTTGGAAGTAATACATTTTGATGTGTGCAATCCAATGAGTGCTGAGGCATGTAGTGGATATCATTATGTTCTTACTTCACAGATAATTTGAGTAGATATTGAGTATATTTACTTGATGAATCACGAGTCTGAATTATTGAAAGGTTCAAGTAATTTTAGGGTGAAGTTGAAAGATCGTCGTGACAAGAGGATAAAGTATCTATGATATGATCATAGAGATGAATATCTGAATTACGAGTTTGGCACAGAATTAAGACATTGTGGAAATTGTTTCACAACTAATACAGCCTGGAACACCATAGTGTGATGGTGTGTCCGAACATCATAACTACACCCTATTGGATATGATGCATGCCATGATGTCTCTTATCAAATTACCACAATAGTTTATGGGTTAAGCATTAGAGACAACCACATTCACTTTAAATAGGGCACCACGTAATTCCGATGAGATGACACCGTATGAACTATGGTTTAGAGAAACCTAAGCTGTCATTTCTTAAAAGTTTGGGGCTGCGACGCTTATGTGAAAAAGTTTCAGGCTGATAAGCTCGAACCCAAAGCGGATAAATGCATCTTCATAGGACACCCAAAAATAGTTGGGTATACCTCCTGTCTCAGATCCAAAAGCAATAAGGGACTGTTTCTAGAATCGGGTCCTTTCTCGAGGAAAAGTTTCTCTCGAAACAATTGAGTGGGAGGATGGTGGAGACTTGATGAGGTTATTGAACCGTCTCTTCAACTAGTGTGTAGCAGGGCACAGGAAGTTGTTCCTGTGGCACCTACACCAATTGGAGTGGAAGCTTATGATAGTGATCATGAAACTTCAGATCAAGTCACTACCAAACCTCGTGGGATGACAAGGATGCATACTACTTCAGAGTGGTACGTAATCCTGTCTTGGAAGTCATGTTGCTAGACAACAATGAACCTACGAGCTATGGAGAAGCGATGGTGGGCCTGGATTCCGATAAATGGCTCGAGGCCATATAATCCGAGAGAGGATCCATATATGAAAACAAAGTGTAGACTTTGGAAGAACTACTTGATGGTCGTAAGGCTGTTGAGTACAGATGGATTTTAAAAGGAAGACGGACAATGATGGTAAATGTCACCATTAAGAAAGCTCGACTTGTCGTTAAGATGTTTTCCGACAAGTTCAAGGAGTTGACTACGATGAGACTTTCTCACTCGTAGCGATGCTAAGAGTCTGTTGGAATTATATTAGCGATTACTGCATTATTTATGAAATCTTGCAGATAGGATGTCAAAACATTGTTTCCTCGACGTTTTTCTTGAGGAAAGGTTGTATGTGATACAACCGGATGATTTTGTCAATCCTGAAAGATGCTAATAAGTATGCAAAGCTCCAGCAATCCTTCTAAGGACTGGAGTAAGCATCTCGGAGTTGGAATGTATGCTTTGATAAGATGATCAAAGATTTTGGGTTTATACAAAGTTTATGAGAAACTTGTATTTCCAAAGAAGTGAGTGGGAGCACTATAGAATTTCTGATGAGTATATGTTGTTGACACATTGTTGATCAGAAATGATGTAGAATTTCTGGAAAGCATATAGGGTTATTTGGAAAGTGTTTTTCAATGCAAAACCTAGATTAAGCTACTTGAGCATTGAGCATCAAGATCTATAAGGATAGATCAAAACGCTTAATGGTACTTTCAAATGAGCACATACCTTGACATGATCTTGAAGTTTTTCAAGATGGCTCAGTCAAAGAACGAGTTCTTGCCTGAGTTGTAAGGTATGAACTTAAGACTTAAAGATCGACCACGGCAGAATAGAGAGAAAGGAACGAAGGTCGTCCCCTATGATTAAGACATATGCTCTACAGTATGCTATGTAGTGTACCGCACCTGAAGTGTGCCTTGCCATGAGTCAGTCAAGGGGTACCAAAGTGATCCAAGAACGGATCACAGGACAGCGGTCAAAGTTATCCTTAGTAACTAGTGGACTAAGGAATTTTTCTCGATTATGGAGGTGGTAAAAGAGTTCGTCGTAAAGGGTTACGCCGATGCAAACTTTGACACTAATCCAGATTATTCTGAGTAGTAAACTGGATTCGTATAGTAGAACAGTTATTTGGAATAGCTCCAAATAGAGCGTGATAGCTGCATCTAGGAGATGACATAGAGATTTGTAAAGCACACACGGATCTGAAAGGTTCAGACCCGTTGACTAAAACCTCTCTCACAAGCAACATGATCAAACCTAGAACTCACTGAGTGTTAATCACATAGTGATGTGAGCTAGACTACTGACTCTAGTAAACTCTTGGGTGTTAGTCACATGGCGATGTGACCTGTGAGTGTTAATCACATGGCGATGTGAACTAGATTATTGACTCTAGTGCAAGTGGGAGACTGTTGGAAATATGCCCTAGAGGCAATAATAAATTGATTATTATTATATTTCTTTGTTCATGATAATCGTTTATTATCCATGCTATAATTGTATTGATAGGAAACTCAGATACATGTGTGGATACATAGACAACACCATGTCCCTAGTGAGCCTCTAGTTGACTAGCTCGTTGATCAATAGATGGTTACGGTTTCCTAACCATGGACATTGGATGTCGTTGATAACGGGATCACATCATTAGGAGAATGATGTGATGGACAAGACCCAATCCTAAGCATAGCACTAGATCGTGTAGTTCGTATGCTATAGCTTTTCTAATGTCAAGTATCATTTCCTTAGACCATGAGATTGTGCAACTCCCGGATACTGTAGGAGTGCTTTGGGTGTACCAAACGTCACAACGTAACTGGGTGACTATAAAGGTGCACTACGGGTATCTCCGAAAGTGTCTGTTGGGTTGGCACGAATCGAGACTGGGATTTGTCACTCCGTGTAAGCGGAGAGGTATCTCTGGGCCCACTCGGTAGGACATCATCATAATGTGCACAATGTGATCAAGGAGTTGATCACGGGATGATGTGTTACGGAACGAGTAAAAGAGACTTGCCGGTAACGAGATTGAACAAGGTATCGGGATACCGACGATCGAATCTCGGGCAAGTATCGTACCGCTAGACAAAGGGAATTGTATACGGGATTGATTAAGTCCTTGACATCGTGGTTCATCCAATGAGATCGTCGTGGAACATGTGGGAGCCAACATGGGTATCCAGATCCCGCTGTTGGTTATTGACCGGAGATCGTATCGGTCATGTCTGCATGTCTCCCGAACCCGTAGGGTCTACACACTTAAGGTTCGATGACGCTAGGGTTATAAAGGAAGCTCGTATGTGGTTACCGAATGTTGTTCGGAGTCCGGGATGAGATTCCGGACGTCACGAGGAGTTCTGGAATGGTCCGGAGGTAAATATTTATATATGGGAAGTCCTGTTTTGGTTACTGGAAGAGTTTCGGGGTTTATCGGTAATGTACCGGGACCACCGGGAGGTCCCGGGGGTCCACCAAGTGGGGCCACCAGCCCCGGAGGGCTGCATGGGCCAAGTGTGGGAAGGGACCAGCCCCAGGTGGGCTGGTGCGCCCCCCCACAATAGCCCTAGGTGCATGGAAGAGTGGGTAGGGGGCAAACCCTAAAGGGGATGGGCCTTAGGGCCCATCTAGTGGCGCCTCCCTCCCCTCTCCCCTCTTGGCCGCCACCCTTGTCCCCATCTAGGGCTGCCCCCCCTAGGGGTGGGAACCCTAGAGGGGGCGCAGCCCCTCCCCTTCCCTATATAAATAGAGGCATTGGGCTGCCCACAACAGGCGATGAAATCTCTCGTTGGTGCAGCCCTGCATTTCTCTCTCTCCCTCCTCTTCTGTGGTGCTTGGTGAAGCCCTGCGGGATTGCCACGCTCCTCCACCACCACCACGCCGTTGTGCTGCTGTTGGATGGAGTCTTCCTCAACCTCTCCCTCTCTTCTTGCTGGATCAAGGCGTGGGAGACGTCACCGGGCTGTCCGTTTGTTGAACGCGGAGGTGCCGTGCGTTCGGCACTTGGTCATCGGTGATTTGAATCACGACGAGTACGATTCCATCAACCCCGTTCACTTGAACGCTTCCGCTTAGCGATCTACAAGGGTATGTAGATGCACTCTCCTTCCCCTCATTGCTGGTATCTCCATAGATAGATCTTGGTGATACTTAGGAAAATTTTGAATTTCTGCTACGTTCCCCAACACCTAGTGGGATTAGGACTTGGGAGGGGGAAAGAGGAGGGAGAAAGGAAGGAAGGGGGGCGCCGCCCCCCCTCTCCTTGTCCTATTCGGACTAGGGGGGGCAGGGGCGCGCGGCCCAGCCCTGGCCGCCTCTCCTCTTCTCCGTAAAGGCCCACTAAGGCCCATTAACCTCCGGGGGGGGTTCCGGTAACCTCCCGGTACTCTGGTAAAATCCCGATTTCACACTACAAGAAATATGTCAACTTATGACCACCACTATTGGTCACTGAATGGTCACAAATTTCCATTTATGACCTTTTTGTGACCAAAAACATAAGGTCAAAAGCTGGGCGTCGTAAACTGACTATAGCGACCTTTAACAAAAGGTCGTTGATCCTATGACCTTCTGTTTTGGTCGCTAGCTCTCTCCCCAGGCCATGTCGGATCCGACGTGGCAATATGACGTGGCAAAATTGCGACCAATTGAAAAGGTCGTTGATAAGATTCAGCCCGGTCCAATTCGGTGTCTATATGGGCCGAGCCCAACAATTCAGCCCATTTAATGTTATTTTTCTTTTTAATTCTGGTCAGATACATGGGCCTGGCCCAACAATTCAACATTTTTATTTTCTGGGCCATTACTATTAATTTTCTATTTTTAGCCATATTATTTTTGTGCTGGTCCCACTGGTCAGATTGGTCCCACTTGTCATGCTGATATCACAATTGCATCCACACGTCAGAAATTTGAAAATTTGTCAAACAATTCTCATAAATATGTCCCCCTGGTCAGGTTTCCATTTCATAGTATTGAAGTTATATACACAATCAATATTTCAAACAGACTAGAGCGAATGAAATTCATCCAAAACAACACTAAATATTACAATACATTATATGCTACTCTGACTAATATTACACTCTGCCTGATATTACAATACATAATATGCTACTCTTGCTGATAGGCTTCACGACTTCGCACTTCATACTTCACCTATGAAAAAAAAGAAGAATAAGAACCTGTAGGCAGCATCAAACATAGCTTATAAGCAAGAATTGACAATAAGCTCAATTTAACAAAAAAAGATTTTGATATATTTATACAGTTCACAAGGTCAACTGACTATTAACTATAGTTCACAAGGTACATAAGAAAGGAATTCATGCATGAATGACATATACAACTTAAAAATCAGGATATGAAATATTATTAGAATTGCATATTAGATGGCTGCAAGATAACTGTTGCTTCATATAAAGTAACTAGAATTAGCACCCAACAGCTAGATAGCATATGGTGCAGAAACTAGTTTCAACTAAATGGGTCATCCAAATTGGAGGGTAACTCACTTCATTATCCAGAACATTATCCAAAAATATAGGAGTGTTGAGCATATCGAGATAAAATCCAAGACCAAGACACTTGGAGAAAGCAACTAATGTAGTAACAAGCTTTGATTGTGCGAAATGCAACAGGTTTGCATAATATGAAGTTTACCAATTATTCCAGAAAACAAGGAAAAATACATGTTGATGTTTCAAGTGCAGAAGAACATAAACTGGTACATATATTGGCCCAGAAAACACTGCTCATCCAAGATGAGAACAGAACATATCTAAGCAAACTAGCAACAATGCACTGTACACGTGTTTGTAGATTAATAAAAAAAGTATCACAGCCAATAATCCATTCCAATGCAGTGCACTCTTAATCACCCCTAGTATAATTAGCTAAACTGTGTACACAGTTGTGTTTATATTATGAGCAAGTGTTGGTTCCAACTCAAGCACAAATGTACGCAGAACTGGAGGCCTGCCTTAAGAATCCCAACATTTTAACTAGATCAACATTCGCCTCAAAACAGAAAAAGCACACGAAACCCCCACCACACAGCAATCTTAACGTCTTTAGGCAGCAACCAAATTACAGACCGGTTATTTTTTAGGCCAGCAACCAAATTTTCTTCATCCAAATTCATGACATAGAGCAGAGTTGTGTAACAGCTAGCTAACCAGTGGAACTCATGTAGTATTGTTTCTGTTCATTCAGTTAACAATGGCAGAGTAATTTTAGGCAACCTTGAGTACCAAATGACATTGTCTCTTAAAATTTATCTAATACCAGTTAACATATGCATGCAACTGTAAACATGACCACACAGAGCTACTAAACAGGCATGGAATGGGAGAGGCAACGCCAGTTGGTGTGGTCGTCGATGACGAGGCCGGCGGCGGCCGTTGGCGTCGATAGTAGTCAACCCGACATCCTGGTGCTCGAGTGACGACGGATCTGGGAGGGAGAACGGACGAGGTGAGTAAGAGAGCGGAGATTTGGGATTATCCAAATGAGGAGAAGTGGAGGGACTCACCTGAACCCGTGGAGCAAGTGACGAAACTGAACCGGTGGTGCTCCTCCTAGGCCGCGATGGATGATCTGATGCCCGCGGGATCTTCTCCATGGCCGGCCCCTTCCTTCACAAAACCAGATCGGGTCTCTTCACGAACATGCAAGAAAATGGGCGCATGCATCAGATTTAGGGAGGGGGGAGGGGGCGAGATGCAGGAGAAGAGAAGGGGAGGAGCAGGGATGCGTACCACTGCCTTGCTCAATCTGGGCCGTGCAGAAGCACGCGTAGGTCATCTCCCGACGCTCGAGCCTGCCCTCCGTCAAGGACCGGGTCAAAGAAGCCCTTGACCTCGACGATGGCGCTGCCGGATCTGGGAGGGAGCGCCGTCGATGCTGGCCTAGGGCCATGGGGAAGCAAAGGATCGGCGGGGAGGAGGAGGCGGTTCAGGCGGGGGAAGGCGGGGAACGAGCGCATCGGCGTCGGGGAGGAGGAGGAGGGGCGGGTGAGCTGCTGCGGGTGGCCTAATGGGGGATGACCACCGGGCGTCGAGGGAATGGAGCAGGGGAGGGGGTGGATCTGGCCGCCGCCATGGCCATGGCCGTGCCATGCGGCTAGGTCTAGGTCATGAGCGAGGGGGGAGCACGGATCCGACCGCAGCCGTGGGAGAGAAGGGAAGGTGAGGGGTTGATGGCGACCGGGGTTGGGGGAGAGGAAGGAGGATGGTGGCGGCGGCTGGGTGGTTGGGGATCGAGAGATTGAGAAGGAGCGAGAGGGTTGGGTGGTGGTGGCTGTGGGACGAGAGGGGAGAGTGGATCGGGGGAGAGGTGGGGATCCAGAAGTTAGGGTTTGGGTGAGAGGGTAAGGGGGCGAGGGCTGCCGTTGGATCCAGAAGCATCCAACGGTGGTTGACGCATGATCCGCGTGATATACCTATGGACCAATGAGAGCGCACCAAATAATTTGAAGATCTTTTGACCATATAAATTGGTCATGATTGATTACATACAAATTTTTCATTCCATTTTTCAATGCTCAAAATGAGTTTTTTGGTGAAAGACATATATAATATTTGTTTAAATGATGTCATATTTTGCACAAGTTTACATCTTAGATTGGCAAACAACATTGACAAAGGGAGTTTTCATTTTCTATGCACAGAAAATTCAATTTCCATTTTCCGAGTGCCCGAAATGAGTTTTTTTGTGAAGGACCTACCATATATTTGTTGCAAAATTGGACCAAATCAATTTTATAAAATACTAGGCCATATTTAATTCACAATTGACCAAATGGTTGGGTGTCAAAAGTTTTGATCCACCTCTGGTGAAAAAGACAAATTCTCGCCGATTCAGCAGGAAGCGGGTCAAATTTGAACTGTAGCTACCTCGTTGTTTGCTCTTTTATTTTTCCAAAAATCATTTCTAGGTACATAAGTATCTATTTAATCAGAGAAACACCAAAAAAATTCCAAGATTCAACAACTAGCTAGGAACAGTCATTCCCGCCGTTTTGACCGCATTTTGAAACGGGCATAAAAAATTCAAAAAAAATCAAAAAATTTGGAAACCTTCGCATTGTGTCATTATATGTGGCCAAGTTCCCAGGAAAAATAACAAACTTGTAATACGACAATTATTTTAAAAAAGCGTTCTTAGAAACGAGCTATCACGTATGGAGATTTGTGGCTTTCAAGCCAAATGATCAATCTTATGGCCACATTCATGGCATAGTTTGTTCAAATGATCTCATATTGTGCACAAGGGTGCATATTGGAATTCCAAACAATGTTGCCTAAGGAAGTTTTCATTTTCTTTGCACGGAAAATTCATTTTCCATTTTTTGAGTGCCCGAAATGATGTTTTTTGTGAAGGACCTACCATATATTTGTTGCAAATTGTACCAAATCATTTTTATAAAATACTAGGACATATTTAATGCACAATTGACAAAATGGTTGGGTGTCAAAAGTTTAGATCCACCTCTGGTGAAAAAGACAAATTCCTGCCAATTCAGGTGGAAGCAGGTCAAATTTGAACTGCACCTGCCTCATAGTTTGCTATTTATTTTTTCCAAAAATCATTTCTAGGTACATAAGTATCTATTTAATCAGAGAAACACCAAAAAATTTCCAATATTCAACCACTAGCTAGGAACGGTCAAACCCGCCGTTTTGACCGCACTTTGAAACGGGCATAAAAAATTAAAAAAAAATCAAAAAATTGGAAAACCTTCGCATTGTGTCATTATATGTGAACAAGTTTCCAGGAAAAATAATAAAATTGTAATACAGTAATTATTTTAAAAAAGTGTTCTCAGAAATGAGCTATCATGTGTGAAGATTCGTGGCTTTCAAGCCAAATGATCAATCTTATGGCCACATTCATGGCATAGTTTGTTCAAATGATCTCATATTATGCACAAGGATGCATATTGGAATGGAAAACAATGTTGCCTAAGGAAGTTTTCATTTTCGTTAGGCGAAAAAACCATTTTCCATTTTTTGAGTGCCCGAAAGGAGGTTTTTTTGTGAAGGAACTACCAAATAATTGTTGCAAAATTGGACCAAATCATTTTTATAAAATACTATGCCATATTTAATGCACAATTGACAAAATGGTTGGGTGTAAATTGTTTTGATCCACCTCTCGTGAAAAAGACAAATTTCCGCCGATTCAGTTGGAAGCGGGTCAAATTTGAACTGCAGCTGCCTCATAGTTTGCTATTTATTTTTTCTAAAAATCATTTCTAGTTACATAAGGACCTATTTAATCATAAATACATAGTTTGGTGGCGATACGTCGAGGTTTGGGCGGTGGCCGAGGGCCCCGACTCTAGAGCGCGTAAACTCGCATGCCCGTCGCATGGTCACCGCGTGACCGTAATGTTGCCATGTATTCTGGGCGGCCTAGGCATGTCTAGTGGGTTGGGCACTCCCCAGGTTGGTGCTAGGAAGAAGATTACAACATAATATTCTCACGAGGAGACCGATCGATGCTCAAACATGAATTAGCAGCCAAGTGTTTGATTAGCGGTATGGGAAATGCACATGGCCAATGGGCGTGAGTTTTGGCTGAGGATGATCATCTACTAAGGAGAATTTCTTCACAAATTTTTAGCTCAAAAGGAGGATCCTAGGTGGTACTTTCTTTCCAAAGTACCACGCTGGACAAAAATATGAATGTTGAAGCTGGGCTCAAAATAATGAATGGAATGAGCTGAAATTTTGTGGAGGATGGTTATTTTGGCATAGGAAAGCATTGTAGAAAATTGATACCATTTTGACATGCCAAAGTAGTACTTCCTTCACAATGCTCTTCTCTGGACAAAAACTTGGGAAAACTAGTGAGAGAGATTGGATGAATGAAATGAGCTCAAAAGTGGTGTAGGTAAGTTACTTAGGTATGGTCATGCGCCGGCAAATTTTCAGATCATTTGGGTAAGCCTAGCTAGTACTTACTTCACAAAGCTTCTCTCGAGGTAGAAACTTTGGAAATTTCCCGAGAAAGATTTACTAGGAAAATTGAGCTGAATATTATCATGTGGCAATCATTTGGGTATGGAAGAGTGCCCGAAAAGTTTGAGGGTAATAGGAGGGGTCTATATAACACTTGCTTTGCAACGTGCCAATTTGGCCATAAAATATAAATTGAACCTGGGCTCACATAGATGATTTGACTGAGCTGCAATCTGGAGGAGGGTGATAATTTGGGCATATGAAGGAACTGTATAAATTTCATGTCATTTAGAGATATAAAAAAGGTACTTCCTTCACAATGCTTCTAGGTGGACAAAAACTTTGAAAATTTGCCGAGGAAGATTTGCTAGGCAAATGGAGCTGAATTTTGTCATGCGGTAATGATTTGGATAGGAACGAATGCCTAAAAATTCCGAGGGCAATCAAGAATATATAAAATAGCACTTCCTTCATAAAGTGTTGTTGTGAACAGAATAGGAAAATGAATATTGTTGAATTAGTTTTGAACTAGGCAAGGAAGGATTTTTACATATTTGATGAAGATATGCCCCAAAGAATTTATGAGATTTTTTTGGGAATTTTGGGAATGATAGAAATATAGGTTGCTTCACAACCTAGGGCAAAAACTACCACATGGACATGACACATAGGCAAAACTGATGAGATGGCGCCTAGTCATCACAACCCACCACAATCTACAAGGCTATGACCATCTATATTGGTCATTAACAACTAGAAATAAGGCATCGGACTAGCACTGTTTGCTTTGTGACCATTTCGTGTAAGGAAATTACGACCTTTCTGACCAAAATGGTCGCAATGGTTTAGGGTTTGGAGCCCCCTGAACAGCTTTTGACCAATTGGTCTAAAATGGTCATAAATTTATGACCAATTCTTCGAGGGTCACTGACAGAAGGTCATAAGTTGACATATTTCTTGTAGTGTCACCCGGAACACTTCCAATATCCAAACATAGGCTTCCAATATATTAATCTTCATGTCTCGGCCATTTAGAGACTCCTCGTCATGTCCGTGAACACATCTAGGACTCCGAACAACCTTCGGTACATCAAAACATATAAACTCATAACATAACTGTCATTGTAACATTAAGCGTGCGGACCCTTCGGGTTCGAGAACTATGTAGACATGACAGAGACACGTCTCCGATAAATAACCAATAGCGGAACCTGGATGCTCATATTGGCTCCCACATATTCTACGAAGATCTTTATCGGTCAGACCGCATAACAACATACGTTGTTCCCTTTGTCATCGGTATGTTACTTGCCCGAGATTCGATCGTCGGTATCTCAATACCTAGTTCTATCTCGTTACCGGCAAGTCTCTTTACTCGTTCCGTAATACATCATTCCACAACTAACTCATTAGTTGCAATGATTGCAAGGCTTAAGTGATGTGCATTACCGAGAGGGCCTAGAGATACCTCTTCGACGATCGGAGTGACAAATCCTAATCTCGAAATACGCCAACCCAACATGTACCTTTGGAGACACCTGTAGAGCACAGTTACGTTGTGACGTTTGGTAGCACACAAAGTGTTCATCCGGTAAACGGGAGTTGCATAATCTCATAGTCATAGGAATATGTATAAGTCATGAAGAAAGCAATAGCAACATACTAAACGATCGAGTGCTAAGCTAATGGAATGGGTCAAGTCAATCACATCATTCTCCTAATGATGTGATCCCGTTAATCAAATAAAAACTCATGTCAATGGCTAGGAAACATAACCATCTTTGATCAACGAGCTAGTCAAGTAGAGGCATACTAGTGACTCTCTGTTTGTCTATGTATTCACACATGTATTATGTTTCTGGTTAATACAATTCTAGCATGAATAATAAAATTTATCATGATATAAGGAAATAAATAATAACTTTATTATTGCTGCTAGGGCATATTTCCTTCAAAGGTTTTATTCTGTTTGGACTCCGTTTGATATTCTTTTTCTGCGAAACTCTGAAATAGGCAAAAACAACAATTTTGGGCTGGGCCTCCGGTTAATAGGTTAGTCCCAAAAATAATATAAAAGTGTATAATAAAGCACATTAAACATACAAAACAGAATATAATATCACTACAAAAAAGACACATCCATGACATTTTGGGCCGAACGATTTTTTTTCTATCATACATATGACACTTCTATGATGATAATTTTGACAAAACCCGGTATCATCATAGATGCGGTGGGCTCCTACTTCTATGACAAAAAATCATGACAGAAAATGGGCTTTTCGTCCTGGGCAGGCCGGAGACGCAGCTGCATGGCATTCTTTGGGCCGTCCATGACGGAAAAAACCGTGGTAGAAGCGAGGGCGAGGAAAATTTCGGGGAGTTCCCAGTTACGGTGGGAGGTCGGGGGCTGAGCGATGCGTGTTTCTCTCATACACGTACGCGCGCGTGTGCGAGGCGTTGGCTCTAACTGGACCCGAGCGAGACGTTAGGCTCTAACTGAACCCGAGCGATTGCACTGCAGGCTACGCGTTACTGAACCCGAGCGATCGATCAATGGCTGTTAACTGAACCCGATCGAGCGATTCCATTGCTACTGCTGCTAACTGAAGCCGATCGATGCTGCCTCTGGGATGAACAGTGAGCGTTGCGGGGGGGGGTTGGATGAATAGTGAGCGGTGGCGTTGCCTCTGGATGAATAGGACCCCGTGGTGTGGAAGGCTGGATGAACAGTAGATGGTGGAGGGGTGCCCGTGGAGGGGTGGTTCAACAGGACCCCGTGGTGTGGAGGGCTGGATGAACAGTAGACGGTGGAGGGGTGGTTGAATAGGACCCCGTGGTGTGGAAGGTTGGATGAACAGTAAACAGTGGAGGGGTGCCCATGGAGGGGTGGTTGAACAGTAGCTGATTGAGTAGTGCGCGGTGGAGGCTGGATGAACAGGAGCCCGTGGAGGCTGGAGGAGGCCGTCGGTAGCCCGTGGAGGCTGGAGGAGGTCGACGGTGGAGATGAACAGTATCCCGTGGAGTCCCGTTTTGCGGTACGTCACACCCCTCCTGATGAACAGGACCCCCGTTTCGACCGTGGGAGGTCCGTTTCGTCCGTTTTGCGGTACGCCACACCCCTCCCGATCAACAGGATCCTCGTTTCGACCGTAGGAGGTCTGTTTCGTCCGTTTTGCGGTACGCCACACCCCTCCCGATCAACAAGACCCCCGTTTCGACCGTAGGAGGTCCATTTCCTCCATTTTGCGGTACGGCACACCCCTCCCGATCAACATTACCCCCGTTTCGATCGTAGGAGGTCTGTTTCCTCCGTTTTGCGGTACGCCACACTCCTCCCGATCAAATGGACCCCCGTTTCGACCGTAGGAGGTCCGTTTCCTCCGTTTTGCGGTACACCACATCCCTCCCCATGAACATGACGCATTCTGTTGCCTCCCCATGAACACGATGCATTCCGTTGCCTCCCCATGAACACGACGACGATGCTGTTTCTCCGTTCCGACCTAGTCATGTAGACGAGCCCTGGCTGTACGTATGCGCGAGTAGGCGTTCGAGACCCTACCCGTATGTACACATACGTGGCCGTATTTTCTTTCTTGCACCCAGGCCGCTGTACGTACGTGTACATGCTACGTGCGCGCCTCTACTACGACACGTGCACGCCTCTACCACGACACGTGCACGCCTCTACATCGACCAATATGTACGTACACCTTCGCGACCAGAATGACAACACTACGTACGCTTAGACCAGGTGGGTCCCGACTGTCAGGCACTTCCTTGCTTGCAAAGATGCAGCAGGTGGGTCCCAGCAGTCAGGGGGCGAATCGTTTTGTTTTTTTGCCCGGACGCACTTCCTTGCATGCGAAGGTGTAGCTGCTGGGTCCCAGCAGTCAGGGGGACAAATCGTGTTTTTGCCCGGACGCACTTCCTAGCGTGCGAAGGTGTAGCTGGTGGGTCCCAGCAGTCGGGGGGCGAATCGTTTTTTTTCGGACGCACTTCCTTGTGTGCGAAGATGTAGCTGGTGGGTCCCAACAGTCAGGGGGGCGAATCATTTTTTTTCGGACGCACTTCCTTGCGTGCGAAGATGTAGCTCGTGGGTCCTAGAAGTCAAGGGGCGAATCATTTTTTCGTGAAATACGGTGGCCCGTCCGGTGGGTCCCCGTTGTCAGGTGGAGGAATAATTATTTTGCGCGTAATAAGGAGGCACTTCCTTGCGGCTGCCGTGGACCCAGCTGTCAGCCTCTCCACGCACAGCCCACGTCCGATGGAAGTCGTTCCTCGACATACCTGCAAGCTTAAAGAATCCACAAACTTCATCCACATAAAGTAGATGTTCATCAGGATGCTTTGTTCCATCTCCTGTAAAAGGGTTATCAAGCAGTTTTTCTAACATACCCGAAGGAACTTCAAAGGGAATAATTTCATTTTTAGTAGGTTCAGTAGGTTGAGGAAAATTCTTTGCTCTACTGTTCGGGGTGAAGATACCCCGAACAAACCCCTCAGAGGATTACTTTCCATAGTAACAAGTGACAGTAAATTTCAGCACACTATATAAAATTTTCCTTACCAAATTCCACCTACCAAAGGCGCTTCACTCCCCGGCAACGGCGCCAGAAAAGAGTCTTGATGACCCACAAGTATAGGGGATCTATCGTAGTCCTTTCGATTAGTAAGAGTGTCGAACCCAACGACGAGCAGAAGGAAATGATAAGCGGTTTTCAACAATGTATTCTCTGCAAGTACTGAAATAAGTGGTAGCAGATAGTTTTGTGATAAGATAATTTGTAACGAACAACAAGTAACAAAAGTAAATAAAGTGCAGCAAGGTGGCCCAATCCTTTTTGTGGCAAAGGACAAGCCTGGACAAACTCTTATATAAGGAAAAGCACTCCCGAGGACACATGGGAATATCGTCAATCTAGTTTTCATCACGTTCATATGATTCGCGTTTGGTACTTTGATAATTTTATATGTGGGTGGACCGGTTCTTGGGTTCTGTTCTTACTTGAACAAGCATCCCACTTATGATTAACCTCTATTGCAAGCATCCGCAACTACAACAAAAGTATTAAGGTAAACCTAACCATAGCATGAAACATATGGATCCAAATCAGCCCCTTACGAAGAAACACATAAACTAGGGTTTAAGCTTCTGTCACTCTAGCAACCCATCATCTACTTATTACTTCCCAATGCCTTCCTTTAGGCCCAAATAATGGTGAAGTGTTATGTAGTCGACGTTCACATAACACCACTAGAGGCTAGACAACATACATCTCATCAAAATATCGAACGAATACCAAATTCACATGACTACTAATAGCAAGACTTCTCCCATGTCCTCGGGAACAAATATAACTACTCACTAAGCATATTCATGTTCATAATCAGAGGGGTATTAATATGCATACAGGATCTGAACATATGATCTTCCACCAAATAAACCAACTAGCATCAACTATAAGGAGTAATCAACAATACTAGCAACCTACTAGTACCAATCCCGGACATGGAGACAAGAATTGGATACAAGAGATGAACTAGGGTTTTGAGAGGTGATGGTGCTGGTGAAGATGTTGATGGAGATTGCCCTCTCCCGATGACAGGAGCGTTGGTGATGACGATGGCGATGATTTCCCCCTCCCGGAGGGAAGTGTCCCCGGCAGAACAGCTCTGCCGGAGCCCTAGATTGGTTCCACCAAGGTTCCGCCTCGTGGCGGTGGAGTTTCGTCCCGAAAGGTTTCTTATGATTTTTTCCTCGACGAAAGACCTCATATAGCAGAAGATGGCCATCGGAGAGCCCACAGGGGGACCACGAGGCAGGGGGCGCGCCCAGGGGGTAGGGCGCGCCTCCCACCCTTGTGGCCAGGTGGGCCCCCCTCAGGTGAACTTCTTCCGCTCAATATTATTTATTATTTCCAAAAATGACTTCCGTGGAGTTTCAGGACTTTTGGAGTTGTGCAGAATAGGTCTCTAATATTTCCTCCTTTTCCAGCCCAGAATTCCAGCTGCCGGCATTCTCCCTCCTTATGTAAACCTTGTAAAATAAGAGAGAATAGGCATAAGTATTGTAACATAATATGTAATAACATCCCATAATGCAATAAATATCAATATAAAAGCATGACGCAAAATGGACGTATCATGAGCCAAAGCACCACATAGTTCTTTCTGGGAAGAGAAACATCATGGGAGTGGATGACAAGACAGACATGTCAGAAGATTATGAAAAGTTTGATAAAGTTGCTCCATTCACAGTGAATATTGACCCGAGCATCCAGTTAAATGATGAAGATTTTCCATGGCTACGGTGCAAAGGGACACAGCGAAGAAAAAGTTTCACAGCCAAAGATCTGGTATGTGATCGGCTTCACTACCATCACTTTCTTCTGTGTTTCACACCCAGGAGGGAATCTCTATAATAGTTAGGGTAGTTATGTGTTTTGGCATTTGAAACGCGAAGAAATTTTATGTGCAAACCAATTCTTTCATGCAGTTACTGATTTTTTTAGCTAAATGACCCTGAAATTGGAAAGCATTCCAAATGAACTCAGAAAAGGTTCAAAGTTGGCATGGTATCATAATTTCGCCCACATAGCATGTGCAAAACAGTAGAGAGGGTTACCGCAAAAACTGGATGCACTTCGTGTACAAAATGGACAATCTCTTTCGAAGTATCAGGGTTTCGGATGAAAACTCATCTGTTACAAAGGCATTTCATTTTTTAAATAACCTAAGCATTACCAAATTGAATATAATGATAAAACACACTAATATTAAACATAAGAAAAAAGAATCACTGAAAAATCTATTTTCAAAGTTAAGTTATTCACAAACTAGTGATTCATACAAATTTCAAATAATTCAAAATTTAAACTATTCAAATTTGAAAACTACCGGCACTAAAAGAAAGTTTGTAATTTTTGTACCTAAAGCAAAAATATTTACAAAGAAACTCTAAATACAGCAAAAAAAACTCAAAAATAAATTAATTAAAAAAATAAGGAAATAAAAAGCCCACCTATTGGGCCAGGGCGGCCTGCATACGACTAGAAACCCAACCTGTAGTTGGGCCAGGATGCAGGCCCGCAAGACCAATAGGCCCACAGGCAGAGTGGGAGAGGTAGGCCCAGAAGGCCTGCTTTTGAGAGGAGCTCAATGCAGTGCCCGCACCGGGGCTTATAAACTGGTCTTGGCGCTCCTCAACTAGCGAGGTGGGACTAAACTTCTGCGCCCCTCGCCTGGCAGCTCACCCCCTTTAGTATCGGGTCGTGGCACCAACCGGTACTAAAGGAAGGGGGTCTTTAGTACCGGTTGGAGCCACCACCCGGTACTAAACGGGGTGCGCTTCCCGCCGCTTCGCTTGGCCAAAACAGACCTTTAGTACCGGTTTGTGGCTCCAACCAGTACTAAAGGGGTGTTCTATATAAGAAAGCACTTCAAAAAAAAATTCAGTTTCTCATCTCTCCCTCTGCTTCTTTCTCCTCTGCCCCGTCGCCGCCGCCCCTTGTTGCCGCCCTCGTCGCCGTCCCCGTCGCCGTCCCAGCCCCGGCCGTCCCCGTCCCCGTCGCCGCGCCCTGCCCGGTCGCCACGCCCCGCCCCGTCGTCCCCGCCCGGCCCGTCTGCATCCCCGTCGTCGCCACCCCATCCCCATACCCGTCGTCACCGCCCGTCTCCGTCCCCGTCGCCGCCCCCCGTCGCCTCGCCTCGCCGGTGAGCTCCTGCCTCGGCTGCCATTTCCACACACACACACACACATTGTTTTTTAGTTTTTTAGTTATACATTTTAGTTATAGAAATTTTTCTGTTTTTTAGTTATAGAAATATCTATATAAATGTTAGAAAATTTTCTATTTTTTAGTTATAGAAATATTAGAAATGTTATAGAAATGTTAGTTATATAGAAATGTTATAAATTTTTCTATTTTTAGTTATAGACATGTTAGCAATTTTTCTATTTTTTAGTTATAGGAATATTAGAAATGTTAGTTATATATATAGAAATGTTAGAAATTTTAGAATTAGTTTTAGTTAGATGAATTAGATTAATGTCAAATTGTTAGAATTTGCATATAGAATTTTAGTTATCACAATCCAATCATTTAAAAAATGTTACTTTTTGTGGGCGTATAGTATTTGTTCTCGACGATGCCCGGCCTGCATCCTCGCCGTCGACCCGTTTGCGATGACGTCCGGCTGACCCATGTCCGGGACTGGGCTCCGCCGGGCTGGCACTGGGAGGCGCTACCTGGAGGGGCGCGCCGCTTGGTGAGGAACCCGGCCTCGGGTCCCGTCGTCAACCCTGATCTCCTTTGGTGGCGTTCGCGTGGGCCACATTCTGTGCAGAGGGAGCCGGACCCGCCGGAGGTGGTGCGTTGCCGTGTCAGGGAGGAGGACGAGCACGTCCATCTCTACATGGCTGCTATGGACGTCAGGTTCTCCAATACCTGGCAGGTTCTTTGGGCAGATGACCGGAGATATGATCCTGTGATGGTTCCTTCTCTTTGGGTGTCCACCGCCCGCGCCCCAGGAACCGCGAGTGGCCTAGATTCATCTGTAGTATTCGATCTTTATTAGGTACCTTGCCAGTGATGTATTCAATATATAATATTCGAGACGATGTATTCGAGATTATATATATATATTATTCAAGGCGATGTATTCGAGATTATATATTATTCGAGACGATGCATATTATGTACTATATGATTCAGTTTTTCCTTATTGATTGCATCCATGCATTGTAATTTGAATACTAAATTGTTTTATATTTCTTCTGTATTAGTTAAGTAAAAGCTATGGCGGATAATACCGGCAGAGAGAGAGAAGAGGAATTGTTTGAGATCATACGCATCCCTCGCAGGCTAGATGATCTGAATGAAGCAGATGATGACGACTCCCAATATCCGATCAATACCGGGGTGGGTGATGATAAGATATTCGATCTCGATGACCGAGCTGATGAAGTCATGAACTATCATTATGATTATGATGACGCAGATAATGTTTATGATGACACATAAATGTAGATCTTCAAATAACAAAGACTACTGGCAAGGTATATTTATATAAGCAGGCATCTGGTGATCATCACATGTTTTTTATTTGAAGATATATTAGCGAATCGATCTTTCTTATTTCAGCCCTCCGGATCGAGCAAATCTGCTTCTACAGACAGCAGGACAAAGCGAGGCCCGGAAAAAAAGTTGAAGGAGGGTGTAAAGTACAACATCGACTCCATCAAAGCTAATGGCGAACCCCTCACGCCAGGGAACATTGCGAACAACTAGACTCATTAGTGCAGAGTTCTTGTGAAGGACCAACTCCCGATCTCCATTCAAGAATGGAAAGAGATAAGAACTAAATGTCCAGATGTTACTTGGGCCGACGACTGAGCAAAACAAAATCTTTGGGAATCTCTGATGGAACATTTCACCCTACCAGATTATTTCACTAATGTAGATGTGCAGAAAGTCAAGGACGCTGCTATTAAGAAGATGGCAATTGCATTCAACACCCACAAGAAAACTGTATGGGCCAACTACCTCGCTGCAGAAAGGAAGACTCTAGAATTCAAGGGAACACAGGAGAAGCAAAGAGAACACTGGCCCGCTTTTGTGAAATTCAACGAATCAGAATTATCTAAGGAACGACCGAGAAAAAACAAGGCCAATGCCGCAAAAAAGACGCAGTTCCATAGGCTGGGTCCAGGTGGCTACGCGGTGGGAATGCCTAAGTGGGATAAGTATGAGCAAGAGATGGAGGATGCAGGGGTCACTCCGGTTACTAGGACCTGGCCCCCAGGTGCAGAACTTGGTTCTATGCGCATGGGGGGGGCGTTGGACCCGAAGACAGGTCTAGTTTCGAAGAAGGCAAGTCTAAAAGGAGCCGAACAAAAAATACTTGACGCAATAGAAGATGCTCGAAAAGGGGTGTTCACGCTCAACAGAGAGAACGGCGAGCTTACACGTGCCCTGGGAAATCCTGAACACCCGAGAAGAACACGAGGCAAGGGCGTTATTCCCTGGTATGAGGGCTTTTCGGAATGAAATGACGACTACAGGACACGTGCAAGAAAGAAGATGGAGGAGGAGGAGAAGAGGAAGCAGGACGCAGAACGCCTTCAAGGCCTAGAAGCAAGGCACGCGGACTTGGTACTCAAATTCCAGCAGCAGATCAAGTCACTTAGCCAGGAAAGGGGGTCTCAGCAGCGGCAACAACAAGCAGATGATCGTCCAGCATTGGATAGCACCGTCCCATCCATGTCGAGAAGCAGCGTTGGTTCCGCCCCGGGTGACGCACTGCTGGATACATACCCTGTGATGACATCATAGAGAACACTAACTGTGAACTACACTTCAAAATGAAGAACATATCCATGAAGGTGGTGGACGCCATTGCTTTTACAATTACCCCCGAAGTAACCTTCCATTGCACCCCGATTCCAGCGGGCTATGCTCGTGTCTTGGTTGATGAGGTGGTGGACCCATATTCGGGGCTACAGCTTGACATTCCTGGAGGTGACGACAAGCACACACTAGGAGAGGCCATACATTGTATCATCCTATGGAGAAAGGATTGCATCGTCTTTCGAAGTCCACCGACACCGCGTCTGTCGACTCCTCCTCGAAGTCCGCCACCAAGTCAGCAGACTCCCGCTCCTCCAAGTCCACGAACGCGTGAGCCGACTCCTCCTCGAAGTCCGCCACCATGTCAGCAGACTCCCGCTCCTCCAAGTGCACGAACGCATGAGCAGACTCCTGCTTCAAGTCCGGCACAGCGTCAGGCCACTCCTCCTGTTTCATGTCTGACACCGTGTCAGGTAACACCTACTTCTTCAAGTCCAGCACAGTGTCCGGCCACTCCTCCCGCTCCAACTCAGCCATGTCAGCCGTCTCCGCCGCCTCAGCAATCGCAGAAGAGACACGCCGCAACTATGGTGTGTAGCGGTACGAGTCGAGGTAGTACAGGAAGTAAAGGCGGAGACAAGCGATATAAATGTGGTCCAAGCCTCGCTCCCCTTCCTCAGAGGCCTTACGACATGACCGAGGAGCAAAACACATCCATAGTGCGGGCCCAAGTGGATGCCCATTTTGGACCGAAACCGGCACCGCCACCAAGGGAGAAAGTGCCTGAGAAAGTTATGGCCACTTTATTCATATGGCAACAAAACCAGCTCCCAAGCCTGTTGACTCAGACTTTGAGCACCAACTCAGGAAGCTACATCAAGCACTACTAAAGAAGGAAGCGAGCTCGAGCTCGAGCCAACAAGCAGCTGTCAAAAAATGTGGGAAAACCGTTCCCCAGCTGGGAGAACAGGCAGCGCAATCGACCCCCCTGCTTGTTGTGCCACCAACACATGAGAGTACCCGCGCCCAGTATTATTGTGGGCAAACCGTTAACGTTCCGCAGATGGGCGATGTGGTAATAACCGAGGAGCATATAATGCAGGCTGAAATGCTCAAGATCACTGTTGGACAACTCCTCAATATCGAGCCCATGTCTCCGCTTAGAGAGGAGGAAATAAAACAGAAATATGTCCGGGGCCAACCATTGGTCAAGCCAGACGAGGTC
This sequence comes from Triticum urartu, assembly GCF_003073215.2. Taxonomy (NCBI): domain Eukaryota; kingdom Viridiplantae; phylum Streptophyta; class Magnoliopsida; order Poales; family Poaceae; genus Triticum; species Triticum urartu. The sequence continues at coordinate 35,916,608 of NC_053023.1, read as the reverse complement.
AAGAACCTCCCAACGAGAATGTATGAATTGCATCAATGATACATGAACATTACCAAGATTTCCAATTGAGAGTCCCTCATGGTGAAAGTCGAGGAAGATCATTACTTCCATAAGCTAGCTGTGTCCGTTGAGTATTTAGAACTATTTCAGTTATTCAATCAAGATGCACTCGACAAATCTCTCGTCAGTTGCTATTGTCTGTAAGTGATTTCTTTCTGTAATTTGAGTCTCAAGCTAGTTTTAGTGCTCATTGATCGATCATTACCTGTAATTATCCTCACTATATTCTTTTCTGTGGTATTATGCAGGATGAAGATCTATGAAAAGAAAAAAGCTGGACGCTATGGCATTGGGTTCATTGACCCAAATACCGTTAATGAATACACATGGGAATTGGAATGGTATAGACAAGATGTAGAGAATATTATGCTAGAGTTCTTGAAGCGCCACAATTCCAATGAAGATATACTACTTCCTTACAACTTCGAGTGAGTCACACTGTCTTGTACTACAAATTCTGTTTTTTCTTACTAGCTAGAGGTTAATAAGTGAATATGGTAGGGTTAGTTGATTAGTGTTATGCAAATGCCCGCTTTATTTATACATGCAAACGTATGCGCATGCAGGTACCACTGGATCTTGTTAGACATTAAAGTTGAAGAAGGAAAAGTTGAAGTACCGGACTCACTACTTACAAAAGAAAGTGACTACAACATCATGAAGCGGATAGTCAACATATAATTTCAATCATTATTAACTATATCTCGGCCTATTTAGTTCGTCATTTCCTGATATGAACTATTTAATAACCCCTTTATTAATTTTCTTTGCCGGCGGGCAGGGATTGGGCAAAGTTCATCAAGGTGACTCTAGGCAAATGGCGAGAAAAGCTGTTTTGGTGTCAACCCAAGGTAAGTAATTAAGTAGTACTAGCTAGCTAGCTACCATCTCTTTAATTCTTATTTGAATACCATTAATTAATTATCATGCTTGATAAATTATTACCTGATTGAATTTAATTCTCGTAAAGGCCCTGAAGCAGGCGCATGGGACTGATCTGTGTGCATTCTACGTTTGCGAGAACATTCACATGATGGCGTCCGAAAGGAGCAGATCTCAAAGACATGACTGGGTACGTTTGTCAAAACACTATTCACAATTCTTTACACCATTATTGATATCTAGTCACACAACTAATACACATGCATATTGATCTCCTTAACAGTTCATAGAGGTGCAGGGGCAGCTCCTACCAACGGAGCGCATACTAGCACTTCAAGAGGAAATAGCGGGATTTTTGCTTGACCAGGTCATAGATCCCAAAGAAGAATACTATTACCCGCTACCGCCCCCATGAACCACTTGTCCTCGTGCTCCGAAGGCACCAAGGCAACATGTAGGAGAAATTGTATATATATATACATGTGTATGTGTGAATAATTAATGGTGGTGGTTGTGAGACATTCGATGATATGCGGTTCTACGAGAAAATCTATTTATATATATGCATAACGTGTAAAATATGTAGTATCGTAAAATACCAACAAATAAAAAAGAATTAAATGGAAAACACAAAACTAATGGAAAAATAAAAAATAAAACCAAACCCCCCCAAACATTTAGTACCGGTTGGTGCTACCAACCGGTACTAATGGTCTACCAGCACCCGGGCCTCGCTCGTGCCACGTGGTGGCACATTAGCACCGGTTCGTGCCGAACCGGTAGTAAAGGGGGGGGGGCTTTAGTCTCCACTCTTTAGTGCCGGTTGTAGAACCGGCACTAAAGGCCCTTACGAACCAGCGCTAAAGCCCGGTTCTGCACTAGTGTAAGTGTGTGTGCATCCAACTCGCTTGCTCACGAAGACCTAGGTCATTTTGAGGAAGCCCATCATTGGAATATACAAGCCAAGTTCTATAATGAAAAATTCCCACTAGTATATGAAAGTGATATCATAGGAGACTCTCTATCATGAAGACCTTGGTGCTACTTTGAAGCACAAGTGTGGTAAAAGGATAGTAACATTGTCCCTTCTCTCTTTTTCTCTCATTTTTTTATTTGGGCCTTTTTTATGGCCTCCTTTCTTTTTTTATTTTTCATCCGGAGTCTCATCCCGACTTGTGGGGGAATCATAGTCTCCATCATCCTTTCCTCACTTGGGACAATGCTCCAATAATGATGATCATCACACTTCTATTTTCTTACAACTCAAGAATTACAACTAGATACTAGAACAACAATATGACTCTACGTAATGCCTCCGGCGGTGTACCGGGATATGCAATGAATCAAGAGTGACATGTATGGAAGAATTATGAATGGTGGCTTTTCCACAAATACGATGTCAACTACATGATCATGCAAAGAAATATGACAATGATGAAGTATGTCATAGTAAACGGAACGGTGGTAAGTTGCATGGCAATATATCTCGGAATGGCTATGGAAATACCATGATAGGTAGGTATGGTGGCTGTTTTGAGGAAGGTATATGGTGGGTATATGATGCCGGCAAAAAGTGTGCGGTATTAGAGAGGCTAGCAATGGTGGAAGGAAGAGAGTACGTATAATCCATGGACTCAACATTAGTCATAAAGAACTCATACACTTATTGCAAAAATCTACAAGTAATCAAAGCAAAGTATTACGCGCATGCTCCTAGGGGAAGGGTTGGTAGGAGTTAACCATCACGCGATCCCGACCTCCACACATAAGGAAGACAATCAATAAATAAATCGTGCTCCAACTTCATCACATAACGGTTCACCATATGTGCATGCTACGAGAATCACAAACTTTAACAGAAGTATTTTTCAAATTCATAACTACTCAACTAGCATGACTCTAATATCACCATCTTCATATCTCAAAACAAATATCAAGCATCAAACTTCTCTTAGTATTCAACACACTTGTAAGAAAGTTTTTACTAATCTTGGATGCCTATCATATTTAAAGAAAATTACCATGCTGTTTTGTAGGACTCAAAAAATAATATAAGTGAAGCATGAGAGAACAATAGTTTCTATAAAACAAATCCACCACCGTGCTCTAAAAGATATAAGTGAAGCACTAGAGCAAAACTATATAGCTCAAAAGATATAAGTGAAGCACATAGAGTATTCTGATAAATTCTGAATCATGTGTGTCTCTCTCAAAAGGTGTATACAGAAAGGATGATTGTGGTAATCTAACAAATAAAGACTCAAATCATACGAGATGCTCCAAGCAAAACACATATCATGTGGTGAATAAAAATATAGCTCCAAGTAAAGTTACCGATGGAAGTAGACGAAAGAGGGGATGCCTTCCGGGGTATCCCCAATCTTTGGCTTTTTGGTGTCCTTAGATTATCACGGGGTGCCATGGGCATCCCCAATCTTAGGCTCTTGCCACTCCTTGTTCCATAATCCATAAAATCTTTTACCCAAAACTTGAAAACTTCACAACACAAAACTTAGCAGAAAATCTCATGAGCTCCGTTTGCGAAAGAAAACAAAACAACACTTCAAGGTACTGTAATGAAATCATTCTTTATTTATATTGGTGTTAAACCTACTGTATTACAACTTCTCTATGGTTTATAAACTATTTTACTAGCCATAGATTCATCAAAATAAGCAAACAACACACGAAAAACAGAATCTGTCAAAAACAAAACAGTCTGTAGTAATCTGTAACTAACGCAAACTTATGCAACTCAAAAAATTCCACCAAAATAGCACGACCTAGAAAATTTGTTTGTTGATCATCAGAAATTGGAATCAATATCATATCACGTTCTAGTAATTTTAACAATTGTTTTTGTGAACAGAAAGTTTCTGGAATTTTCAGCAAGATCAAATAACTATCATCCAAGAAGATCCTATAGGTTTAACTTGGCACAAAAACTAATTAAAACATAGAAACAAGTCTAACCAGAGGCTAGATCAAATATTTATTCCTAAACAGAAGCAAAAAACTAAAAATAAAATTGGGTTGCCTCCCAACAGGCGCTATCGTTTAACGCCCCTAGCTAGGCATAAAACAAGGATAGATCTAGGTATTGCCATCTTTGGTAGGCAATCCATAAGTGGATCTCATAATAGATTCATAAGGTAATTTAATCTGTTTTCTAGGGAAGTGTTCCGTGCCTTTCCTTAACGGAAATTGGAATCTAATATTCCCTTCCTTCATATCAATAATTGCACCAATCGTTCTAAGGAAAGGTCTACCAAAAATAATAGGACATGAAGGGTGGCAATCTATATCAAGAACGATAAAATCTACAGGCACATAATTCCTATCTGCAACAATAAGAACATCATTAATCCTTCCCATAGGTTTTTTAATAGTGGAATCTGCAAGGTGCAAGTTCAATCATCAAATTCACGGAAACCTAGCAAATCACACAATGTTTTTGGAATCGTGGAAACACTAGCACCCAAATCACACAAAGCATAGCATTTATGATCTTTAGTTTTAATTATAATAGTAGGTTCCCACTTATCATAGAGTTTTCTAGGGATAGAAACTTCCAACTCAAGTTTTTCTTCATAAGATTGCATCAAAGCATCAACGATATGTTTACTAAAAGCTTTATTTTGGCTATAAGCATGAGGAGAATTTAGCATAGATTGCAACAAGGAAATACAATCTATCAAAGAGCAATTATCATAATTAAATTCCTTGAAATCCAAAATAGTGGGTTCATTGATATCTAACATTTTAACTTCTTCATTCCCACTTTTACCAAATTTCACATCAAGATCTAAAGACTCCGAATTTTTGGAACGCCTTCTAGGTAAAGGTGGCTCATATTCAGTCCCATCATTATCAAGATTCATCTTGGAAAACAAAGATTTGATTGGGGACACATCAATAACTTTTAGATATTTGTCGGTGTCAAAACCGGCGGATCTCGGGTAGGGGGTCCCGAACTGTGCGTCTAGGCGGATGGTAACATGAGGCAGGGGACACGATGTTTTACCCAGGTTCGGACCCTCTTGATGGAGGTAAAACCCTACGTCATGCTTGATTTATTCTTGATGATATGGGTATTACAAGAGTTGATCTACCACGAGATCGGAGAGGCTAAACCCTAAAAGCTAGCCCATGGTATGATTGTATGTTGTCCTACAGACTAAAACCCTTCGGTTTATATAGACACCGGAGGGGGCTAGGGTTACACGAGGTCGGTTACAAAGGAGGAGATATACATATCCGTATTGCCTATCTTGCCTTCCACGCCAAGTAGAGTCCCATCCGGACACGGGGCGAAGTCTTCAATCTTGTATCTTCATAGTCCAACAGTCTGGCCGAAGGATATAATCCTGCTGTCCGGATACCCCCTAATCCTGGACTCCCTTAGTAGCCCCCGAACCAGGCTTCAATGACGATGAGTCCGGCACGCAGTATTGTCTTCGGCATTACAAGGCGGGTTCTTCTCCAATTTCCAAGTGTTTGTAAGCAGTGTCCGGCCCCATAAATATTGAACCTCTTGGCTTCTGTGCCCAATAAGGGCTATCTTCCATGCGTCGAATGAATACGAGGCGCCAGGGCATTTTTACATTTGCCCCCCTAGCCAGATAAATAAATTGTCTATTCAAGGGATAGGGATTCTTAGATCCGATCCACACCATCCTCCCCTCAGCGAGAATCTATCAAAGCGCGTTTCGAAAAGATCCATTCCAGCATGGCCGACCTCCACAGCTCCTCCTCCCGCCTGATACGTCTCCAACGTATCTATAATTTTTGATTGCTCCATGCTGTATTATCTAATGTTTTGGACTATATTGGGCTTTACTTTCCACTTTTATATTATTATTGGGACTAACCTATTAACTGGAGGCCCAGCACAGAATTGCTGTTTTTTGCCTATTTCAGTGTTCGGATAAACGGAATATCAAATGGAGTCCAAACGGAATAAAATCTTCGAGAACGTGATTTTCTCACCGAACGTGATCCAGGAGACTTGGAGCATGCTCCAAGGAAAGAAAGAGGCGGCCACAAGGGTGGGGGCGCCCCCCTGCCTCGTGGGCCCCTCGTTACTCCTCCGGCGTACTTCTTCCTCCTACATATACACACATACCCCCAAACGATCAGAACAGGATCGAAAAACCTAATTCCACCGCCGCAACTTTCTGTATCCACGAGATCCCATCTTGGGGCCTGTTCCAGAGCTCCGCCGGAAGAGGGCCGTCATCACGGAGGGCTTCTACATCATCATAGCCTCTCCGACCCAATGACAGAAGGGGCAGCAAGGCACGTATTGTATCGTTGCCATCGAGGATAACAAGATGGGGTTTATTTCATATTGCATGAATTGATCTCTCTACATCATGTCATCTTGCTTAAGGCGTTACTCTGTTTTTAACTTAATACTCTAGATGCATGATGGATAGCGGTCGATGAGTGGAGTAATAGTAGTAGATGCAGAATCATTTCGATCTACTTGTCACGGACGTGATGCCTATATACATGATCATGCCTAGATATTCTCATAACTATGCTCAATTCTGTCAATTGCTCAACAGTAATTTGTTCACCCACCGTAGAATACTTATGCTCTTGAGAGAAGCCACTAGTGAAACCTATGGCCCCTAGGACTATTCTCATCATATCAATATCCATTACTTTAATCTTGTTTTAGAATTTTTGGGGTTCCATATCTTTACCTAGATACATATTACTACAGACTGTTCTGTTTTTGACAGATTCTGTTTTTTGGGTGTTGTTTGCTTATTTTGATGAATCTATGGCTAGTAAAATAGTTTATAATCCATAGAGAAGTTGGAATACAGTATGTTTAACACCAATATAAATAAATAATGAGTTCATTACAGTACCTTGAAGTGGTCTTTTGTTTTCTTTCGCTAACGGAGCTCACGAGTTTTCTATTTTGAGTTTTGTGTTGTGAAGTTTTCAAGTTTTGGGTGAATTCTTTTGATGTATCATGGAACAAGGAGTGGAAAGAGCCTAAGCTTGGGGATGCCCTTGGCACCCCCAAGATAATCCAAGGACACCAAGAAGTCAAAGCTTGGGGATGCCCCGGAAGGCATCCCCTCTTTCATCCACTTCCATCGGTAATTTACTTGGAACTATATTTTTATTCACCAACATGATATGTGTTTTGCTTTGAACATCTTGTATTATTTGTGTCTTTGTGTCTTAGTATGCCACAATCATCCTTGATGTACACACCTTTTGAGAGAGCCATACATAAATTAAAATTTGATAGAATACTCTATATGCTTCACTTATATCTTTTGAGCGTAGTAATTTTGCTCTATGTGCTTCACTTAGATCTTTTAGAGCACGGTGGTGGATTTGTTTTAAAGAAACTATTGATCTCTCATGCTTCACTTAAATTATTTTGAGAGTCTCTTAATAGCATGGTAATTTGCTTAATAATAATATTCTTGGTATTCAAGATTTCTGAAACTTTCTTTTGAGTGTGTTGAATACTAAGAAAAGATTGAAGCATGATAATTGTTTTGAGATATGGAGGTGATAATATTAAATTCATGCTAGTTGAGTAGTTGTGAATTTAAAGAATACTTGTGTTAGAGTTTGTGATTCCCGTAGCATGCACGTATGGTGAACCGTTATGTAACGAAGTCGGAGCATGATTTGTTTATTGATTGTCTTCCTTATGAGTGGCGGTCGGGGACGAGCGATGGTCTTTTCGTACCAATCTATCCCCCTAGGAGCATGCGTGTAATACTGTGCCTTGATAACTTCTAGATTTTTGCAATAAGTATATGAGTTCTTTATGACTAATGTTGAGTCCATGGATTATACGCACTCTCACACTTCCACCTTTGCTAGCCTATCTAATACCGCGCACTTTTCGCCAATATCATAAACCTACCATATACCTTGCTCATAACAGCCACCATACCTACCTATTATGGCATTTCCATAGCCATTCCGAGATATATTTCCATGCAACTTTCCACCATCTAGTTCATCATGACACATTCATCATTGTCATATTGCTTAGCATGATCATGTAGTTGACATAGTATTTGTGGCAAAGCCACCGTTCATAATTTCTTCATACTTGTCACTCTTGATTCATTGCATATCCCGGTACACCGCCGGAGTCATCCATATAGAGTCATACTTTGTTTTAGAATCGAGTTGTAATCATTGAGTTGTAAATAAATAGAAGTGTGATGATCATCATTCAATAGAGCATTGTCCCAAAAAAAGGCCAAAGAAAAAAAAAAAGAAGGCCCAAAAAAAGAGAAAATAAATAAAAAGGGGCAATGCTACTATCCTTTTTCTACACTTGTGCTTCAAAGTAGCACCATGATATAGCAAGTCTCATATATTGTGCGTCAAAGTAGCACCATGTTATTCATATAGAGAGTCTCATATGTTGTCACTTTCATATACTAGTGGGAATTTTACATTATAGAACTTGGCTTGTATATTCCAATGATTGGCTTCCTCAAAATTGCCCTAGGTCTTCATGAGCAAGCAATCTGGATGCACACCCACTAATTTCTTTCGTTGAGCTTTCATACATTTATAGCTCTAGTGCATCCGTTGCATCGCAATCCCTACTCACTCGCATTGATATCTATTGATGGGAATCTCCATAGCCCGTTGATACGCCTAGTTGATGTGAGACTATCTTCTCCTTTTTGTCTTCTCCACAACCACCATTCTATTCCACCTATAGTGCTATATCCATGGCTCACGCTCATGTATTGCGTGAAGATTGAAAAAGTTTTGAAAAAGTTAGAGTATGAAACAATTGCTTGGCTTGTCATCGGGGTTGTGCATGATTTAAATACTTTGTGTGGTGAATATGGAGCATAGCCAGACTATATAATTTTGTAGGGATAACTTTCTTTCGCCATGTTATTTTGAGAAGACATAATTGCTTTATTAGTATGCTTGAAGTATTATTATTTTTATGTCAATATAAACTTTTGTCTTGAATCTTTCTAATCTGAATATTCATACCACAATTAAGAAGATTTACATTGAAATTATGCCAAGTAGCACTCCGCATCAAAAATTCTCTTTTTATCATTTACCTACTCGAGGACGAGCAGGAATTAAGCTTGGGGATGCCTGATACGTCTCCAACATATCTACAATTTTTGATTGCTCCATGCTATATTATCTACTATTTTAGACTATATTGGGCTTTATTTTCCACTTTTATATTATTTTTGGGACTAACCTATTAACTGGAGGCCCAGCATAGAATTGTTGTTTTTTTTGCCTATTTCAGTGTTTCGGATAAACGGAATATCAAACGGAGTCCAAATGGAATAAAATCTTTGGGAACATGATTTTCTCACCGAACGTGATCCAGGAGACTTGGACCCTGCTCCAAGGAACCAAATAGGCGGTCATGAGGGTGGGGGGCGCCCCCCCTAGGGCGCGCCACCCTGCCTCGTGGGCCCCTCGTTGCTCCTCTGGCATACTTCTTCCTCCTATATATACACACGTACCCCCAAACGATCAGAACAGGAGCCAAAAACCTAATTCCACCGTCGCAACTTTCTGTATCCACGAGATCCCATCTTGGGGCCTATTCCGGAGCTCCACTGGAAGAGGGCCGTCATCACGGAGGGCTTCTACATCATCATAGCCTCTCCGATCAAGTGTGAGTAGTTTACCTCAGACCTTCGGGTCCATAGTTAGTAGCTAGATGGCTTCTTCTCTCTCTTTGAATATCAATACAAAGTTCTCCCCGTCTCTTGTGGAGATCTATTCGATGTAATCTTCTTTTTTGCGGTGTGTTTGCTGAGACCGATGAATTGTGGGTTTATGATCAAGTCTATCTATGAATAATATTTGAATCTTCTCTGAATTCTTTTATGTATGTTTGGTTATCTTTTCAAGTCTCTTCGAATTATCCGTTTGGTTTGGCCAACTAGATTGGTAGTTCTTGCCATGGGAGAAGTGCTTAGCTTTGGGTTCGATCTTGCGGTGTCCTTACCCAGTGACAAAAGGGGCAGCAAGGTACGTATTGTATCATTGCCATCGAGGATAACAAGATGGGGTTTATTTCATATTGCATGAATTTATCTCTCTACATCATGTCATCTTGCTTAAGGCGTTACTCTGTTTTTAACTTAATACTCTAGATGCATGCTGGATAGCGGTCGATGAGTGGAGTAATAGTAGTAGATGCAGAATCATTTCGATCTACTTGTCACGGACGTGATGCCTATATACATGATCATGCCTAGATATTCTCATAACTATGCTCAATTCTGTCAATTGCTCAACAGTGATTTGTTCACCCACCGTAGAATACTTATGCTCTTGAGAGAAGCCATTAGTGAAACCTTTGGCCCCCGGGTCTATTCTCATCATATCAATCTCCATTACTTTAATCTTGCTTTGCTTTTTAACTTTGCCTTTACTTTTTACTTTGCATCTTTATACCAAAAATATTATATCCATCATATCTCACTCTCGTAAGTGACCGTGAAGGGCTTGACAACCCCTAATCGCGTTGGTTGTGACTAGCTATCGCTTTGTGCAGGTACGAGGGACTTGAGCGTGGGCTCCTACTGGATTATTACCTTGGTTCTCAAAAACTGAGGGAAATACTTACGCTATTCTGCTGCATCATCCCTTCGTCTTCGGGGAAAACCAACGCAAGCTCAAGACGTAGCACCGCCCCCGTAGCCCTAAGCCCGGTGATTGGGAGAAGTGTTCAGTCCCAAACAGTCGATTTGTCGAACGGCAGACCAAGGGATTTCTCCCTCTGCGTATATGGTGCCCGTTCAAGCCGGGCTTGCCACCTACAATTGTGGGGAGCAAGCGGAGAGCTTTCCCTCTCCCTCCATGGGGGAACAGGTCTGCCTTGTTCCTTATTTACTAAGGGGACTCGGATTTCCAATTCATCCATTCCTCCGCGGGCTCCTGGAGTTCTACAGCCTCCAATTACACAATTTCACCCCTGCCTCCATTCTACATATCGCCGGCTATGTTGCTCTCTGCGAGTTGTTCCTGGGCTGTGAGGCTCACTTCGAGCTGTGGAAAAGGCTATTTTGCCTCGTGCCTCGCACACAGAGGGAATCACTTTATCAAGTGGGCGGAGCCGAAATATGGCACATCGCCGATACCGGATACCTATCTGGTACCCCGAAGAAGCCGTCCGAAGACTGGCCTTCAGAATGGTTTTATATGGAGGATGTTCCCCTTCCGGACCCTGTTCGGCGGGGTCTTCCTGAGTTCAACAATACTCCTCTGAAGAAGCACTGAAGTTGGCGCCCACGGAGCCCCCAGGTGGAAGACAACAGAGAAGTCCTCTATCTGATGAACCGGATCAAAGCACTGGCTCAGTCAAGATTGACAATAATCGAAGTTATGTCGATTTGCATAATGCGGGGAGTGCAACCACTTCAATACCGTGGGCACCCCTTGTGGTGTTTCAACGGGGCAGATGACGCCACCCGCTATGGGCGTAAGGGTCCAGGCGATGCTGCCGCTTTAGCCAAAATTTTGTCCAAATTGTTCAAGGGAGAGGAGGAGGAGTTCACCCACATCAAGCCATGGGATGGATTCTCCATGTACAATCCTCCAAGCTGGGTAAGCTATATCCCTTACTTCCCTTTTCCTGCATTCTTGGTCGTAAGTATTCACCTTGCCAGTTTGCGGCAGGAACTGCGAAAAGCCATAAAGGAGGTCAGCAGCCCCTTTCCACAACCGGAGGACCCTGACCGGGCCCTCGACTCCGGACTTGAAGAAGATCTGGTTATCTCTGTGGAGGTGATAGACCGGCAGTTCTATCAGTTAAGCTGCGACGATGCCATGGTGGCCATTACGGCCGACTATCCCGGACTTCTCCCTGCATCGCACATAAGAAAAACCAAAAATCCCAACTCCAAAAACTAGGATCCCCTTTTAGACACTTCACCCACCATATACACATGGCATTTTTTACATGGAAGGCATTGGGGACGCCCTACCAAACCCGCAGCAACTCACCAACAAGAGGCGCCGAGGCCGGGTAGGCTAAAAAGGAAGGCAGTCAGGACGGAGACGCCGGCGCAAAGGTATAAAAACCACGCTCCGTGGTTGTCGTATTTCTCAAAATGTAATGACGCACGTGTTTCTTTAATAGAAAAAACGCTCGCCGGAATATGTCCGACGATGTTGCTGATCACGCCTCCACCAGTCGGGCACCATGACCGAACATAGAGGCGGAAGCCGATATGGGGCAGGCGCCGGATAATCCCCCTATAGAAGATGCGGATAGATTATCCTCTACTAACTCAGAAGTGGAAAGCGCCATGAATCATAGGCGCCGCCGGGCCGTACTCCGTGACGCTTGTTTCTCACCAGAGGCATTTGATGCCTTTAATTCCGGAGAGGCATACCTCTGTGCTGCTCAAGATGGTCTAGCCAGAGCCACAAGTCAGTATGTAAAGGATGTACGGGTAAGTAAATCTTGGTGATTTATATGTATCAGTATCCCCTGAGACTTGAAACAATTAGCAGAACTGATTTAAGGATCATCTTTATTGTGTAGGTTCTTACAGAGAAGAATACTAGGCTGTCCCAGGAGCTGGAGGAATGCAAGACCCAACTGCGAGCCGCTGTTGCCGCATTGCAGGAACAAAAAGCCTCCCACTGGTAACATTTACTTTAAAGAATGATGGTTACCATACAGTGTGCGGCGTGGCTGCAGATCTAACAATAGATTTTGTAATTGAATCCGGAGGACCGGCATGTGATGCGACAGCTAGAGGCTGGCAAACGCGTGCTGACTGAGGTTAGGCGAGAGAAAAACAATCTCCAAGATGTCAATGTCAAGCTGAGCGTGGAACTAAAAGACGTTCGAGCCCAGTTTGCAGACTCCGAGAAGGAGAAAAAGGGGCTTCGGCGCGGCATTTTCAGTAAGTGCTTGAACGAACCCTTTTAAAGGAGTTCTGCGAAGAAGCTGACTAACATCGTTATGTCTGTAGGTATGCTGATGGGTCGTCCTGCGGAAGAAATGCCCGGGTCTGCAGGTGATCTTCTATCCGAGCTCTTGCATCTACACGAACAAGTTCGGCAGGTGATGCAAGGTGTTGCCCAGGCCTTGTGGCCATCCGCCTCCCTGCCAGAAGGCATTGGAGAGCTTACGGAGAAGCTCAAGGGAGCACAGCGACGCTTCCGATTATGGAAGATATCGGCCTGCTGACAAGGTGCTCGAGAAGCCTGGGCCATGGTGAAGACGCGGCACACCAAGGCTGACCCAAATCACATGTACGAGGTCAGACCTGTGGGGCCCGACGAAAAAGAGATCCCCGTTAGCTTAGTTTATGGGCATGTGGAATTAGACGCAAAGTATTCCCAACAGGATTGTAGGCTAGACCGCCTGTTGGATGGTATAGAGGAGGAATTTAGTCAGTCTGCATGACTATGTAATTAAAGTGACATGTATAATGCCTTCTAGCCGGATTGTAGATCATTTGTCATGGCGGACCTTTTCGCTTCAACCTCGGGACCCGATAGTCCGGAGTGTATCTGAATACCCGCTCAGTTATATAAGAACCGGGGTATGCGTGGAGACCAGGCGTAGGGGTCATTGGTGCTTGAACAGACAAGTGCCGAACTAGTTATGTTATATTACATGGGTAGTAAGAAACATCTTCCAGGGAGAATAGTTCCGTTAAGGGTTCCTTTCCCTGGGTAAGCATGCCCTAAAGTGCATGTCCGGACTGCGATAGGAAACGCAGGAAAAACATCAGGGAGCAGATATGGGAAATAAATAAAAATCATGTTTTGTTCACCGACCGAATATTCCCTTAAGAATGCTAGCTTTCGGCTTCACCTAGTCTGAGGTACACATCCGGCTGACCCGGCAGTAACAATCGCAGAGGTGCTCCCCTTATGCCCTAGCCGAATTAACGGGAACGTAGGGCATAAATACAAGAGCCAGGCAACCCAGCTTTGCCAAAACATAAGTCATATCAATGCATATAATGGCAAAAAAGGTACATGTGGAAGCATAACAGATGTGCGGGGCATGAGGCCCAAATAAATAATCAAGCTTCTGTGAAAGAAGCCCCTAGGTATGATGAGTGCGGCTAGCGCATCTGTAATGTGCAAACGAGGTGCAAGTTGGCCTTTGAAGGCCTGGAGAAAGAATAAAAGAAAGAAAAAAACAAGACAGATAATGTATGAAAAATGGACAGAGGAAGGGGACGAACACAGGGTCCGGTGCTATGTGTAGAATCTTCGGAGCCTGGCCGTGTTCCATGGGTTCGTCTCGAGTCGATTAGTCGATGCATCCCGTAGTCGGTATGCTCCACCGGTCAGAACTTGGTCAATAATGAAGGGACCTTCCCATTTGGGCTCGAGCTTGTTCTTTTTCTTATCCGGCAGACGTAGAACTAGTTCGCCAACGTTATAAGTTTTGGCCCGTACTCCTCTGCTTTGGTATCTGCGAGCCTGTTGCTGATAAAATGTGGAACGGGCTTTTTCCACGTCGCACTCCTCCTCCAAGGTGTCCAGACTGTCCTGCCGATCAAGCTTGGCATCTCTTTCTTCGTACATGCGCACTTGAGGTGAGTCATGAATTATGTCACATGGCAAGACTGCCTCTGCACCGTACACCATAAATAAGGGTGTATATCTGGTACTATGGTTCGGCATGGTCCGCAGCGCCCAGAGTACGGAGTCGAGCTCCTCTACCCAGTGCGTGTTAGACTCCGTTAAGGAACGCACTAGCCTGGGTTTAATGCCACTCATTATAAGACCATTCGCGCGCTCCACTTGGCCATTGGTTTGTGGGTGATAGACTGAAGCATAATCAAGCCTGCTGCCCATTTTGCTGTACCAGAGTTTTACCTCATCGGCAGTAAAGTTCGTCCCGTTGTTAGTGATGATGCTGTGAGGGACGCCATAACAGTGTACGACCCCGGATATGAAGTCTATCACCAGTCCGGATTCGGCTGTTTTAACAGGTTTGGCCTCTATCCATTTGGTGAATTTATCCACCATGACCAGTAAGTATTTTTTCTTGTGGGTTCCCCCTTTAAGGGGTCCAACCCTGTCAATCCCCCAGACCGCAAAGGGCCACGTAATGGGGATTGTTTGGAGGGCGGTGGGTGGCATGTGACTTTGATTTGCAAAGAGCTGGCAACCGGCACCACGTTGGACCAAGTCCTGTGCATCTGCCCGGGCTGTTGGCCAATAGAATACTGTACGGAAGGCCTTGCTTACAAGAGCCCGGGCTGCGGCGTGGTGACCACCGAGTCCGGCGTGAATTTCTGCCAAAAGGTTCCGCCCTTCCTCTTTGGAGATGCACCTTTGAAGGACTCCGGTAGTGCTTTTTTGTACAATTCTCCCTCATGGACCCTGTAGGCCTTGGATCGCCGCACTATGCAGCGTGCCTCATTTTGGTCCTCCGGAAGTTCCTGTCTAGTTAGGTAGGCCAGGAATGGTTCTGTCCACGGGGCAATGATGGCCATTATTACATGGGCTGAAGGTGTTATTTCGGTGGCGGAGCCTCCGATTGTGTCAGAGTGCTCGATATCGGGTATTTTGGTCGGGTCTGGGCTGTTGTTACCAGTGTCACCTTCCCATACTACGGATGGCTTGAACAGCCTCTCCAAAAATATGTTGGGGGGACTGCATCGCGTTTGGCGCTGATGCAGGCGAGGATATCCGCTGCCTGATTGTTTTCCTGAGCCACATGGTCAAATTCGAGCCCCTCGAACCGAGCTGACATTTTTAGGACGGCATTTTGATAGGCCGCCATTTTCGGATCCTTGGCATCAAAATCTCCATTTATTTGGGATATTGCGAGGTTTGAATCCCCACGCACCTCCAGGCGTTGAATGCCCATGGAGACTGCCATCCGAAGACCATGCAACAAAGTTTCATATTCGGCTGCGTTGTTGGAGTCTATGTACAGTATTTGTAGTACGTACTGAACGGTATCTCCGGTTGGGGATGTCAGGACGACGCCATCCCCTAGACCAGCCAGCATTTTAGAACCGTCGAAGTGCATGATCCAATTGGAGTGTGCGCCATACTCTTTAGGGAGTTCGGCCTCCGTCCATTCGGCGACGAAGTCGGCCAATACTTGCGACTTAATGGCTCGTCGAGGTTTGTATGTTATGTCGAACAGGAGGAGCTCGATGGCCCATTTGGCAATCCGGCCCGTAGCGCCGCGGTTGTTTATAATATCATTAAGTGGCACTTCCGAGGCTACTGTAATTGAACACTCTTGAAAGTAGTGTCGCAGCTTCCAGGATGCCATGAATACCGCATAGGCTATCTTTTGATAATGTGGGTACCGTGATTTGCATGAAGTGAGGACAGTGGATACATAGTATACTAGCTTTTGAAGAGGAAATTTATGTCCGTTCGACAACGAGCACTGCGCCGACAACTTGATGAGTTGCCGCAATGTACAACATCATTGGTTCGCCGATGTTTGGCGCGGCCAGGATTGGGTTGGTTGCCAAAATGGCTTTTATTTCTTCCAATCCGGCTGTGGCTGCGTCCGTCCACTCGAAGTGTTCGGTGCGCCGAAGGAGGCGATAAAGGGGTAAAGCCTTTTCTCCTAAGTGGGAGATAAAGCGGCTTAGAGCCGCCACGCATCCAGTTAACTTCTGGATTTGTTTGAGGTTTGTTGGGGTAGCCAACGGTGACAAAGCTTGGATTTTGGCTGGATTAGCTTCAATACCTCTACTGGAGACAATGAAACCCAGGAGCTTTCCGGCTGGTACGCCGAAAACACATTTTTCTGGATTGAGCTTGATGTCGTATGCTCGGAGGTTGTCGAATGTGAGCCTCAAGTCGTCTATCAAAGAGTCGACGTGTTTGGTTTTGATTACCACATCGTCTACGTATGCCTCTACTGTTTTGCCGATTTGTTTCTCTAGACATGTCTGAATCATGCGCTGATATGTTGTGCTGGCGTTTTTGACCCCAAAAGGCATTGTGTTAAAACAGAAGGGACCGTATGGTGTGATGAATGCCGTTGCGGCATGGTCGGACTCCGCCATCTTGATTTGGTGGTAACCGGAGTATGCATCGAGGAAACACAATGACTCGTGTCCTGCGGTTGCATCAATAATTTGATCGATGCAGGGGAGGGGGAAGGGATCCTTTGGGCAAGCTTTATTAAGGTCCTTGAAATTGACACAAAGGCGCCAGGATTTATCCTTCTTTGGTACCATCACCAGGTTTGCTAGCCAGTCCGGGTGTTTTATTTCTCTGATGAATCCGGCCTCCAATAACTTGGCTAGTTCCTCTCCCATAGCCTGTCTCTTAGGTTCGGAGAAACGCCGAAGAGCTTGCTTGACCGGCTTGAATCCCATTAAGATATTGAGGCTATGCTCGGCCAGCCTGCGTTGGATTCCTAGCATGTCTGTGGGATGCTAGGCAGATACGTCCCAATTCTCACGCAGGAACTCTCGTAGTGCAGCGTCCACGGCGGGGTTTAACTGTGCCCCGATGGAGGCTGTTTTTGCAGGGTCCGTTGGGTGGACTTGGAATTTGACTATTTCATCCACTGGTTTAAAAGAGGTGGACTTGGATCTCTTGTCGAGTATCACGTTGTCCCTGTCCACTGTGCAGCGTAGCGTGGTTAATTCCTCGGCCGAGAGGGCTTCAGATAATGCCTCGAGGGCCAATGCGGCTGTTTTGTTTTCGGTGCGGAGTGCTGTGTCCGGATCACTGGCGAGAGTGATGATTCCGTTGGGCCCGGTCATTTTGAGCTTCATGTATCCGTAATGGGGTACGGCTTGGAAGATTGTGAACGCCTCCCGTCCTAAAAGAGCGTGATAACCACTTCTGAACGGGGCCACTTGGAATCTAATTTCTTCGGACCTGTAATTATCCGGCATGCCGAATACCACATTTAGTGTGATTTTCCCAGCACAGCGTGCTTCCCAACTGGGGATGATTCCTCTAAAGGTTGTGCTACTTTGCTCAATGCGGTTCCAGTCTATTTCCATCTTTTGAAGAGTTTCCTCATAGATGAGGTTTAATCCACTGCCGCCGTCCATGAGTACTTTGGTGAGTCGAAAGCCGTCCATGATTGTGCCGAGGACCGGTGCAGCTGGTGCTCGGGCTGTTCGGAATTTAGGTTCATCACTGGAATTGCAGGTGATAGCCGTGTCACTCCATGGATTTATTGCTGCCACATGGCAGATTTTGGCAATGCTGCGGAGTGTTCGCTTGCGCCTATTATTTGATGCAAAGGTCTCAAAGACTGTTGATATCGTACTGGTGTTTCTGGGATGGTGCTCTGTGGCTTCTGGAATTAGGAGATCCTCGCCACTTTTGGCTACCTGTCGGAGTATCCAACATGCTCTAAGGCTATGTGTTGGTATGGCGCCCTCTGTACTGTGAATTTTACAGGGTCCATTGAGCCATCCCTCCAGTACAGTTCCATGCCCTATAGAGGGTTTTTTCTTTTTGGTAGTTGACCCGGGTGTCTTTTGATAGTGCACCCTTTTATTTCGGACTGGGTTCGTATTTAGGGCCGGATTATCCCAAAAGTTTGTTTCGGTTTTCCAGGCACTTTCCATCGCACAGTACTTTCGTACTATGGACGCCAAGTCAGCGGAACGTGATATCTCACGGCGATTTATGGCATTAAGGATTCCCTTGTCCGTGCAATTATAGCAGAAAAATAAGATTGCGTCTTCCTCGCGACATTCCTTAACCTTGTTCATCGCAAGGAGGAATCTGGCCCAATAGTGGTGTACTGTTTCCTGGGGCTCTTGCCTGATGTGGGAAAGATCGCTTATGTTTGGGTGGGTGGGTGGAATTGAATCCGAACCCTTACCCGATATGGGATCCAGGGGCCGAGGAATTTCCAATTTTGGAAACTCTGGTTCCGGGGTGTTGCCCGATAATCCTGGCCCGCTGCCTGACTCTAAGTTCAGGGATTGGATGTTGTCCTCCTGCGAACAGGTATCTGGCTCGGAGAGCTCAGGAATCCGGACATAGTTGGTCCTCAATACGGAGGAGAGGTCGCTGCATTGTTCCTCCACCACTGCAATATGATGGGTGACCGACGGAGAGTTAATCTCCCTTTGATCGGGTTTAAGCCCAATCCGATCATAGTCCGTAGCGACTCCTAGGGTGGCTATGCGATCCAAGAGCTCGTTTAGGGAGGCGAGCTCCATTGGATCCATCTGTTCGGCGAGTGCCGATTTGACGTGGAGGCTGTTTTTGATGACCCGAGAAGTCATCATCGGCGCGGCGGCCGAACAGGCGGTCATGATGAAACCGCCTAGCCGGAGAGTTTGGCAGACAGCCAAAGCTCCCCAACAGAAGTACCGTCTTTAAAGACGAGACGAGACATCCTTCCTTTTGGCGACGGCACAGTGGAACTCTCAATGAAAGCACCAATGTCGGTGTCAAAACGGGCGGATCTCGGGTAGGGGGTCCCAAACTGTGCGTCTAGGCGGATGGTAACAGGAGGCAGGGGACACGATGTTTTACCCAGGTTCGGGCCCTCTTGATGGAGGTAAAACCCTACGTCCTGCTTGATTTATTCTTGATGATATGTGTATTACAAGAGTTGATCTACCAGGAGATCGGAGAGGCTAAACCCTAAAAGCTAGCCTATGGTATGATTGTATGTTGTCCTACGGACTAAAACCCTCCGGTTTATATAGACACTGGAGGGGGCTACGGTTACACAAGGTCGGTTACAATGGAGGAGATATACATATCTGTATTGCCTAGCTTCCTTCCACGCCAAGTAGAGTCCCATCCGGACACGGGACGAAGTCTTCAATCTTATATCTTCATAGTCCAACAGTCTGGCCGAAGGATATAATCCGGCTGTCCGAATACCCCCTAATCCTGGACTCCCTCAATATTCATCTTTATTTTCATAGAAACTAGAAGAACACGCTTTCACAAAGCAATCTTTCTTAGCACGCATCCTAGCGGTTCTTTCTTTGCACTCATCAATGGAAATTCTCATGGCTTTGAGAGACTCATTGATATCATGCTTAGGTGGGATAGATCTCAGTTTCAAAGAATCAACATCAAGAGAAATTCTATCAACGTTCCTAGCCAATTCATAAACTTGAAACAATTTTTCTTCAAGCAAAGCATTGAAATTCTTTTGCGAATTCATAAACTCCTTAAAACTAGTCTCAAATTCAGAGGGCATCTTATTAAAATTTCCATAAGAATTGTTGTAGGAATTACCATAATTATTAGAGGAATTACTAGGATATGGTCTAGGATTAAGGTTTCCTCTATACGCGTTGTTACCAAAATTATTCCTACCAACAAAATTCACATCCATAGATTCATTATTATTCTCAATAAAAGTAGACAAAGGCCTATCATTAGGATTAGAAGAAGCACATTTAGTAGAAAATAAGTTCATAAGTTCATCCATCTTTCCACTCAAAACATTAATTTCTTCTATCGCATGCACTTTTTTATTAGTAGATCTTTCGGTGTGCCATTGAGAATAATTAACCATAATATTATCTAGGAGTTTAGTAGCTTCTCCTAAAGTGATTTCCATAAAAGTGCTTCCCGCGGCCGAATCTAAAAGATTTCTAGAAGCAAAATTCAATCCGGCATAATTTTTTTGTATAATCATCCAAAGAATCAAACCATGTGTAGGGCAATTACGTATCATTAATTTCATCCTCTCCCAAGCTTGTGCAACGTGTTCATGATCAAGTTGCTTAAAATTCATAATATCGTTTCTAAGAGATATGATCTTAGCGGGGGGAAAATACTTAGAGATAAAAGCATCTTTGCACTTATTCCATGAATCAGTACTATTTTTATGCAAAGACGAAAACCAAGCTTTAGCACGATCTCTAAGCGAAAAAGGAAATAGCTTCTATTTAACAATATCATTGTCCACATCTTTCTTCTTTTGCATATCACACAAATCAACAAAGCTATTTAGATGGGTAGCGGCATCTTCACTAGGAAGGCCGGCGAATTGATCTTTCATGACAAGATTCAACAAAGCAGCATTAATTTCACAAGATTCAACATCGGTAGGAGGAGCAATCGGAGTGCTAAGAAAATCATTGTTGTTGGTATTGGTAAAGTCACACAATTTAGTATTATATTGAGCCATCATGAAAAGCAAGCAATCCAACACACGAACAAACAAGAAGCAAGCAAAAAAGAGGCGAACGGAAAAGAGAGGGCGAATAAAACGGTATGGGTGAAGTCGGGGAGAGGAAAACGAGAGGCAAATGGCAAATAATGTAATGTGGGAGATAAGAGTTTGTGATGGGTACTTGGTATGTTGACTTTTGCGTAGACTCCCCGGCAACGGCGACATAAATCCTTCTTCCTACCTCTTGAGCACTGCGTTGGTTTTCCCTTGAAGAGGAAAGGGTGATGCAGTAAAGTAGCGTAAGTATTTCCCTCAGTTTTTGAGAACTAAGGTATCAATCCAGTAGGAGGCCACGCACGAGTCCCTCGCACCTATACAAACAAATAAAATCCTTGCAAACAACGCGATAAAGGGGTTGTCAATCCCTCAACAGTCACTTACGAGAGTGAGATCTGATAGATATGATAAGATAATATTTTTGGTATTTTTTTAATAACGAGTAAAAGTAAAGATTGCAAAAACAAACGACACCAGAAATAGCTTGCTGACGGGAGATTAATATGATGGAATATAGACCCGGGGGCCATAGGTTTCACTAGTGGCTTCTCT
Organism: Triticum urartu; assembly: GCF_003073215.2. NCBI lineage: Eukaryota > Viridiplantae > Streptophyta > Magnoliopsida > Poales > Poaceae > Triticum > Triticum urartu. Next base: position 35,894,977 of record NC_053023.1, on the reverse strand, counting down.
CAAGACAGCATAAGTATTACGGTGGTGAACAAATTACTGTTGAGAAATTGATAGAATTGTGCATAGTTATGAGAATATCTAGGTATGATCATCTATATAAGCATCACGTCCGTGATAAGTAGACCGACTCTTGCCTGCATCTACTACTATTACTCTACACATCGACCGCTATCCAGCATGCATCCAGAGTATTAAGTTCATAAGAACAGAGTAACGCTTTAAGCAAGATGACATGATGTAGAGGGATAAACTCATGCAATATGAAATAAACCCCATCTTGTTATCCTCGATGGCAACAATACAATATGTGCCTTGCTGCCCCTACTTTCCCTAGGAAAGGACACCGCAAGATTGAACCCAAAGCTAAGCACTTCTCCCATTGCAAGAAAGATCAATCTAGTAGGCCAAACCAAACTGATAATTCGAAGAGACTTGCAAAGATAACCAATCATACATAAAAGAATTCAGAGAAGATTCAAATATTGTTCATAGATAAACTTGATCATAAACCCACAATTAATCGGTCTCAATAAACACACCGCAAAAGAAGATAACATCCAATAGATCTCCACGAGAGAGGGGGAGAACTTTGTATTAAGATCTAAAAAGAGAGAAGAAGCCATCTAGCTAATAACTATGGACCCAAAGGTCTGAGGTAAACTACTCACAGATCATCGGAGATGATATGGTGTTGATGTAGAAGCCCTCCATGATCAATGCCCCTCCAGCGGAGCGCCGGAAAAGGCCCCAAGATGGGATGTCATGGGTACAGAAGGTTGCGGCGGTGGAATTAGGTTTTTGGCTCCCTATCTGGTAGTTTGGGGGTACGTAGGTATATATAGGAGGAAGAAGTACGTCGGTGGAGCAACGTGGGCCCCACGAGGGTGGAGGGCGCGCCCAGCGGGATAGGCGCGCCCCTACCTCTTGCCTTCCTGGTTGCTTTCTTGACGTAGGCCCCAAGTCCTCTGGATCATGTTCGTTCCGAAAATCGCGTTCCCGAAGGTTTCATTCCGTTTGGACTCCGTTTGATATTCTTTTTCTGTGAAACTCTGAAAAAGGAAAAAACAACAATTCTGGGCTGGGCCTCCGGTTAACAGGTTAGTCCCAAAAATAATATAAAAGTGTATAATAAATCCCATTAAACATCCAAAACAGAATATAATATAGCATGGAACAATAAAAAATTATAGATACGTTGGAGACGTATCAAGCAACAGAGATAGAAATTTCATTTTCATTATCAGGAGGTTTTTGTATTTCAGGTTCACTAGAAGCATGCAAAGTCCTATCATTTTTCTTCATCCTTTTCTTTCTAGAAGGACTAGGTGCACTAGTGTTATTTTTTGTGAGTCTTGTATAATTCTTCTTGGGTGTCCCTCAGGATAAAGTTGTTCCTGAGTCATTTTACCTCCTCTAGTTGCAACTCTAACAGCAAAGTCATGCATATTATTATCCATTTCATCAAGCAATTCTCTTTGTGATTTAGCAACTTGTTCTAACTGGGTTTGAACCATAGAAGCATGTTTTCCAACACCTCTAACATCATTTGAAATTCTAAACAACAAGTCACTCAAGTGAGCAATCATATCAGAATTATATTTCAATTGTTTCATAAAATTTGCATTGAAGTGATCTTGATTTCTAATGTAATTTTCAAACTCATAAAACCATTGGCTAGGATGCATACTGTGAGGATTATCATTTTCATTGAACTTCATAAGAGAATTTACCTCTACCACCTTAGGAAGTGATGGTGTATTGAGCCCATGTATTTCTTCAATAGGAGGTAAATTTTTAACATCCTCAGCTTTAATACCTTTTTCCTTCATAGATTTCTTTGCCTCTT
>NC_053023.1:35831475-35892131 GCF_003073215.2 Triticum urartu | reverse complement strand
GTCACCCAGTTACGTTGTGACGTTTGATACACCCAAAGCATTCTTACGGTATCCGGGAGTTACACGATCTCATGGTCAAAGGAAAAAATACTTGACATTGGAAAAGCTCTAGCAAACGAACTACACGATCTTGTGCTATGCTTAGTATTAGGTCTTGTCCATCACATCATTCTCCTAATGATGTGATCCCGTTATCAATGACATCCAATGTCCATAGCCAGGAAACCATGACTATCTGTTGATCAACGAGCTAGTCAACTAGAGGCTTACTAGGGACATATTATGGTCTATGTATTCACACGTGTATTACGATTTCCGGATAATACAGTTATAGCACGAATAAAGACAATTACCATGAACAAAGAAATATAATAATAATGCTTTTATTATTGCCTCTAGGGCATATTTCCAACACCCCTTTCCTAGTCCAACTAGGAATAAGGAGGGGGAAGGAAAGAGAGGGAGAGGGAGAGGGAAAGGGGGCCGCCCCCCTCCTAGTCCTATTCGGACTCCCCATGAGGGGGGGGCGCCACCTCCTGGGCTGCTGCCCGCTCTCTCCCCTCAGGCCCAATAAGGCCCATTACTTCCCCGGGGGGTTCCGGTAACCCCTCCGGCACTCCGGTTATATCCGAAATCACCCGGAACAATTCCGGTGTCCGAATATAGTCGTCCAATATATCGATCTTTATGTCTCGACCATTTCGAGACTCCTCGTGATGTCCGTGATCACATCTGGGACTCCGAAGAACCTTCGGTACATCAAAACGTATAAACTCATAATATAACTGTCATCGAAACCTTAAGCGTGCGGACCCTACAGGTTCGAGAACAATGTAGACATGACCGAGACATGTCTCCGGTCAATAACCAATAGCAGGACCTGGATGCCCATATTGGCTCCTACATATTCTACGAAGATCTTTATCGGTCAGACCGCATAACAACATACGTTGTTCCCTTTGTCATCGGTATGTTACTTGCCCGAGATTCGATCGTCGGTATCCAATACCTAGTTCAATCTCGTTACCGGCAAGTCTCTTTACTCGTTCTGTAATACATCATCTCGCAACTAACTCATTAGTTGCATTGCTTGCAAGGCTTAAGTGATGTGCATTACCGAGAGGGCCCAGAGATACCTCTCCGACGATCGGAGTGACAAATCCTATTCTCGAAATACGTCAACCCAACATGTACCTTTGGAGACACCTGTAGAGCACCTTTATAATCACCCAGTCACCTGTAGAGCACACAAAGTGTTCCTCCGGCACACGGGAGTTACATAATCTCATAGTCATAGGAACATGTATAAGTCATGAAGAAAGCAATAGCAACATACTAAACGATCGGGTGCTAAGCTAATGGAATGGGTCATATCAATCAGATCATTCATCTAATGATGTGATCCCGTTAATCAAGTAACAACTCTTTGTCCATGGTTAGGAAACATAACCATCTTTGATTAACGAGCTAGTCAAGTAGAGGCATACTAGTGACACTCTGTTTGTCTATGTATTCACACATGTATTATGTTTCCGATTAATACAATTCTAGCATGAATAATAAACATTTATCATGAAATAAGGAAATAAATAATAACTTTATTATTGCCTCTAGGGCATATTTCCTTCAATGGGGGCGGCGGCGGGGCGGGGGGAGGAGAGATGGGGGCGGCGGCGGGTCGGGGGGAGGAGAGATGGGGGCGGCGCTGGGAGGAGTCAGAGGAGGGGGGAAAGAGAGCCGGTGCGCGGTCAATTTGGGGCAAAATCAGCTCTACGCGCGTCTTTTTTGGCTAAGTCCCGCGCTCATAGCTAAGCCTAGAGCAGAGGGTAAGCCGAGTGTCACAACAGATTACACGGTTTACACTACTATATTTTTTGTTTTTTTATTTCAATACAATAAATTTATCAGTTTAGTTCTAAAATTCTCTGTGTTTTATTTAATTGTATTTTATTATACTTAAATTTTTATTGTATTTTTATTTCATTGGCTCTATGTTTTTGGAGATTTCACCCATCCATAGGGCCCGCACGATCTATGTCTTCGACCGGACTCGGAAGAGGTTTGAACGTAAACTGCCGACGATCCTATATGATGTATTTGCGACATTCTTATGCCACGTGCAGACGAGAGAGGGGCATGCCTAGCCATCAGTGGTGCGAAATTACCTTGGCAGCATGCCTGATCCAACTGTTTGAATCCTCGGAAAATCGTATGATGCCGGAAATCCTAGGGAGCTGTCACGGCGTCATCGAATGGTCCATGTAGGGTGTGGTAAAAGTTTGGGTGCGTTTCTTGTAGGCCTCACTTGCCAGTCGATAGTACCACTGTGGCAACCCAGCCAGAGGAGGGCAGGATGCTGACGAGTACACTTAAAAAGCAGAAATCTGGGCAAGATGGTGAGGACAAGGTGCATGATCATATGGAGATGGAGGAGGAGGAGTCGGGACAACCCAATCTGGAGCCAACCGGCCATGGGGGCGCCGGTCAACTGATGGGGACGCATGCGGCGCCCCGTCAGGAGCAATGAATATATTCAGCTGGAACTGCCGGGGGGCGGGGAACTCCCGGACAGTTCGTGATCTTGCGAGCTTGGTGCAAGCTCATTCCCCTTGTATCGTTTTTTATGTGAAACTAGGCAGTCAAAAGATAGGATGAAGAGGTATCGATCCAGGCTAGGTTTAAGTGGTTTTGATGCTATAGACAGTAATGGTCTTAGTGGTGGTCTTGCTCTATATTGGCACGAATCAGTGCAGCTTGATGTAAAGGAGGTGAATGAATGATATATTGATGCTTACATGACGGCGGCGGCGGGAGAACCACCATGGAGGCTTACCTGTGTCTACGGTGAGCCTCGCACGGAGGACCGTCACCGCATGTGGTCCTCCCTGCAGGATCTTCATCAACAGGCCGACATGCCATGGGTGGTCATCGGCGATTTTAATGAAGCCATGTGGAGTTTTGAGCACTTCTCTGAAACCCCATGGGCGGCAGGTCAGATGATTGATTTTCGTGATGTTCTTGAGGTTTGTGGGTTGGGCGACCTTGGTTTTGTAGGCCTCCCCTACACTTATGACAATCGCCGAGCAGGTCGGGCGAACGTCAAGGTGCGCCTGGACCGGGCTGTTGCTAACAATTCATGGAGAGATATCTTTTGTCACGCCAAGGTGGAACACCTCGTGGCGCCCAGCTCGGACCATCTCCCCATTCTACTTCGATGCGCGCTGGAGGAGCCAGTGCAAATGCCTGTGAGGGGCTGCCGCCAGTATGAGGTTATGTGGGAGAGATCATACTCTCCCCGAGGTAATTATGAATGCATGGACTAATTTAGGTTCAATGCTAAATCTGGGTGACATAGCTGCTGGTTTGGGTAACATGATGAAACAATTGCAACAGTGGAGTCGTAAAAAATTTGGCAATGTTATCAAGGAAATTAATAAATCTCGCTCCCGTTTAGAGGAACTTATGTCTATGAATGCAGACAGGAAGGAGATTAGAGCTGAAACCGACCGGATGAATGAGCTCCTATACCGGGAAGAGATGCTTTGGATGCAAAGGTCTCGCATTGCTTGGTTGCGGGAGGGGGACCGGAACACCCAGTTCTTCCATCGGAAAGCAGTTTGGTGTGCCCGCAAAAATCGCATTAAATTGCTTGTGGACGATGCAGGAAAAGCGCACAAGGACCACGTTTCTATGGCGGCTATGGTTACATCTTACTTCTCAAGCTTATTTGAGGCTGATACTACCCTGTCCGCGGACCCTGTAATCAATTTAATTAATACTCGTGTTACTGACCGCATGAATGATGGCTTGTGCGCAGATTTTATGGACAAGGAGATTGGTGATGCTTTGTTTCAGATTGGGCCACTGAAGGCCCCGGGGCCGGATGGCTTCCCCGCACGCTTCTTCCAGAGGAACTGGGCTATGATGCAAGATCAAGTCATTGCTGGGGTGAAAGAATTTTTTCCGTTCAGAGGTCATGCCAGAAGGAGTCAATGACACAGCCATCGTCCTCATTCCAAAGGTGGACAACCCAGAAAGGCTAACGGAATTCTGGCCCATCAGCCTGTGTAACGTCATTTATAAGGTGGTGGCAAAATGTCTGGTAAACCGCTTGCGGCCTATTTTAGATGATATAATTTCTCCGGAACAGAGCGCCTGGGCGGATGATTACGGATAATGCGTTAATTGCTTTTGAGTGTATTCACTCTATTCAGCAAGAGAAAGACCCTAACAGAAGCTTCTGTGCCTATAAGTTAGATTTATCCAAGGCATATGACAGGGTGGACTGGATCTTCTTGGAGCGGATGATGCAAAAGATGGGCTTCGCTCGCCGGTGGGTGAACTGGATTATGGCTTGCGTCACCTCGGTGAGATACACAGTAAAATTTAATGGAACCCTCTTGGATTTGTTCGCACCGTCGCGTGGGCTTCAGCAAGGTGATCCCCTGTCCCCATTCTTGTTCTTGTTAGTTGCTGATGGTCTATCTGCTCTGTTGAAAAATGGTGAGGAGAATGGTGACTACACACCACTAAAAATCTGCCGCAGAGCCCCGGGCGTGTCTCATTTGCTGTTTGCAGATGACACGTTGTTGTTTTTTAAAGCAGAAGAGGAACAAGTAATGAAGGTTAAGGAAGTACTAAATACCTATGCGCGGGCTACAGGACAGCTCATTAACCCGACTAAGTGCAGTGCACTATTTGGTAGTTCATGCCCCGTGGATATACATGAGAGGGTCCGGGCTGTCCTTCACATTGAGGTGGTTGCTTTTGAAGAGAAGTACTTGGGACTTCCAACGCCAGAAGGCCGTATGACGCGAGGTAAATTTCAAAATTTGCAATCACGGTTGTTGAAGAGGATCATTACCTGGGGTGATACCCTCTCTCTTGCTAGCAAGGAGATTATGATTAAAGCTGTCGCACAGGCCATTCCAACTTATATTATGAGTGTATTTAAACTGCCGATGTCTGTATGTGTTGACCTGAACAGAATGGTTCAGAATTTCTGGTGGGGAGCGTCAGAGGGAAAGAGGAAAACTCATTGGTTGGCATCACTACAAGAACTATGTCAACTTATGACCACCACTATTGGTCACTGAATGGTCACAAATTTCCATTTATGACCTTTTTGTGACCAAAAACATAAGGTCAAAAGCTTGGCGTCATAAACTGACTATAGCGACCTTTAACAAAAGGTCGTTGATCCTATGACCTTCTGTTTTGGTCACTAGCAACCTCCCCAGGCCACGCAGGCATCCAGCGTGGCAAGCTGATGTGGCACAAGATTCAGCCCGGTCCAATTCGGTTTTCTACATGGGCCGAGCCCATTAATTCGGCCTTTTTAATATTTATTTTTTCTGTTAATTTTTGATCGACTTCATGGGCCAAGCCCAACATTACAGCCTTTTTATTTTTGGGCCATGGCCTTTTTATCTCAAGAGTTTCATTTTTATTTTTTTAATGGGTCAACTAGTCAGGTGGGTCCTTGTTGTCAGGTTCTAGTAACTGGGTCCCATTTGTCAGGTTCTGGTAACTGGGTCCCATCTATCAGGCTCAGTCTTTATATTTCAACTACTATCTAAATTGGCAGAGATAGAAAACACACATGATACTCCAAATAAGAGCAACCAGATAATGTAATACAATGGAAATCACAGTAACGACTACAAGTGTAATACAGTACTTTAGAAGCTCTACAAGCTCCTTCCATAGCAACCACAAACTAGGCACCCGCTCGCGTCATGAACAACATGCCAAAATAGCTGGACGACCATAGACAGATGAACAACATGCCGGACTCACTGGACAACCATAGTCGGGCTAGGAACAAACAAAATGGTTCCTCATTCGCACTGTTACATGAATCAACAGAGAAGAACCAGAAAAACTGGGGCAAATAACAACATGCTGGACTCGCTGGACAACCATAGTCGGGCTGGGAACAAACAAAACGGCAACATGCCTTCCTGGTCGCCCTGTTACATTAATCAGTAGAGAAGAATCAGAAAACTGGGGCAAATATATTATGAACAGACCATTCAAGAAAATGATAGTTATTTATAATAATAACACAAACTGAGCTAGTACCATGCTTTTTGTTCTCCAGCTAGTTAAAATGAGATACTCTCATACAAGAAAGCAGAGATACAATATGAAAGCTAACAGTAGGGATGCCACAGCTTAAATGAGCAAGCTATTTTGTTTTTGAGAAACAAAAAAATGCACCAATAATTTTTCAGAAGGTAACAGAACTTCTGTGCACACATTTAGATAGAAACAAGGGCTTGAACTATACACATTAATTAGAACAGGATCGCCAAACACCAATATAGGCTAGAATAAAAAAACACGGAGGTAGTAGTGGTCGTCCAGGGAGATAAACATAGAAAAGAAAACATGATTTCAGCGAAATTAAAATTTTCGATGTAAGTTGAATAACAGTGCAGCAGATTAGCTCTTAGCATGGAGGAACATCACCAAATTAAACTAGATGGTTGTTCAAGTTTCTATTTGAGTATTCATGGTTACAGTTTGTTATCATCGTCTAAATTCTCCAACATGTACAATATTAATTAATACAGCTGAATATGCTACCAATGAAGTAAACTCTAAAAGATACAGGCAGGGCTTAATTAACCAACCTTGTCATTCTATAAACACAAACCAAACTCAACGATAAGGTGTACAATTATTACCATATAACCTAGAAAACATACCTACTGTCCACACATTTCATAATCTAAACAGGTAAATACTACAGGAAATAGATTGCTAAGCATTTCTGCCCTTCTTTCAAGCCACCAACAGCATAACACCCTCAGTATAACAAGATCCACACAGGTTAGTTGTAACGGAGAGGGGCTGACTTACATTGGCCGTAGTGGTCGATTGTGGCCTGAACAAATCTGTTGTAGTCGTCTGGGTCTGCGACGTCCCCGAGGAGAATGATCACGTCTGGCGCACTGTGCTCGAAGGCGCGGTCGGCGACCTGCCACAGGCTCCACTCCCTCCTTGCTACCAGGGCAAGGCATGCCCCCTTGGCAGCGTACTGGTAAGCCAGCTACTGCACGCAGAAGAGAAGATCCCAAGTTGTTTGGAGTTAACAACGAAAGTACTGTATAATGTTTAGAACATGTATATTCAATATGACAAGTAGAAAAGCAGAGTTCTAGCAGAGTAGCATAAGAAGCAAAGGAATTCCAATTCTGTAACAAGAGGAAACGGAGTTGTCCTGCGCAACAAGAGGAATTCTGATTCTGTAACAAGAGGTAGAATTAGCATCACTAGCTCTGTTGCTGTTGTTTGCATATTACTTAAGTAGTTGTCTGCCTAAGCAAATAGAGAGGTATATGTAGCAAGAACACACAATGTGATGACTGTATGAGTGCACTATAACTCTGGAAGTAAAAAGAACATAAATTCATTTGGGCTGATCTGGACACAGCCAAGAGTATCTTTGGAAGCATTCAAAATATATTCAATGTTGGAGCTGCATCTTACAACTCAAGGAGCCACATGAAATCCATGGAAGGACCTTACTGTGACAATTCACTTGTATACTCCTGCCTCATGTGCATAATGCCGTTGCAAACAATTTAGATAGTGTATGTATATATATAGATAGAAAGAAGCGCTTGATCAACAAGCTGCTGTAATAGTGTGTGTGTGTGTGTATATATATAGTGTATATATATAGATAGATAGTGCACCAATAATTTTTTAGTAGGTAACTGAACTTCTGTGCACACATTTAGATAGAAAGAAGTGCTTGATCAACAAGCTGCTGTAATAGTGTAGATATAGAAATGCTAACAACAGGAATGTTCCATCAGGCCATGATCAACTACTCCAAACCATTACATGCTTTGCAAGAAAATAATAGAAAAAGTAATCAGCAGATGACACAATGAACAAGTGAAGGCTTTAAATATCTCCCTGTCAAAGATTCAACTCGATGAAGACATGCAATACAAGGAGGAGCAGCCTTGCATCATCGTTTGCTCAGATCAACACTGGAAATTGTGCTGCTATACCATGATCAGAACCCGGACGACACAGCCTCTCTGTCCCCCACCTCAACTCGCCCATGTTGCTACTGCAGTTGGATGTAAGTGTGTAAATACAACATACTTTGCATTATGTATCTAGACTATAACATCTTGCAGCTAGCAGTACATGAATTCAACTCAATAGTATAATAAACATCCGCTGGAAGTTGTCAGCTCAAACACGTCTTATTTTTTTCAGAGAAAATAGGCAGGAATTAAGACCCAAATGTGCATGTATAACCAAAACCTATAACAACCAGAAGCTATCAGAATAAATCATAGAGGCTGGCCGAACTAATTGGCGCACTCAAACGATACAAGAGAGCGGCCCGGTGAACAACTAAGCAAGCATACACAACAAGTAAAACTACATCACCAAGGCAAGTCATGCACAAATTGTTGATAGTAAGATGCAGGGACATGTTAATTTAGTGTTCAGCAGCATCGTCAAGCCACATTAACTCTGTGAAACAATACAATCAATGGTGATGTTGAATCACGTAAAATAAATGTCCAAATCAGATTATGAAATATCTGTGACAACAGACAAATGATCACCGCATGGTCATATCAAATCAACTTCAGCCTAGCTATAACTATCAGGCACACCAAGAAAAATTTGCACAGAAACTATCAACAAAGATGCAGCAAGGAATGGAGGAATGGATGGTCACCGTTACTGAAGTTCATGCTTCAGGAGCCCACCGGCGTGGTGGTTCAGGTGGTTGAGGAAGAAGAGGAGCATTACTGCATAATCATCATGAAACATAGCTGGACACTTCACCTGTGTTAAGAACCAAGCAAATGGTAGTATAAGCACAGGATGCACAAGTATATTAAACGGAGCAGAAAACTGCGTGTGCCGTGTTTAATCCCTCGACATGAACATTTCAGCTTCAGTTGGGTTTTACTTCAGAATGTCATCTGAAGAAAAAGGGGACATGTTTTAGTTCCATTATTTCGTTCACTAGATTAGTGTTCACCATTGATTTGTAAATCTAGTCCATTTGAGCACTGTGAAGACAAAGCAATCCAAACTGCTATTACTAATTAATTCTAATCTCAGAGAACAAGATACCACGAGATGAATGATGGCACTCAAATTCTAATCTCACATAGATAAAATCCATTGCCATAGTAAATTAGTAACATTACATCTTCACTTGGGTATATATAGTAAGTCAAGTTCGTTCTTATAAGCAAGTGTTCACGGGTTACCCTTAACATGGCTGTTTAACTTATACTTAAATGTGAACAAACAGTACATATCAGAATCATGGATTTGATTTAAAGTGTCAGCTATGGATAAAATCATGCACAATCCAATATAACCAGAACAACTGCAACCAGAGTAGGACGTTGACGTACCTGAAAAGCCCGACGACCTTCGGCAGAAATCAACAGGACCAACGGACGGATCCAGGGTTGTTGCAGCTCCTCCGTGTGGGCGCTCAGGAGGAAGTGACCTTCATCGTGAGCTGCAGCTGCGTGGGGAAGGGAGTCAAGCACGCATCAGCATCATGGTTGGATCAAATGAAATCAATCCAAGAGGATAGGGGAAGATGGGCACCTTGAATGGAAGATGCACACCTCCATGGACAGGAAGAAGCAGATCACCACCGGTGGTGGTGAGCTCCATGGCATGGCGCAGCAGATGACGGGATCCTTGGATATCGCTCGTCTCGTACCCCTCCGGGTCGTGGGGTGTAGGCCGCCTCCGAGGTGTAGGACGGGCGGGCGGCGAGGTTGGTCGAGGATGAGGGGGGCGAGGGGAGAGTAAGGGCGGCGGTGAAGGTGGGTGGCGGCGAGGATCTGAGGGGTGGGTGGTGGCGAGGAGGGGGACGAGGGGGTTCTGCATCGGGCGTGAGGATCTGAGGGGTGCGTGGCGGCGACGAGGGGACGGGGGGGTTCTGCATCGAGGTGGGGAGGGGAGATGTGGTGGAGGTGGGTGGCAGCGAGGGCAGAGGTGGGTGGCGGCGAGGGGAGGGGTGGGTGGCGGCGAGGGATCTGGATCGGGGAGGGTGACGGGAGGGGCTGCTACCAGCCTGGGCAGCGGGAGGGGCTGCTGCTGCCTGCCCCCGAGCCGCGGCGGGGAGGGCGGCTACTGCGTCGCCGGGATCTCGCCGGACGTTGGTGTGCTGGTCACGGGGATCGGCGGCTGGAGGTGGCGGCGGCAAGGGAGGAAGCTAGGGTTCGCGCAAGAGAGAGGGGTTGGGAGGGGTTTGAGCTTGAGGGGAGAGGGGTGGGGTTCGCTCAGGAGAGAGGGGTTGGGTGGGGTTCGCGGTGGTGGGATGGATGGACGGAAGGATGGACAGATGAATGGATGTATGGATGGACGGATGTTCTCCATGTCAGCGATCCATGTCACAACTGACTCCACCAATCAGGATTAAGCCTACATAATTTTGTTTTTTTCTTTTGTTTCTCTTATATTTTTTACCCTCTTATTTCGGGTAACATTCAACATATTACCTAGTTATAGTTTGTTAAAATTAACCAATAATGTGCACATGTGTGTATCTTGGGATGACAAACAATGTTGATTTGGAGGTTTTCTTCTTCATTGCGCAAAAAAAATCATTTCCATTTTCCGAGTGCCCAAAATGAGTTTTTTTGTGAAGGACCTACCAAATAATTGTTGCAAAATTAGACCAAATTATTTTTCTAAAATACTAGGTCATATTTAATGCATAATTGACCAGATGGTTGAGTGTCAAAAGTTTTAATCCACCTCTGGTGAAAAAGACAAATTTTCGCCGATTCTGCTGGAAGCGGGTCATATTTGAACTGTAGCTACCTCATAGTTTTCTCTTTATTTTTTCCAAAAATCATTTCTAGGTAGATAAGTATCTATTTAATCAGAGAAACACCAAAAAAATTCCAAAATTCAACCACTAGCTAGGAATGGTTATTCCCGCCGTTTTGACCGCAATTTGAAACGGGCATAAAAAAATCAAAAAAAAATCAAAAAATTGGGAAACCTTCGCATTGTGTCATTATATGTGGCCAAGTTCCCAGGAAAAATAACAAACTTGTAATACGACAATTATTTTAAAAAAGTGTTCTTAGAAACGAGCTATCACATGTGGAGATCAATGGCTTTCAAGCCAAATGATCAATCTTATGGCCACATTCATGGCATAGTTTGTTCAAATGATCTCATATTGTGCACATGGGTGCATATTGGAATGGCAAACAATGTTTCCTAAGGAAGTTTTCATTTTCGTTGGACGAAAAAACCATTTTCCATTTTTCGAGTGCCCAGAAGGAGGTTTTTTTGTGAAGGAACTACCAAATAATTGTTGCAAAATTGGACCAAATCTATTTTAGAAAATACTAGGACATATTTAATGCATAATTGACAAAATGGTTGGGTGTAAAAAGTTCTGATCCACCTCTCGTGAAAAAGACAAATTTCCGCCGATTCAGCTGGAAGCGGCTCAAATTTGAACTGTAGCTGCCTTGTAGTTTGTTATTTATTTTTTCCAAAAATCATTTTTAGGTACATAAGTATCTATTTAATTAGAGAAACACCAAAAAAATTCCAAGACTCAACCACTAGCTAGGAACGGTCATTCCCACCGTTTTGACCGCATTTTGAAACGGGCATAAAAAATTCAAAAAAAAATCAAAAAATTGGGAAACCTTCGCATTGTGTCATTATATGTGGCCAAGTTCCCAGAAAAAATAACAAACTTGTAATACGGCGATTATTTTAAAAAAGTGTTCTCAGAAACGAGCTATCACGTGTGGAGATGAATGGCTTCCAAGCCAAATGATCAATCTTATGGCCACATTCATGGCATAGTTTGTTCAAATGATCTCATATTGTGCACAAGGGTGCATCTTGGAATTCCAAACAATGTTGCCAAAGGGAGTTTTCATTTTCTTTGCACGGAAAATTCATTTTCCATTTTTCGAGTGCCCAAAATGAGGTTTTTTGTGAAGGACCCACCATATATTTGTTGCAAAATTGTACCAAATCATTTTTATAAAATACTAGACCATATTTAATGCACAATTGACAAAATGGTTGGGTGCCAAAAGTTTTGATCCACCTCTGGTGAAAAAGACAAATTCCCGCCGATTCAGCTGGAAGCGGGTCAAATTTGAACTGCAGCTGCCTCATAGTTTGCTATTTATTTTTTCCAAAAATCATTTCTAGGTACATAAGTATCTATTTAATCAGAGAAACATCAAAATTTTTCCAAGATTCAACCACTAGCTAGGAACGGTCAAGCCCGCCGTTTTGACCGCATTTTGAAACGGGCATAAAAAATTCAAAAAAAATCAAAAAATTGGAAAACCTTCGCATTGTGTCATTATATGTGACCAAGTTTCCAGGAAAAATAATAAACTTGTAATACGGTAATTATTTTAAAAAAGTGTTCTCAGAAATGAGCTATCAAGTGTGAAGATTCATGGCTTTCAAGCCAAATGATCAATCTTATGGCCACATTCATGGCATAGTTTGTTCAAATGATCTCATATTGTGCACAAGGGTGCATATTGGAATGGCAAACAATGTTGCCTAAGGAAGTTTTCATTTTCTTTGGACGAAAAAACCATTTTCCATTTTCTGAGTGCCTGAAATGAGTTTTTTTTGTGAAGGACCTACCATATATTTGTTGCAAAATTGGACCTAATAAATTTTATAAAATACTAGGCCATATTTAATGCACAATTGATAAAATGGTTGGGTGTCAAATTTTTTGATCCACCTCTGGTGAAAAAGACAAATTCCCGTTGATTCAGCTGGAAGCAGGTCAAATTTGAACTGCAGCTGCATCATAGTTTGCTCTTTATTTTTTCCAAAAATCATTTCTATCTAAATAAGTATCTATTTAATCAGAAATACATGGTTTGATGGCGAGACATCAAGGTTTGGACGGTGGCCGAGGGCCCCAACTCTAGAGCGCGTAAGCTCGCATGCCCGCCGCATGGTCACCGCGTGACCGTGGCGTTGCCATGTGTTATGTGCGGCCTAGGCATGTCTAGTGGGTTGGGCACTCCCCAGGTAGGTGCTAGGAAGAAAATCACAACATAAGATTCTCACGAGGAGACCGATCGATGCTCAAACATGAATAAGCAGCCAAGTGTTTGATTTGCGGTACGGGAAATGCACATGGCCAATGGGCGTGAGTTTTGGCGGAGGATGATAATCTACTAAGGAGAATGTATTCACAAATTTTCACCTCAAAAGGAGGAGCCTAGGTGGTACTTGCTTTGCAAAGTACCACACTGGACAAAAATATGAATGTTGAAGCTGGGCTCAAACTAATGAATGGATTAAGCTGAAATTTGGTGGAGGATGGTTATTTGGGCATAGGAAAGCATTGTAGAAAATTAATATCATTTTGACATGCCAAAGTAGTACTTCCTTCACAATGCTCTTCTATGGACAAAAACTTGGGAAAACTAGTGAGAGAGATTGGATGAATGAAATAAGCTAAAAATTGGTGTAGGTAAGTTACATAGGTATGGTCATGCGCTGGTAAATTTTCAGATCATTTGGGTAAGCCTAGCTAGTACTTACTTCACAAAGCTTCTCTCGAGGTAGAAACTTTGGAAATTTCCTGAGAAAGATTTACTAGGAAAATTGAGCTGAATATTATCATGTGGCAATGATTTGGGTATGGAAGAGTGTCCAAAAAGTTTGAGGGTAATAGGAGGGGTCTATATAACACTTGCTTTGCAATGTGCCAATTTGGCCATAAAATATAAATTGAACCTGGGCTCACATAGATGATTTGACTGAGCTACAATTTGGAGGAGGGTGATAATTTGGGCATATGAAGGGACTGTATAAATTTCATGTCATTTAGAGATATAAAAAAGGTACTTCCTTCACAATGCTTCTAGGTGGACAAAAACTTTGGAAATTTGCCGAGGAAGATTTGCTAGGCAAATGGAGCTGAATTTTGTCATGCGGTAATGATTTGGATAGGAAAGAGTGCCCAAAAATTCTGAGGGCAATCAAGAATATAAAAATAGCACTTCCTTCATAAAGTGTTGTTGTGAACAGAATAGGAAAATGAATATTGTTGAATTAGTTTTGAACTAGGCAAGGAAGGATTTTTACATATTTGATGAAGATATGCCCCAAAGAATTTATGAGATTTTTTTGGGAATTTTGGGAAAGATAGAAATATAGGTTGCTTCACAACCTAGGGCAAAAACTGCCACATGGACATGACACATAGGCAAAACTGATGAGATGGCGCCTAGTCATCACAACCCACCACAATCTACAAGGCTATGGCCATCTATATTGGTCATTAACAACTAGAAATAAGGCAGCGGACTAGTACTGTTTGCTTTGTGACCATTTCGTTTAAGGAAATTACGACCTTTCTGACCAAAATGGTCGCAATGGTTTAGGGTTTGGAGCCCCCTGAACAGCTTTTGACCAATTGGTCTAAAATGGTCATAAATTTATGACCAATTCTTCGAGGGTCACTGACAGAAGGTCATAAGTTGACATATTTCTTGTAGTGCATGGCCAAAAATTTTGGCGCATAAAACTCAGGGTGGCTTGGGATTCAGGGACTTCAGGGTGTTCAACTAGGCTCTACTCGCGAGACAGGCCTGGCGGTTGCTAACCAAGCCTAATAGTTTGTGTGCGCAGGTACTAAAGGCTCGCTACTACCCTGACGGACGTTTAGAGGATACTGTCTTCTCGGGGAATGCCTCCCCTACTTGGCAGGCTATCCAGCATGGCCTTGACCTCCTGAAGAAGGGCATCATCTGGCGAGTTGGCGATGGACAACACATCCGCATCTGGCGTGATCGTTGGGTCCCCCGGGAGCCCTCACGCCAACCCATCACACAGCAAGGCAACTGCCGGCTGAGGAGAGTAGCAGAACTTCTGGACAATAACGGGTCCTGGCGCATGGACCTGCTTCGTCGCCACTTCCTCCAAGTGGACATTGATGCCATCACCAGCATCCGTACATCGCCTCGCATCCCCGACGACATCATTGCATGGGCGCTGGAGAAGAACGGTATCTTCACTCTTCGGTCCGCCTACCGCTTTGCCATGGACGAGCGCGAACGTCCATTGGCTACCGCCACGAGCAGGGCACCGGATGGTCGACGCGCCATCTGGAAGATCATATGGGGGTGCCCTGCTCCCCCTAAGGTACGCGTGTTTGCATGGAGAGTGGTGACCAACTCATTGGCTACTTGGGCCAATAAATTTTCTCGTCATCTCGAGCTTACTGACATATGCCCCCTTTGTGGTGTGGAACGAGAGGACGGGTTCCATGCGCTTTGCAGATGCCCTCTTGCTACATATTTGTGGCGCGCCATGGAGGTGGAGTGGCCCATCCCGAAGATTGAAGCGATATGCAACAGTGGACCGGAGTGGTTGTTTACCCTCCTAGACCCCCTGGATGACACGACACGGATGGTAGTGCTCATGATCATGTGGCGTTCCTGGTACGTCCGCAATGAGATCACGCATGGGAAGGTGCCACCACCCACAGAAGCTTCTCGCCGCTTCCTTCATGGGTATATAAGCTCGCTGCTATGCATCCACCATTACCCACATGGTGATATGGAGAAGGGGAAGATGGTCCTCCATGCGACACGACCGGCCGTAGCCCCGAGCGTCACTCCGCAGCAGGAGCTGCGTTCGATTCCCCCTGGGCCGGGTTGGACGAAGCCTAACACCGATGGGAGCTATGTCATGGCAACAGGGGCTGCTGGAGGTGGCATGGTTCTTCGTGACGAAGGAGGAGAGATCGTGTTTAGTGCGTGCAGGGAAATACGCACATGCGAGAACAGTCTTGAGGCAGAACTGCTAGCATGTAAAGAGGGTTTGGAGTTGGCCGTGCATCGGACTAGCTTGCCCATCTTGGTGGAGCTGGATAGTGTTGAAGCAGCGGGGATGCTTACAACACATGCATCAGATCGTTCACAACACCGTATCCTTGTGGAGGAGATACGGAATCTTGCCACGTCTACGGAGAGGGAGATCTTGTTCATTCATTGTAGACGCTCGCAGAACAGAGTTAGCCATGAGTTGGCCGTTTATGGCCGTAGTACCCCAACCCACGCACCGCAGTGTGGTTGCACTCTGGGATGGACTTTGTTGTAAACTTATCTATGGCTGAGAAGCCTCCTTGAGTAATGAAAATTTTCTTTCCCCCACAAAAAAAAGCAAACCTTCGCCTAAGATGAAGGATATGACCTCCACTTCCTTGTCCACACAAATTTAGGAATGAGTCATATTATTTTCAGACAATATGATCATAGCACCATCCAAGTGCAACAGCTATGATCAGTGACAATTTCCGTGATCACTAATAGTTGCAGTTAGACAGTATTATAAATCAGTGGCAGCTGCACTTGGATAGCGCTATGATCTCATCGCAACACCACCCAAGTGCAACTCTATGACCAGTGGTGGTTGCACTTGGACATTGCTATCATCTGATCATAGCACCACTCAAGTGCAGCTGCCAAATGGCAATGCCTAGTGCCCAATTGTACTTACTCTCGTATACTAAACTGACAATGTCATGAAGACGGCACTACTAGGAAAAGGCCTACTAATGGCGCACCTAATTTGGCCATTAATGGCGCATTAGAGGTGCGCCATTAGTGCCACGCCATTAGTATATTTTACTAATGGCGCATCACTGGTGCGCCATTAGTATCTGGTATACTAATGGCGCACCTCAGATGCGCCATTAGTATATACAACAGTGCGCCATTAGTATGCCTCCCAGGGGGCCATGTATACCCAAGTGCTTTGGCATACTAATGGCGCACAACAACAAGATGCGCCATTAGTAACTTCGGCATACTAATGGCGCACTGTTTAATGATGCGCCATTAGTATCCTTTGGCATACTAATGGCGCACTGTGATGTGATGCGCCATTAGTATGAATATTAGGGTTTTTTTTTATTTTTTTATTTTCTGTTTTTTGCACAGGTTACAAAATGTATAATTGGACAAAATATAGACATCACACATCAACAACAGATTCATCGAATACAATAGAAGATTAGTCTCTGAATACAATTCATCATATTAGTCTCCGAATACAATTCATCATATTAGTCTCCGAATACAATTCATCATATTAGTCTCCGAATTGAAAAGACCGAACAAAGATAGAACATTATATTACAAGTCTCGAGACCGCGAGTAGCGAGTTTGTCTTCACATTACAAGTCGATATCGATCATCTAAACTACCATCACATAGAAGAGAGATGCGGTCATCACGATGAGCATCATCACGATGAAAGTCGTCTTCATCCGGTTCCTCCAGCGCTCCCTCCCCTCTCCCGCTAGATAGCGGGCGTATCTAGATTCGGCCTCGGCCCTAGTGGTGTACCCTTTGTAACTGTTACCGCTGAATCGGTGAACCTGTCTCCGACACTCCTCCCAGTCGTCGTAGACTCCGGGAACCTTACCCTTGTACACGACATACGATGGCATCGCTATGCAGTAGCCAAACGAAACATTAGTACCAATTCACAGACAATACATAAGCAATATATAAGTATGCAACAGAACAATCGGAAGAGAAAAGCAAGACATTAATAGCATCGATTACATCTAAGTTGAACGACTCTCGAAACCAAAGAGACATACTACAAGTTCATTAAAGTTTAATTACAACATGAGCCAATCGATGTTTCAGAACTAGACACAGCATCACTGCTTTCAACTCGACTCAAGGGACCGGAGCGTGGATGAAGCCGCCGTCTATCGTGGGAGTCATGAAATTAACGGTCGTTGTCAGCCTGCATTTGTAGCATTGTGTCGATGTCACTGTTGGACGGTTGATTTCTGAGGTAGAACTGCCCCGAGGTACGAAGGACATCTTGATGGATGATTTCCGCAAACTCCGACTGGATGCGAAAGAATTCTTGTCTGATGTCCGCGTCCTGGATTGCCGACACGCTCGCGGCCCAATCTTTGAGTTACTCGGTAGCAGAAGTTGATGATGGTCCCGTACGATCGCCCGCATGTGATGGATGGCGTAGTAGGCACCCTTCTGACCGCCAGGCGGCTGCTTGACGCAGCAGAATTCGTATTGTGGGAGAACACGTGCTTGCCGTACTTACGAATAGGCCTGGTGAAGGTGCCTCCAGATTTGGCGTAGCCGGGGAGAACATCATCAAGAACCTTCTTGACATTTGTGTAGTCTACGTTCGAATGACGGTCCGGGTCGAAATACGTGGCCATGGAATATTTGGGGCTTAGGAGGATGAGCGTGCAATGTGTGTCACTGCAGAAAACACGGAATGTTAAAAGAAAAACGATCGAAATCTAAGAATTCATATGTTACGGGGCGGTTGAGGGGAGGACTTACTCGGGAAAGTAAGGCACGAGGAAGTTATCCTTATCTTGGTTTGCCAGAATGACGCCTTCGAGGTAGAACGTGCGACTTGCGGTCCCCAGCGCTGCCCAAGATCTTGGCACGCATGTAGAAGGGGTCGACTATCACGATGTCGGGGTCTTGTCTCTAATGATCGCATCTCCATACTCAGCGAAATAGCCGAACGAAGGTGTAGTGCAGCGGATGAAGGTTAAACATAGCGGATGTCATCAAACCGCAGGACGATCGTACCCGATGGCGTTATCCACAAAGCCCTTGCCCTCTGGCACCTTGGCCACGAAAACCGGGTATGCCACATCCTTCTCTCTGAGACGTCGCTTCTCCAAAGAAAGAACACTGTCATGCAGACTCCGCATAGCACCGGTTGCAGCATCGAGCATATTTCTCGGTAGCATCGGCCTACCCGCCACATGCGCCTCCTCATTAAATCCTCAGGTGAAGGTGGCCCGTCCTGAGCACGGATCGTACTCGGTGCCGGCTGGCCCGCACCCTTGTTAGTCTTTCTTTTGCGTGCCTTCTTCTTCTCCTGTAATGGGACCGAGTTCTGCTCACAGACCGCCTTCTTGAGTGTGTT
Source organism: Triticum urartu (assembly GCF_003073215.2). Classification (NCBI taxonomy): domain Eukaryota; kingdom Viridiplantae; phylum Streptophyta; class Magnoliopsida; order Poales; family Poaceae; genus Triticum; species Triticum urartu. The sequence continues at coordinate 35,873,150 of NC_053023.1, read as the reverse complement.
GGGGCTGATCATATTTCGCACCTCGCCTATCTGAGGATCGGTGAAGTCAGTAGCTGGAGGCGTCTCCTAAGAGCTGAACGGCAGACGACGCCTGTTGCAACTTGGCTTCTCCGCGGTACCAGCTAGATCGCGCACGTCTTTTGTTGGGTTGGGTTCTTGAGAAGGAGGCCCCATGAAGTCGCCACCATACCCATGATCGGCAAAGTACTGATTGATGTTGGCAAATGTATCGTCGTTGTCATCGTTCTGATCCTGTGCCATATGTATGTTTGGATCCAGTGGCATAGGGATGTCCGGCACCGTTGCGGCGGTCTTGCCATGGGGCTGACTTGGCGCCGGCACGACTGGCGGTGTTGTCTTTGGGGTGGTGTCCCCCGCCCCCAAACAAATCTGGCTCTTCGGCCAAAGCAGGGGCCAGCTCAGGCAGGCGGCTGAGGGTCATCACGTCATCATCGTCGGCCCCGACGGGTCGAATCGGAGGTAACAACTCGTCGCAGCCTGGCAGCACCCGAACCAGTTGAACCCTAAACAAGTTGGGTGGCATCTGGGTACCGTGGAACAAGGGGTTGCCCGGTTGAACGATTTTGCCCTTGGCGACATCGACCAACTCGTTGTTCACGAAGTGCAGGAGAGTGCACGGAACGTCGGCGGCGCCCTGCGAAAACATGTAGGGCGTCAGGGATGCCCAGTCAAAGGCAAGGAGATGAAGTCCTCGGCCGAGAGAGGCTTAATTAGTTACCGTGATGATGGCGTCGAGCTCGGCTAATGTCGAGGCACCGCCAACGGCGGGCGTGCAGTTGACGGAGGGGCCGCTTGCTGCAGAGGTGCCGGCCGGCGTACACCCGGGTGCATTAAGCTCCCGTGCCGGCGTCGGAGACACCAATGGCCCCGCCATCGCGTTCTGCGAGTTGCTGGCCGTGAAGCTAGGAATCGGGGGCGGCCCCTGTTGGCCGCCCGCAATCCACGCACTAATCCCCTGGATCAAGGTAGGCACAATGGCGGTGATCGTCCTCCGAGTTGTTGTTGCACTTGCTCTTGGACAATCTCCGGAATCCGCGCCACCTGTGCCTTGAGTTCTTGAACCTCGCGCGCCTGGCTTTCTGAGCTGGTCTTTTTCTCCTTTCGCCCACCAGTTATAGTATGACGACCATTTTGTCGACAAGCCTTTGCCGGCCACACGACCAGCTGACGTCGGCTTACTGAGCTTATCCTTGTTCTTCATTACATTCAACGCCCTATTTAGAGTGGTGTCCCAAGGGTTGCTCTTAGTCGACCCCGCGCTACTGCTTTCAGTCGCCTGCGGAAGGAATGTGAACCATTTAGAAATTTGGCTTCATTAATTAGAATGCAACCATATGGAGCTAATTACGCGGGGGTGTATTCCTTACCAGAACAAGCTCAAGCGCCCTGGTCTTCGGATCCGTGGTAAGCTCCTTTGTTTTCGGGTCCTTCTTGTACCGGGCCCTGACAAAGTTCCTGGTCTGCTTGTCACCGTATTTATCGAAGAGGGGCGGTAGGCCTTGCTCGGCACGGTCCGCCTCCTCCTTGTCCCATATAGGCTCCGCCACTCTGTAACCGCCGGGACCGAGTGTGTGTTCCCCTAAGTTCAGCTCCCGCATTTCTTTCCCCCACTTACTTGATTCGGAGTTTGCGGTGCTCGAGCAATTGATCTTGAAGTCGTTGTAGTCATCTTCGGTGATCGAAGGATTTTTCTCCTTGATCTTCTCATAACTCTCACCTTTCTCGATCATTCTCTTCACATTGCTTTTCCAAGTAGACAGGGCCTTGCTCATCTTCGTGAGGGCAGCATTGTTCACTTTATTCCCTTTGAGGCTTGTGTTTTCAAATTCAGCGGGGAACTTGTATCGTTCGTGCAGCTTCGTGAAGAGGAGGTTGCGCAAATTCCCTCGGTCAGGATGCCTCAGGTTCTCGGTGTTGATCGAGACGGTGCTCCGGAGAATGCACCCGAGCTGAAGCGAGTACCCCTTGACTATTCGTTCGGGCGCCGTTGGATTCCCGTCGGAGTCCACTTCAGTAACTTCCTCCTTGAGGGTGCGGAGCACGGTCGGGCGCCGGTCCTTTCGTTGCCTCTTCGGTTGGCTGGCATCTATGCGTGCGCCGCCATCATCAGTGGTGGCATCATCGGCGGCACCATCAGTGGTGGCATCAGTAGGGTCATCCTCGGCGGTACCATCAGTGGTCTCAGGATCGGTGTGGAAGGCGGCGTCCTCATACAAGTGAGGTTGTTCCTCCATCTCCCGGGACAGCTCCCAGAATGCCTTGCCGCCCGAACCCCCGGCCTCATCGTTGTTGGCCATGTTTCTCTCTAAATAGGAACAAAGTTTGGTCAAAAAGTTGGTTATTGTCAAGGAACAAGATCATGGTCTCATCATTTAGGGTTTGTCGACACCGAGGCATCCTAAAAGCTAAGCTTTTATCATTGAGGGTTTCGACCGAGGCACCCTAAAAGCCTGCTTAGTCACAATACGGGGCAGTTGATCCTACTTAATTAACTACTAAGATACCCCGGCCCATGCATTAGTCACAAGTACCCCATATGTCCTATTTTTAGCAAAGTCATGCTAAAATTCACGGAAAATTTCAGCATGACCTTTGCTGAAAATAGGACATATGGAGTACCCGAATTTGCCGGAACGGAAGTTAATCGACATTCCAGCAAACTCAAGGGCCTCTCGGGTGGACAAGGCAAAAAAGGCCTCCATCACAACATGGAAAATACATTGGGTACCTATATGGTATTAACATGCCATTCTCTGTCAACAGAAGTAGCACAAAATCATTCTAGTACCAGTGTTTAACTAAAACTTGGTGTGAATAAGATCCTCTGTCAGTACTTCATACCAATAATCAAAACCCCAAAACCTGACCCCAACTAGTTACCATAAGGTCAAATACTATCCACAAAACCATAACAGAAATAGCACAAAATTATTCAAGTATCATTGTTTAACTAAAACTTGGTGTAAATAAGGTAATAAAAGCAAATTATCCTAGCCAATATGGGTTTTCAGGAAATATTGAGAAGTCGCACTTCTGATCGACTCCTGAGGTACATTCTCACTAGCATAGTTTGTTTACCTTCTATTCCTATGTGGTTCATTACTTGATTTCCTTTCAGCCTCAAAGTTTATGTTTGTCCTAGTCATATTATGCTTTTGGCAACCACTAGAAATGTAAAAGATTTTTTGTGAACTTGGGAAGAAAAGAACCAACTTTCATCAAGAAATAAAAATAAGATCATGAGCAGAATAGTTGTTAGGGCATTTCAATATTTTGGCTGCAATCTGAGTTTGCATAAATTCCTACCATCATCCATGAGCAGCACCACATAGCAGTTCACAGAGCAGAACATGAGGCAGTTAGCTACTGACAGATCCCATCTATAGCCCTTTTTCTAGTAGTGGGTTAATTAAAAACAGAGGCAGTAATCCAATACTCCAATAGTGCATCTACTGGAAACAAAATTCAGTAAACAGAATACACAAATCTCTACAGCAAGCTACTCCAAGCAGTACTACACCAACTAATGGCCATCTGTCCATCAACAGTTTGGAGTATTGGATTACTACACCAAGTCAAATTTAAACAATTGGAGTAGTTCAAGATACTGAATCTGGGTTTTAACCAAACAGTATTTATACTCCCCTTTCATTTAAATACACAACAAAAGATTCATTTAAATACACAGTACTGACAAAATTCATCTAATTCTACTGGAGTAAAAAGGTTTCATTTAACTTAAAAGATTCAGAGAAGAGCAAGCAGGAGCACACTACTGCACAACTTAACTGAATTTTTTACTCCAATAATACTAGTACACTTGCTACTCCAGTACTGTACTTCATGTGGAAAAGTAACAGTAGCTACTGATGCTACTCCAAAACGCATGCACTCCACTGCAAGCACATAATCTTTTATTCAAGTAATAGTGTATGATGAATTTGATTATTCAGACTTAAGTTGCTTCAAGTGATGTCACTAGTTTCAGTTAACTAGAGTACTACAGCAAATGGAGTACCTAATCTGATCCAGTTAAAGTCTCCAGATGGAGTACCAAATGGAGTACTACAGCTGCTGCACTTGCTACACCAAAACAGCTACTGATCAAGTACCAGAGTACTCCAGTTGATCAAGCAGCAGTAGAAAGACTGTAAGTGTTTAAATTTAGTTGATCAAGCAGACTCGTCAAAGTACTACTGCAAGTGTTTAAATTCAGTCAAGTATACTACTGTAGGTGTTTAATTAAAAGAAAAGTGCTTCATGATTCTCGCCGGGTGTACTCGCCGGGTGTTGCTTCTGTATTCGCCGGGTGTTGCTTCTGTATTTGAACAGGAAGACATATTCGCTGCAAGAACTACTACAAAAGCTACTGATAGAGGACCAGATTGCAGAGTACTCGGTGCTGAGTGAGTGAGGGGCTCACCGTAGAAGGTCTTGGCATATGTACAACTCTTCGCGGCGGGGACTCAGAGACTGAGTGCACAGACCTCGCCGCAGCGGTCGCCGAGGAGGCCCCAACCGACCTCAGCGTCGCCCTCCTGCTCCAGATCACTCTTAACAGTTTTGCATTGCACAAAGGCAGCAATGAGCCAATGATATCACTCCAAATCAGTGCATTGCCAAAACAGTGATAAAATGTGTAGTATGCTAAAATGTGTAGTGTGCCAGATAGAGAATCTTTGCTATTATGTGTAGTGTGCCAAACTGAGAAACAATGCTAAAATTATACTAAATGTGTAAATGCTAAAATACCTTGTTGCAAATATGCACTGCAAGGTTAATGGCAACCGCTTCAGGGGCCCATCAATTCTATCTTGTTCTTGGAAATCATGGCATTCATATCAGTTAGAAAAACCAAACACGTAGACTAGATTAAACGAAATATTAACTTCGAATATACCATTAAAATTAGCTCAATTCCAGTTAATGGATACTATGCCTGTTGGCTCTACAAACTTACTTTTGAAGCAGAAAACAGTGAAGGGGTCGAGGTCGTACCAAACTAAGGCGCCCGTCGGTGGTGGCTGGCCGGTGCTCCTCTCCTCTTGTAGCTGCAGCGGCAGGAGAAGAGCCCCTGCCCGCGGAGTGGAGGGGATCTTCGCGCGGACAGGGACAGAGCTCGAGGCAGTCCGCGGATGGCGGCACCTGGTCGTCGCGGCGGAGGAGGGCCGGTGGTCGCGGGGACGACGGTGGTCGCGGGGACGATGCGGTGTCGACGAGGACGACCTAGTCGGGTGAAGCAGTGCGAGGGGAGGGGAAGTGGGGAGGTGCGGAGGTGTGGAGCGGGCGCGGGGGAGCCGGAGCGGGTGTGGTGCGGGCGCGGGGGTCGGCGGCGGAGGTGGAGAGCGGTCACGGGGAGCGCGGGGAGGCTCGCGCTGCCGTCCGTCCGAGGAGGTCGCGGGCTCGAGGGGGAGGAAGGGGAGAGGGAGGCGGCGGGGGCGCGTGGGCGGCTGCGGCGCAGTGGGTCGGGGCAGCGGCGGCGGCGGCGCGGTGGAGGGAGGGACGAGGGAAGGAGCGGCGCGGTGGATCGAGGGAGAGGGAACTGGCAAGGGGGAGAGGGAAGGGGGGATCGGGCGAATACTAATGGCACAATACTAATGGCGCACCACCCCTAGGTGCGCCATAAGTACATCCATACTAATGGCGCACCTCACCGTGGTGCACCATTAGTATTTTTTTTATTCCTGCTCGAGCCAACAGGTTATCTTCCACATGACCTGATCCACACCAAGTTCCCTCTACTAGCTCGACTGGTCAGCAGCCAGTTCTCACACCAGGAGGTCCTGGGTTTGATTCCTAGGCTCCACAAATTTTTTTATGCATTTAAAATGCTGTTTGATACTTATTTGTGTTTAAATATGTTCAAACTTGTTTAAATCATAACAGTAATATTTTTTATAAGACAGTAATAATTTTTTAAAAAATATCATCAAACAGTAATGCCGGTGGAGCGGGGGAGGGTGCGCGGGGTGCGGGGGGTCGGCGGCGGCAGTTGAGTAGGGGAGGGGTGTGTGGGGTCGGCGGCGGCGGTTGAGTAGGGGAATCGAGGGTGCGGGGGGTCGGCGGCGGCGGCCGGTGGACCGGGGGGTGCTCGGCGGCGAGGGGGGCCGGATCTGGCGAGGTGGGATAGCGATCGAGATGGAGGGGGATCGAGATCGAGTGTCCATGAAATTTAAAAATATTCATGATAGTTCAAAAAGTGCCCATGAAATACAATCGAGAAATGAAGGCTACGATTTAAATACAATCGATCTTAGCTAGCTATCTGCTCACAATCTTCTTGCCCTTCTTTTTCGCAAATGGAGTTCTTCTGTGGAACGGACGTCCTTTAGGTAGGGTGGTCCTGCTTCTTCTTGTGGTGTATGCTGCTACTTCATCATCGTCGTCATGTTCGATCCTCGGGTCGCCGTACTTGTCGAAGTCTTGCTCATTGGCTACTCCATCCATTCCAATGATCTTCCTTTTGCCTCTCCTCACGACAACACGACTGGGCTTTGACGGGTCGGTAATGAAGAAGCATTGGTCCACTTGGGAAGCCAGTACCCATGGCTCATTTTTCGCGGTGACGTTTGCGCCCGCGGTCTTGGATTTGGCTTCGGGTATAACCATGGTGGTGAAATACCGGTCTTCTTTTAGGACGCTCTTGGCCCATCTGACACGGAACATCGGGACCTTCTCTCCAGCGTAGCTCAGCTCCCAGATCTCCTCGATCCTTCCGTAGTATCTGTCCTTGTCGTTACCGGTGTAGGATTCCATCTTACCCCGGAGTTCTGATAACCATCGCTCTTCATGTCCTTGGCCTCGGTGTAGAATGTGTAGCCGTTGATATCGTACGCCTCATAGGTCATCAGGTTGTGCTCGGCGCCGTGTGACAAGGCGAATATGAGTTGTTCTTCCGTGGAAGAATCCTCATGTAAAGGGTATGACAGAAGCTTCTGCTTGAACCAACGCGTGAAACATGAGTTGTGCTCTTTGAGTATATCTCCGTCCGTCCTCTGTTGGCCTCGGTCATTGTACATCTTCTTAATAAAGGTTTTGTGCTCTACCACCCAAGGATCGACCACGTCTTTGTGTTGTAGCGCGACTAGGTTTGCTCTTTCAAAGTCGGCGAGTCGACCCTCGAAGTCGACATGCATTTCGCGGCGACCCTCACGGTGACCCCATCTAGCGAGCCTGCCGAGGTGCCTGTTGACGGGCAGACCAACGGGGTTCTCGATGCCTAAATAATTCGTGCAGTAGGAGATGCACTCTTCGGTCAGAAAGCCCCTGGCTATGCTTCCCTCTAGACGTGACATGTTGCGAACGTATCCTTTGATGACACCATTCATCCTTTCGAACGGCATCATGCTGTGCAGGAACGTCGGCCCGAGTTGGATGATATCGTCCATGATATGGACCAGCAGATGCACCATAACGTCGAAGAATGCGGGCGGGAAGTACATCTCAAGCTCGCATAGTATCACCATGATCTCTTCCTGTAGCCTTCTGAGTTGCCTCACGCCAATAGACTTCCGAGAGATGACGTCGAAAAAGTTGCATAGGCCAAATAGGGTTTCACGGACGTGCGCGTCCATGATCCCACGGATTGCAACTGGAAGTATCTGCGTCATCAGCACGTGACAGTCATGAGACTTCATCCCGCTGAACTTCAGCTTCGCTGGGTCTAGGTATCTGCTTATCTTCCCCGCGTAACCGTAAGGAAGTTTTACTCCTACGAGGCAGGTGAAAAACTGCTCGATCTCCTCCTGACTTAGAGTGAAGCACGCGGGAGGGTAGTCATTTCCAGTCTTCTTGGCCTTTTTGCCTTTGCGACGACTTTCCGTGTCCTGCTTCGCCTCATCATCATCATCATCATCATATATAGCGTGAAGCTCCTGCCTGATGCCCATTGATTTCAAGTCTGCCCTTGCTTTCGGCCCATCTTTGGTCCTCTCTGGCGTGTTGAGCAGGGTACCAAGCAGACTCTCGCACACGTTCTTCGTGATATGCATGACATCAAGTCTGTGAGGCACACGGTGGATCTTCCAGTACGGCAAGTCCCAGAAAACAGACCTCGTTTTCCATACCTTCAGCAACGGCTCTAGCGCCTTTCGCTTCTTTCCCGGCTCTGGCGCCTTTTGCTTCTTTCCCGGCAGTGGGCAGTCTTTCCAATTTTTCAACAGCTCGTCTATTTCCTCGCCGCTCCTCGTACGCGGGCGTCCTCGGGGTTTGGTTTCACCATCGAATAGATCCTTGCGTTTTCTCCACGGGTCATCGTCGCGAAGCCACCTTCGATGTCCCATGAACACGGTTTTCGAAGACCCGGGATCTCTATCTAGCTGGCGATACGTTGTGTCATCCATGCACCTGACGCATCCAGAAAATCCGTGGACCACCTGCCCCGCGACATATCCGTAACCGAGATAGTCGTGCACCGTCGTGAGCAGCGCGGCTCTCATAGGGAAATATTCTTTCTCTGCGGCGTCCCACGTATTGGCTGGCGTTTTCCACAGCGTGTCAAGCTCCTCTTTCAGCAGCCCCAGATACAGATTGATGTCATTCCCTGGTTGTTTCGGTCCTTCAATTAGCATACTCACATGAATGTACTTCCTCTTCATGCACAACCAGGGGGGAAGGTTGTACATCCACACAAACACAGGCCAGGTGCTATGTGTGCTTCTCTGGCTACCAAACGGATTGACTCCATCGGTGCTCGCGCCCAGCACGATGTTCCTTGGATCGTTCCCAAATTCTGGGTCTTCGAAGTTCAACGCTTGCCACTGGCTCGCATCCTTAGGGTGACTCAGCATCTTGTCTTTTTTATCTATCTCCGGATCATTTGCGTCATCTTCTCGCTTCTTCTCCTCCCTATCCGCGTGCCAACGCAGGAGCTTTGCTACCTTAGGGTCCGCGAAATACCGCTGCAGACGAGGAGTGATCGGAAAGTACCACACCACTTTTCGAGGAGCTTTCTTCCTCTTCTTGTATCGAGTGACGCCGCACACCGGACATATGGTAGACTCCGCGTGCTCGTCCCGATAAATGATGCAATTGTTCATGCACACATGGTATTTCACGTGTGGTAAATCCAGAGGACACACGATTTTCTTCGCCTCCTCCAAACTGGTCGGGCACTTGTTCCCCTTGGGAAGACGTTCGTGCCAGAATGACATGTTCTCGTCGAAGCATGCGTCGGTCATTTTGTGTTTTACCTTCATCTCTAGAGCCATGAGCGTTACTTTCAGGCGGGTATCCTCGGCATCCTTCATACAATGGAGTAACCGCGTCTAACTCAAGTTGATCCATCTTGGCTTTCTCTCGGGCAGCAGCTCTTGCGTTATCCGTCTGCTTGAGAAGCAGCTCTTGAATATGAGGGTCCTGCACCCAGCCCATCGATGGTCCAGCGTCGTCTGCTCCGCCGACATCATCATCTTCATGATCATGCCCGTCGTCTGCTCCGGCATCTTCCTCATCATCATGTCCTGCATCTTCTACATGATGACTGTGTACAGCATCACCGTCGTGATCATCTCCTGGGGATTCTTCGTCTTCTCGCCCGCCCGAGCCGCGGTGGTTGTCTTGCTGCCCTTCCTCATTTCTTGCCCGGCCCCCATGGACGACTTCGTAGTCATCTTCATCACCTTGCCACCGATAGCCATCCATGAAACCACGCAAGAGCAGGTGGTCCCGCACCTGCCCGGATTCCGGGTCCGCAATAAGGCTCTTCAGCTTGCATCTTCTACACGGACATCTTATCTCCGTCTCGTTCTTTTGAAGCATCTCGGCCTTCGCGGACCTCAAAAACCTATTCACGATGCCTTCGGTCATCGTGCGGACCATGGTCGCCTGCGGGGTAGAGCAAAACGATATTTTAGAACCAAGAAAAAATTTGGCATGACTTTCCCTAAAAATAGGACCAAAAAGAATGCTTAATGGCAAAATTCTCGCCGAAACGGAAATGAATCAACATTCCGGCAAAATATTGGCAACTATCGCATTTCAAATACCGGTACACCTCCAAACACAAACACATATGCAACACCACAAACATATACAACACCACGAACATACATAGATCTAGCTAGGCCATAAAAAGTGCATGTGCACATTGTTGTAGGGAGAACAACATAAATATAGCTTCCCCCCTTACTTACCTATCAAAACAAGGTAATTTAACCACTTAAATTGAATGAATCTATGGTGGAAATGAGGTTAAAAAGAGGAGGCACCCGAGACAAGGACGAGGTGGATAGAATGAAGTGGGGAGAAAGTGAGTGTGGGTAGGAGAGGCTGTCCAAAATATCTTGTTGCTGCCCACTTACTAATGGCGCACCAACTCTAAATGCGCCATTAGTAATCCAGGTTACTAATGGCGCACCTTCTGGTGGTGCGCCATTAGTAGTTTTGCAAAAAAAAAAACATACTAATGGCGCACTATCCCGCAATGCGCCATTACTAGTTTAAACTAGTAATGGCGAACGGTGGAACAGTGCGCCATTAATAGTTTTGCAAAAAAGGAATAAAAAATATAATAAAAAAAACAACATTAGTGGCGCACTTTCCGACAGGTGCGCCATTACTAGTTACAACTAGTAATGGCGCACTGTGTCTGGATGCGCCATTAGTATGTTTGGACAGGCGCACTAGTTCAATTTTTTTTGATACTAATGGCGCACCCTGGGCTTGGTGCGCCATTAGTAGTTTCAACTCTAATGGCGTATCAGAAGGTGGTGCGCCATTAGTATATACTAATGGCGCACCGCTTGTCTGGTGCGCCATTAGTGTCAATCCCATCTATAGCCCTTCTTCTAGTAGTGCGGAGTGGGACATCGCCGTTGGAGGGGCGCAGGTCGTCACTAACGATGAGGATGCCGAGGACATCATCCCCGCCAGCCAAGGGCTCAAGAAGGTGGATGTGCCGGACAGGGGCGTCGTGATGAGCCAGTCGTTGGGCATTGGCCGTAGGCCTAGGATCGACCATGAGGAGGGGGCACGTGAGCCGTCAGGTTCTACGTGCCCATAAAAAACGTGGAAGACATTGCCATGCTAGTCAGGCCTGTGATGAAGCCATGCCTGGTCCTCAAGCCTCCTCGCTCGTGAGGCTATCTGCTAACAAGTGGTGTGAGTTCTGAGTACAGGGCCACAACTTTCACGAGTAGCTGGTGCCCTGGAAGGGCCGCGAGTACTTTTGCCGCCATCATAGAATCGTCCCCGGCGACGTGCTCATCCTTGGGCTGTCGGGCCTGGGCTTCAAAGTGTAGGTCGACGTCGTCTTCACCTCCACTATGTGCGGGGTCAGGTGTCAGAAGCACTGTTGTTAGGGCGACATCCGGCATGCTCTCTAGTTAGCTTATCATCTTTCTTTCAGTTCAAATCGTCTGGACTGTTGGATCGTCTGAACTCTGTGCCTCTTTTGCTGCCAGATATGTATATTTTACCCAAAGTCCAACACTTTGGGGTTGTGCAGGGGCATCCCTGCTGTCTTAGAACTTATGTCGTAGTAGTGTGTAACATGTCATGTGCACTGTTAAACCGTGTGTTAATGGTGTACGAGTAGTGTTCATATATGATATGTCTGCTATGAAGTGTGCTGCATTTGGGTAGTAAGAACACGGTATTTAAAAGATTAAGCAGAACATATACGTGGACACACCTAAACAATTGTGGTTTGTATCTGCTCACCCCCAAAACACAAACGCAGATAATCAAACAGCATGCCTAATCTGATTGATGAAATGCAGGCTAGCAAGTATATATATACAACATGATTTTTAGCCTATATTTGGCTCAGTGGGGTCACACATAGGGCCGAAAAACGGTGCATGTAACAAACACACGGCTCCGTCACGATCGGTCTCCGTGTTGAAACGACCTCCACCGGCTGTGCCACCCGCAACGGATTCGAACGCCCGCTGCATCAGGAGCTAGCAGAAGGCAGAATACACAGTGCTGCAGTGTTTGAGACGTGAACCAACCAAACACGCTCATGTTGCCAGCAGCGACGGGTTCGGGTTGTCCAGTCAACATGGGATGGGGCGCACTCTACATACTGGGACGGGATGCACAGCAGAGACTTGGTGTGATTCCTGCCGCTGCCGGCCATGGACTTGGACCCTCGTGGCCTCCAAGAACCGCCCCGCCAGGCTTGCCGAACTTCATGCAGTTCTGTTCTGGACGGGAACGTCAGGCTCGTGTAGTACGGCGCCTCGTCGTCCGGCGCTCACTGGCCCTCGTAGGCCTCGGTGGCAGTGGCCGGAGACGCTGAAGATGACGAAGAGGAGTTGGCCAGAGACGACGATGATAAGGTTGCCCGAACCCTCGGAGACGAGGGGGTGCTGGGCTGCTGGCCCGAGATGACGTCCAACTGTCCAAGTCCCAAGAACATGCAGCAGAGCGACAGCGGCGAGCAGGGCCAGCCCTTGCCGTCGGCGTAGGCGCAGAATGAGCGAGCCGGACGAGAAGTTGAGCGGCGCCTGCGCAGCAGCCGCCGTCGTGCACTCGAGGAGCATGATGGTGATCGGGAGAGCGTGGACGTGTCGGCCGCGCACCGGACATTGTACGCCGGGTCGCCGCATCTGTCCGCCGTGCTGAGCTGCACGAACGCCTGGGTGTCGTGCTCGGCGTCCCGCGCGAGCACTATGCCTGGACGAACCTGACGCCGGGGTGGACAGCATCAGGGGAACGGTGGATGATGAAGTCGTCATCGGGACAGGCCGCGCACTTGCCGGCGAGCGTGCGTGGAGGGAGGCCTGCATTCGAAAAAAAGGTTGAGCCATCGCCATCGCCATCGCCAGGCGTGTTCCTGGGCGAGCTGGGCCGGGCTGTGGCCGTGACTCGCTCGACGCAGGACTTTGACGGGTCTGGCGCCAGCTACTCGTTCGAGGAAATGACTGCAAGGAGAAAAGGAGCAAGTTGAGTCAGTGGTAAGAGGACATAGATGATGGATTTGTAACAAATTCAGACTGGTTTCCGAGCGGTGACTATCATTCTCACTGTTGTCGATACTGGTACTGGCCCTGTTTTTTCCTTTTTTTTTAAACGAGGCAAAAGATTTGTCATTTTCATTAATTAAAAAGAAGGCTTTATTAAACACACGCCGGCAAGCAGCGGTAAGAACTAGACTTATTACTCTCACGGCATTACATTACACAAATGCTTAGCATCCGCAATGCCCCAAAGTGTCATTGCCTCTTTGATGTTTCACAAGGCGACCCCCATCGGTGCCGCCTTGTTTTTGAAGGCGCACACGTTTTTTTCCTTCCATATTTCCCATCGCACAAGAAGTAGAGTAGACGGCGAGGCTTTTATCGGATGAACATTGCAATTGAGGAGCTCATCCCACCAAGCTTCGATCGTGCCACACCGGTGCCAGAGAGCCATGGGGATATGCATATCGAGCTAGGAGAGCACCCCAATTCCAAATATGGATAGAGAACCTGCACCGAAAAAGGAGGCGAGTTGCCAATTCTTGTACTTGCTTGCATAGAGGGCAACGGTCACAGTTTGGCCATCCTATGCGCGCAAGTGATTTACTGTTCATCGAATTACTATTCACCGCGTACTAAAACCGCCTGAAGCGGCACGAGGGATGAAAACTATCCGGTTTTGATACTTGAGAGACGCAAACTATCCGTTTGAAGTTGATGGACGGTTTCTAAACTCTCAGAAGAGTTTTTTTTTGCAGGGAAACACAGAGAGCTTTTTATTCATATGAAGGCATTCTCAGGAGAATCAGCCAAAAGGCTGGTCACCAAGAAGTTAGGAGTCTCCTCAAGCCAGCTATCGGTCACATTCAGAGTGCAAGCATGCTTTGCACAAAGATGCGCCGGGATGTTAGCTGACCTGTTTACATGTTGAATAGCAAACAAAGTAAAATTATTACATAGCTCTCCTATCTCTGCTAATAAAGGAGCCACAATTGAACAAGAATTGTGGCGAGTAGTCCAGAGCGTCACCATCTCCAAGCAATCAGTTCCCATTATCACATGCGAAAATCCTCAAAGAGAAGCGAACCGAACTCCATCTCGCAGCGATAAACCCTCCATAATCAAGGAATCAGAGATACCCAAAAATGGTTTGCACCAAGCTCCCAGGAGCGCCGAAGAGGATCGAGCCACCCCTCCCGCACCGCCCCTGCCATCAGCCAAATTTAAGGCTCCGTCCGTGGTGATCTTGACAACACCTTCGTCAGGTGGTCTCCAGCCGAAGCCAGGCAAAATCAATGCATCTCTCCGTGGTAGATGAAGAAGGGCGATTGCCTCCTTAGTGGCCCTGATCGTAGCCATAGTATTCCTTCCCTCTTCGCCATGTTTGATCCGGTTCCGGGAGTGCCATATAGACCACATTATGGTGGTGATCTTGGCGCGGTCATCGTTTGTAAACCGAGGATCACATGTGATATCCCGCGCCCATGAGTCTGGATGAAGACGAGGCAATCTGAGGTCAAACCATGCAGCCGCTTCCTCCCAGAAGCTCTTCGCATGTGAACAGTGTATGAGTGCATGCTCCAGATTTTCGTCCATAGCCAAACAAACTTTGCATCGACGAATCTCTGCAATATGTCGATGGTTAAGAGTGGCTTTGTCCGGAAGAATTCCACGAAGAACCCTCCACCAGAACACTCTCACCTTCGGAATGACATTCAACTTCCATATGGATTTCCACATCTGTGTATCATCCTCTGAGGTCCCGGTAGCCGTCCCTTCCTTGAGAGCAACACGCTCTTTCTGAGTCACGAGAGCACGGTACGCCGACTTCACAGTGTAGTTTCCCGATGAGGGAGTCCTGGATTAGGGGGTGTTCGGGTAGCCGGACTATACCTTCAGCCGGACTCCTGGATTATGAAGATACAAGATTGAAGACTTCGTCCCATGTCCGGAGGGACTTTCCTTGGCGTGAAAGGAAAGCTTGGCGATGCGGATATTCAAGATCTCCTACCATTGTAACCGACTCTATGTAACCCTAACCCTATCCGGTGTTTATATAAACCGGAGGGTTGTAGTCCGTAGGACAGAATCAACTCCATACACAATCATACCATAGGCTAGCTTCTAGGGTTTAGCCTCCTTGATCTCGTGGTAGATCTACTCTTGTACTACCCATATCATCAATATTAATCAAGCAGGAGTAGGGTTTTACCTCCATCGAGAGGGCCCGAACCTGGGTAAAACAAAGTGTCCCCAGTCTCCTGTTACCATCCGGCCTAGACACACAGTTCGGGACCCCCTACCTGAGATCCGCCGGTTTTGACACCGACACCCGATCTTTCAAATGCCCATGCAAGAAAATCATCTCCACCTCCTTGCCGAATAGGGATGTTCAATATTGCTTCAGCATCAGGCGCAATGAAATTATACCGAACAAGCTCTTGTCTCCACGACCAGTTAGATGGGTCAATAAGCTCAGACACACGATCAATAGATGTATGCTGAGGCCGAAACATAGGAGACATAGATATTGTACCTGGGATCCATTTATCGTTCCAGGCTGATATGGAGGAGCCATCGCCCACTTGAAAGATCAGTCCGTATCGAAGGGCTTCCCTCCCCGCCATGATCGCCCGCCATGTGGCCGACGCCGACTTTGGTATAGTAGCATTCATGAAGTCAGTGTCGGGGAAGTAACGACCCTTCAGAACTCTTGCACATAGGGAACTCGGGTTGGTGATGAATCGCCATCCGTGTTTGCCCAGCATAGCAAGATTGAAGAGATGCGGGTCTCTGAACCCCATCCCCCCCCTTGCACTTGGGTGTGGCTAGCTCCTTCCAAGACACCCAATGCAATATTTTTTTGTCAAGAGAGCTACTCCAAAAATATTTGGCCATTGGTGAAGTAAGACTCTTACAAACTTTCTTGGTCAGTAGGAATGTACTCATTGGATAAGTAGGAATTGATTGCACAACAGATTTGAGAAGAGTCTCTCGACCTGCACACGCCAATAATTTTTCCGACCAGCCTTGTATTTTCCCGCGAGCTCTTTCACTGATATGATAAAATGTACCACTGGTAATCCATCCCACAGAAGTAGGGAGCCCCATGTATTTCTCACTGAATGCTTGCACATGAATATTTAATGTTGCTTGCAGAACCTGCCTCAACGAATCAGGAGTGTTAGTACTGAAGTATACAGAACTTTTATCACGATTAACACTTTGGCCCGAAGCCTCTCCATAAATCCTGAGAATCTCATTGAGTCTAAGAGCACTTGGATTACTTGCATTGATGAAAATCAAACTATCGTCCGCAAATAACAAATGAGTGGCCCATGGTGATCTGTAACTCACCCTCAGACCCCTGTCTATGGTTTCTCCACTGTAGTATTTTAACAGCGAGGAAAATCCTTCCGCACATAGCAGAAAAAGAAATGGTGAAACTGGATCACCTTGTCGGAAGCCTCTGGATGGTGTGAAGTATGGTAGCAGTTCACCGTTGACACGCACCGGGAAGCGCACCGAGGAGACGCACTTCATTATCAATCTAACAAAGCTCATACAAAAGCCAAGTCGAGTTAGTATAGAGTCGAGATAATGCCACTCAACGCGGTCATATGCTTTCATCATATCGAGCTTGACCGCGCATGAATAATTCTTGCCCTTCTTCCTCCGCCTCATCGTATGTACACTTTCATATGCAACTAGCACATTGTCAGTAATAAGGCGGCCGGGGACGAAAGCACTTTTCTCTTCACTTATAACCTCATCCATAATGCATCTCAAGCGATTGGTGATTGCCTTAGCAGCAATCTTATACAAAACTGGACACAATGCAATTGGACGGTATTGCGAAATTGATTGGGGGTGTCTAACCTTGGGGATGAGGGTAATAGAAGTGTCGTTCAGTCCTGATGACAGCTCCCCCCCATTGAGAAAATCAAGCACTGCCGCGGTTACATCATTGCCAAGTAGAGCCCAGTGACGCTGATAAAAACCTGCAGTAAACCCATCAACTGTTGGGGAACGTAGCAGAAATTCAAAATTTTCTACGCATCACCAAGATCAATCTATGGAGTAATCTAGCAACGAGGGGAAGGAGAGTGCATCTACATACCCTTGTAGATCGCTAAGCGGAAGCGTTCAAGTGAACGGGGTTGATGGAGTCGTACTCGTCGTGATCCAAATCACCGATGATCCTAGTGCCGAAACGGACGACACCTCCGTGTTCAACACACGTATAGCCCGGTGATGTCTCCTACGCCTTGATCCAGCAAGGGGAGAAGGAGAGGTTGGGGAAGACTCCATCCAGCAGCAGCACAACGGCGTGGTGGTGGTGAAGGAGCGCGGGACTCCAGCAGGGCTTCGCCAAGCACTACGAGAGACGAGGAGGGAGAGAGGTAGGGCTGCGCCAACAGGGAGAGCAAATCACACACCTTGGGCAGCCCCAAACCTCAAGTATATATAGGGGGAGGGAGGGGCTGCGCCCCCACCTAGGGTTCCCTCCCTAGGGGTGGCGGCAGCCCCCAGATCCCATCTGGGTGGCGGCCACAAGGGGGAGAGGGGGAGGCGCACCTGGGGTGGGCCTTAGGGCCCATCTTCCCTAGGGTCAGCCCCCCTTCCCCTCTTGGAGGCGCCTTGGGCCTTGGTGGGAGGCGCCCCAGACCATCTAGGGGCTGGTACCTTCCCACTATTGGCCCATGTAGGCCTCCGGGGCTGGTGGCCCCACCTGGTGGACCCCCGGACCCCTCCGGTGGTCCCGGTACACTACCGGTGATGCCCGGAACACTTCCGGTGGCCAAAACCATACTTCCTATATATTAATCTTTACCTCCGGACCATTTCGGAACTCCTCGTGACGACCGGGATCTCATCCGGGACTCCGAACAACATTCGGTAACCGCGTGCATACTTTCCCTATAACCCTAGCGTCATCGAACCTTAAGTGTGTAGACCCTACGGGTTCGGGAACCATGCAGACATGACCGAGACAACTCTCCGGTCAATAACCAACAGCGGGATCTGGATACCCATGTTGGCTCCCACATGCTCCACGATGATCTCATCGGATGAACCACGATGTCAAGGACTTAATCAATCCCGTATGCAATTCCCTTTGTCTAGCGGTACGATACTTGCCCGAGATTCGATCGTCGGTATCCTGATACCTTGTTCAATCTCGTTACCGGCAAGTCTCTTTACTCGTTCCGTAACACATCATCCCATGATCAACTCCTTGATCACATTGTGCACATTATGATGATGTCCTACTGAGTGGGCCCAGAGATACCTCTCCGTTTACACGGAGTGACAAATCCCAGTCTCGATTCGTGCCAACCCAACAGACACTTTCGGAGATACCTGTAGTGTACCTTTATAGCCACCCAGTTACGTT
Source organism: Triticum urartu (assembly GCF_003073215.2). Taxonomy (NCBI): domain Eukaryota; kingdom Viridiplantae; phylum Streptophyta; class Magnoliopsida; order Poales; family Poaceae; genus Triticum; species Triticum urartu. The sequence goes on along the minus strand of NC_053023.1, from coordinate 35,854,826 downwards.
GTGACGTTTGGCACACCCAAAGCACTCCTACGGTATCCGGGAGTTGCACAATCTCATGGTCTAAGGAAATGACACTTGACATTAGAAAAGCTTTAGCATACGAACTACATGATCTTTGTGCTAGGCTTAGGATTGGGTCTTGTCCATCACATCATTCTCCTAATGATGTGATCCCGTTATCAATGACATCCAATGTCCATGGTCAGGAAACCGTAACCATCTGTTGATCAACGAGCTAGTCAACTAGAGGCTTACTAGGGACATGGTGTTGTCTATTTATCCACACATGTATCCGAGTTTCCTATCAATACAATTCTAGCATGGATAATAAACGATTATCATGAACAAGGAAATATAATAATAACTAATTTATTATTGCCTCTAGGGCATATTTCCAACAGTCTCCCACTTGCACTAGAGTCAATAATCTAGTTCACATCGCCACGTGATTAACACTCATAGGTCACATCACCATGTGACCAACATCCAAGAGTCCACTAGACTCAATGATCTAGTTCACATCACTATGTGATAAACACTCAAAGAGTTCTTGGTTTGATCATGTTATGCTTGAGAGAGGTTGTAGTCAATGGGTCTTGCCATATTCAGATCCCTATGTACTTCGCAAAACTTTATGTCATATCGTAGATGCTGCTACCACGTTCCACTTGGAGCTATTCCAAATTGTTGCTCCATTATACGTATCCGGTATCTCTACTCAGAGCTATCCGGATAGGTGTTAAGCTTGCATCGACGTAACTCTTTACGTCGAACTCTTTATCATCTCCATAACCGAGAAACATTTCCTTATTCCTCTAAGGATAATTTTGACCGCTATCTGGTGGTCTACTCCTAGATCACCTTTGTACCCTCTTGCCAGACATGTGGCAAGGCACACATCTGATGCGGTACTTCAGCATGGCATACCGTATAGAGCCTATGACAAGAGCATAGGGGACGACCTTCGTCCTTCTTCTTTCTTCTGCCGTGGTCAAGCTTTGAGTCTTACTCAACTTCACACCTTACAACTCAGGTAAGAACCCCTTCTTTGACTGATCTATTTTGAACTCCTTCAAAAACATGTCAAGGTGTGCGTTCTTTGAAAGTATCATCAGGTGTCTTGATCTATCTCTATAGATCTTGATGCCCAATTTGTAAGTAGCTTTATCCAGGTCTTCCTTTGAAAAACACTCTTCAAACAACCGTTTATGCTTTCCAGAAATTCTACATTATTTCGGATCAACAATATGTCATCCACATATACTTATCAGAAATGTTGTAGTGCTCCCACTCACTCTCTTGTAAATACAAGTTTCTAGCAAACATTGTATAAACCTAAAAGCTTTGATCACTCCATCAAAGCATATATTCCAATTCCGAGATGCTTGCTCTAGTCCATAGAAGGATTGCTGGAGCCAGCATACCTTTTAGCATCCTTAGGATCGACAAAACCTTTTATTGTATCACATACAACTTTTCTTACGAAAACTGGTAAGAAAACTTGTTTTGACATCCATCTGTAAGATTTCATAATCGAAAAATACAGCTAATGCTATCATGATTCCGACGGACTTAAGCATCGCTACGGGTGAGAAATTCTCATTGTAGTCAACTCCTTGAACTTGTGAAAAGACTCTTTCCCACAAGTCGAGCTTCATAGACGGTAACATTACCGCCCACGTCCGTCTTCTTCTTAAAGATCCATTTATCTCAATGGCTTGCCGATCATCGGGCAAGTCCACCAAAGTCCATACTTTGTTCTGATATATGGATCCTATCTCGGATTTCATGGCTTCTAACCATTTTTCGGAATACGGGCCCACCATCGCTTCTCCATAGCTCGTAGGTTCATTGTTGTCTAACAATATGATATCTAAGATAGGATTACCGTACCACTTAGGAGTAGTACATATCCTTGTCGACCTACGAGGTTCGATAGCAACTTGATCCAAAGCTTCATGATCACTATCATTAACTTCCTATTCAACAGACATAGGTGCCACAGAAAACATCTTTCTGTGTTGCATCACTCTCTGGTTGAAGTAAAGGTTCGACAACGTCATCAAGTTCTATCTTCCTCCCACTCAATTCTTTCGAGAGAAACTCCTTCTCGAGAAAGGACCCATTCTTAGTGACAAACAATTTGCCCTCGGATCTGAGATAGAAGGTATACCCTACTGTCACCTTTGGGTATCCTATGAAGATGTGTTTGTCCGCTTTGGGTTCGAGCTTCTCCGGCTGAAGCCTTAAGCATCGCAGCCCCAAGCATTATGAAACGACAAATTTGGTTTCTTGCCAAACCAATGTTCATACGACATCATCTCAACAGACTTAGATGGTGTCCTATCTAAAGTGAATGCAGCTATCTCTAACGCATAACCTCAAAATGAAAATGGTAGATTGGTAACAGACATCATAGATCGCACCATATCTCATAGGGTTCGATTACGACGTCCGGACACACCATTACCTTGTGGTGTTCCAGGTGGCTTCACCTGTGAAACAATTCCACAATGTCTTAAGTGATTGCCAAACTCATAACTCAGAAAATCCCCTTTTGATCAGATCATAGGAACATGATCTTATTGTTATGATGATTCTTAACTTCACTCTGAAAACGCTTGAACTTTTCAAACTTTTCAGATTTGTGCTTCATTAATTAGATATACCCATATCTACCCAAATCGTCAGTGAAGATGAGAAAATAGCGATATCCACCGCACGCTTCAATTCTCATTGGATCACACGCATCAGCATGCATGATTTCCAACAAGTCACTTGCCCGTTGCATTGTACCTGAAAATGGGGTCTTAGTAATCCTGCCCATGAGGCATGGCTCGCATGTGTCAAGCGATTCAAAATCAAGTGACTCCAAACATCCATCGACATGGAGTTTCTTCATGCATCTTACGCTAATATGACCTAAGCGGCAGTGCCACAAGAAAGTGGTACTATCATTATTAACTCTACATCTTTTGGCGTGAACATGTGTATTACCACGACCGAGATTCAATGAACCATTCACATAGGGTGCATGACCATGAAAGGTATTATTCATGTAAACAGAATAACCAGTATTCTCTAACTTAAATGAATAACCGTATTGCAATGAACATGATCTAATCATATTCATGCTCAACATACACACCTGATAACATTTATCTAGGTTCAATATTAATCCCGAAGGCAGATGGAGCGTGCGATGGTGATCTCATCAACTTTGGAAACACTTCCAACACACATCGTCACCTCGCCCTTAGCCAGTCTCCGTTTAGTCCGTAGCTTTAGCTTCAAGTCACCAATAATAGCAACTGAACCGGTATCCAATACCCAGGTGCTACCAGGAATACTAGCGAGGTACACATTAATAACACCTATATACTTTGTTGAAGTTGCCAGCCTTCTTATCTACCATGCATTTGGGGTAATTCCGCTACCAGTGACCGTTCCCCTTACAATAGAAGCACTTAGTCTCGGGTTTGGGTTCAACCTTGGGTTCCTTCACTGGAGCGGCAACTGGCTTGCCATCCATGAAGTTTCCCTTCTAGCCCTTGCCCTTCTTGAAACCAGTGGTCTTGTTAAACCATCAACACTTGATGCTCCTTCTTGATTTCTACCTTTTGCGGTCTTAAGCACCGCGAACAGCTCCGGGATCAACTCCATCCCTTGCATGTCATAGTTCATCACGAAGATCTAGTAGCTTAGTGATAGTGGCTAGAGAACTCTATCAATCACTATCTTATCTGGAAGTTTAACTCCCACTTGATTTAAGTGATTGTAGCACCCAGACATTCTGAGCACATGCTCACTAGCTGAGCTATTCTCCTCCATCTTGTTGGCAAAAGAACTTGTCAGAGGTCTCATACCTCTCAACACGGGCATGAGCCTGAAATCCCAATTTCAGCTCTTGGAACATCTCATATGTTCTATGGCGTTCAAAACGTCATTGGAATCCCGATTCTAAGCCGTAAAGTATGGTGCACTAAACTATCAAGTAGTCATCAGGACGTGTCTGTCAGGTGTTCACAACATCCACAGACGACGTTGTAGGGGTTTGCACATCGAGCGGTGCATCAAAGATGTAAGTCTTCCATGTAGCAGTGAGGACACTCCTCGGACTACGGACCTAGTCCGCATCCTTGCTTACAATATCTTTCAACTTAAACTTTCTCTAGGAACGTATTGAAACAGGGAGCTACAACGTGAGCTATTTATCTACAACATATTTGCAAAGACAATTTAGACTATGTTCATGATAATTGAGTTCATCTAATCAAATTATTTAATGAACTCCCACTCAGATAGACATCCCTCTAGTCATCTAAGTGAAACATGATCTGAGTCAACTAGGCCGTGTCCGATCATCACGTGAGACGGACTAGTCAACATCGGTGAACATCTTCATGTTGATCGTATCTTCTATACGACTCATGCTCGACCTTTCGGTCTTCCGTGTTCCGAGGCCATGTCTGTACATGCTAGGCTCGTCAAGTCAACCTAAGTGTATTGCGTGTGTAAATCTGGCTTACACCCGTTGTACCCGAACGTTAGAATCTATCACACCCGATCATCACGTGGTGCTTCGAAACAACGAACCTTCGCAACGGTGCACAGTTAGGGGGAACACTTTTTTGAAATTATTATGAGGGATCATCTTATTTAAGCTACCGTCGTTCTAAGAAAATAAGATGTAAAACATGATAAACATCACATGCAATCAAATAGTGACATGATATGGCCAATATCATTTTGCTCCTTTTGATCTCCATCTTCGGGGCTCCATGATCATTGTTGTCACCAGCATGACACCATGATCTCCATCATCATGATCTCCATCATCGTGTCTTCTTGAAGTTGTCTCGTCATCTATTACTTCTACTACTATGGCTAACGCTTTAGCAATAAAGTAAAGTAATTACATGACGTTTATGTTGACATGTAGGTCATAAATAAATTAAGACAACTCCTATGGCTCCTGCCGGTTGTCATACTCATCGACATGCAAGTTGTGATTCCTATTACAAGAACATGATCAATCTCATACATCACATATATCATTCATCACATCCTTTTGGCCATATCACATCACAAGGAATATGCTGCAAAAACAAGTTAGACGTCCTCTAATTGTTGTTGCAAGTTTTTACGTGGCTGCTATAGGTTTCTAGCAAGAACGTTTCTTACCTACGCGAAAACCACAACATGATATGCCAATTTCTATTTACCCTTCATAAGGACCCTTTTCATCGAATCCGATCCGACTAAAGTGGAAGAGACAGACACCCGCTAGCGACCTGATGCAACTAGTGCATGTCAGTCGGTGGAACCAGTCTCATGTAAGAGTACGTGTAAGGTCGGTCCAGGCCGCTTCATCCCACGATGCCGCCGAATCAAGATAAGACTAGTAACGACAAGTAAATTGACAAAATCAACGCCCACAACTGCTTTGTGTTCTACTCGTGCATAGAAACTACGCATAGACCTAGCTCATGATGCCACTGTTGGGGAACGTAACAGAAATTCAAAATTTTCTACGCATCACCAAGATCAATCTATGGAGTAATCTAGCAACGAGGGGAAGGAGAGTGCATCTACATACCCTTGTAGATCGCTAAGCGGAAGCGTTCAAGTGAACGGGGTTGATGGAGTCGTACTTGTCGTGATCCAAATCACCGATGATCCTAGTGCCGAAACGGACGACACCTCCGTGTTCAACACACGTATAGCCCGGTGATGTCTCCTACGCCTTGATCCAGCAAGGGGAGAAGGAGAGGTTGGGGAAGACTCCATCCAGCAGCAGCACAACGGCGTGGTGGTGGTGAAGGAGCGCGGGACTCCAGCAGGGCTTCGCCAAGCAGTACGAGAGACGAGGAGGGAGAGAGGTAGGGCTGCGCCAACAGGGAGAGCAAATCACACACCTTGGGCAGCCCCAAACCTCAAGTATATATAGGGGGAGGGGAGGGGCTGCGCCCCCACCTAGGGTTCCCTCCCTAGGGGTGGCGGCAGCCCCCAGATCCCATCTGGGTGGCGGCCACAAGGGGGTGAGGGGGAGGCGCACATGGGGTGGGCCTTAGGGCCCATCTGCCCTAGGGTTTGCCCCCTTCCCCTCTTGGAGGCGCCTTGGGCCTTGGTGGGAGGCGCCCCAGCCCATCTAGGGCCTGGTCCCTTCCCACTATTGGCCCATGTAGGCCTCCGGGGCTGGTGGCCCCATCTGGTGGACCCCCGGACCCCTCCGGTGGTCCCGGTACACTACCGGTGATGCCCGGAACACTTCCGATGGCCAAAAACATACTTCCTATATATTAATCTTTACCTCCGGACCATTTTGGAACTCTTCGTGACGTCCAGGATCTCATCCGGGACTCCGAACAACATTCGGTAACCGCGTGCATACTTTCCCTATAACCCTAGCGTCATCGAACCTTAAGTGTGTAGACCATACGGGTTCGGGAACCATGCAGACATGACCGAGACAACTCTCCGGTCAATAACCAACAGCGGGATCTGGATACCCATGTTGGCTCCCACATGCTCCACGATGATCTCATCGGATGAACCACGATGTCAAGGACTTAATCAATCCCGTATGCAATTCTCTTTGTCTAGCGGTACGATACTTGCCCGAGATTCGATCGTCGGTATCCTGATACCTTGTTCAATCTCGTTACCGGCAAGTCTCTTTACTCGTTCCGTAACACATCATCCCGTGATCAACTCCTTGATCACATTGTGCACTTATGATGATGTCCTACCGAGTGGGCCCAGAGATACCTCTCCGTTTACATGGATTGACAAATCCCAGTCTCGATTCGTGCCAACCCAACAGACACTTTCGGAGATACCTGTAGTGTACCTTCATAGCCACCCAGTTACGTTGTGACGTTTGGCACACCCAAAGCACTCCTACGGTATCCGGGAGTTGCACAATCTCATGGTCTAAGGAAATGACACTTGACATTAGAAAAGCTTTAGCATACGAACTACACGATCTTTGTGCTAGGCGCCGGGGCCAGCGGCGCCAGCGGCGCCAGGCCGGCCGCCTCCGGCTGTTCGGTGCGGCGAGGGAGGGCCGGGGCCGGCAGCGCCATTGTCGGCCGCCTGCGGCTGCTCGGAGCGGCGAGGGAGGGCCGGGGCCGGCGGCGGCTCCTCAGGGTGATGGGGGAGGGCCGAGGCCGGCTCCGTGCGGCTGCTTGGAACGAAGAGCGAGCGAGGAGAGGGGAGGGAGAACGAGAAGGAGAGGAGAGCGTGTGCGACGTGGGGGTGCGTGCATCGTGGGTGGATAAATGCGTCTGGCAGTAGTGGTGGGATGGGGTCGTGCGTTATGGGCTGGTGTGGCTGAGATTTTGCCATGTCATCGATCCAGGAGATCAATCCGCGTGTTGTGCTTCTTCTTTGCCGTCTGTCAAAAAAACACAGACGGCAAAGGGTCCAGTTTGCCGTCTGCTAATAAAAAAGAGACGGCAAAGATTCTTTGCCGTCTGTGGATAAAAACATACACGGCAAAGATTTTTTGCCGTCTGTGTTTTTATTGGCAGACGGCAAACTAAGGTCTTTGCCGTCTGTGTTTCTTTTGGCAGACGGCAAAGTACCATTTGCCGTCAGTCATTCTTTGTCGTCAACAGCTGACGACAAAAGTTGTCTTTGCCGTCAGGCACGAAAAAAGCTGACGGCAAAGACCCCCACAGACGACAAATTAGCCGATTCCTGTAGTGACACACCTGCTGCACGGCATACTGGATCTCCGGTCAAGTCAAAGTGAGGTACTGGAGAGCACCAACGATAGACCGATAGAAAGCAGCATCCGAAGTAGGAGAACCATCCGTGGCAGAAAGCTTGGCCTTCGTATCAACAGGAGTAGCGGCGGGCTTGCAGTTAAGCATGCCGGCGCGCTCGAGGAGCTCGTGAGCGTACTTCTGCTGATGAAGGAAGAAGCCATCTGGACGGCGCACCACCTCGACACCGAGGAAGTAGTGCAAGGACCCAAGTCCTTGATGGCGAACTCAACGCGAAGACGAGCCGTGAGCTGACTAAGGAGACCAGCTGTACATGCCGTTAGGATGATGTCGTCGACATAGAGCAGCAAGTAGGCCGTGTCAGAGCCCTGATGATAGACGAAGAGCGAGGCGTCCGAGCGGGTAGAGCGGAACCCAAGCTGGTGGACAAACGCCACGATGCGCTGGTACCAAGCGCGCGGAGCCTGCTTGAGTCCGTACAAGGACCGTGAAAGCAGGCACACGTGGTCGGGAAGCGCCGGGTCAACAAACCCGGTGGGCTACTGGCAGAAGACCTGCTCCTCGAGGTGACCATGGAGGAATGCGTTGGAGACGTCCATCTGGTGCACCGGCCAAGCACGGGAGACCGCAAGGTGGAGAACCATGCGTATCGTGCCGGGCTTGACGACCGGAGCGAAGGTGTCGGTGAAGTCGATGTCAGCACGCTGTCGGAAGCCACGAACAACCCAACGCGCTTTGTAGTGATCAAGGGTATCATCAGGACGGAGCTTGTGTTTAAAGACCCACTTCCCAGTAATCACATTGGCGTGCGGGGACGGGGAACAAGCTGCCACGTCCGGTTGCGCAACAGGGCGTCAAACTCCTCTTGCATCGCAGCCATCCAGAGCGGGTCACGAAGAGCGGCTCGAACGGAGACCGGCAACGCCGACGGCTCAGAGGTGGACGCCGCATGGACGTAGTCATCCGAGGCATAGCACGAGCTCGGGCGAAAAACGCCCGTACGGGCACGGGTGACCGGACCGGCCACAGGCGCCGAGAGGGCCAGGGGTGCCGAGGGGGGCGCGAGGGCCGTGGGCACCGGGGGGGGCACGGGCGCCAACGTCTGGGACGCCGGGGGTGCCCGGGGCGCCGCGGGCGCCGGAGGAGCCGCGGTGGCTGTGGGCGCCAGCGCCGCGGCTGTAGGAGGCGCCGCATGCGGAGGGCGCGCCTCAAAGCCAGGGGGCGGGCCAAGAGAGGCGCGTGAGCGCCCTGGGAAAGGCGTCAAGGTGCCCGCGTCACAAGCGGCGGGAGGAACAGCCGGGGGTACCTGGTGAAACGGAAACACATGCTCATCAAAGTAAACGTGCCGGGAAGTGAACACACGGTGGGAGACGGGATTGTAGCACCGATATCCCTTGGAGTTGGAGGGGTAGATGAAGATACAAGTGACAGATCGAGGTGCAAGCTTGTGAGAAGCAGTGTCGGCAGTGCTGAGATAGCAAAGGCACCCAAAAATACGCAAGTCGTCATAAGACGGGGGCGTACCAAAGAGAAGATGGTGAGGTGCGTAGTTCCATCGTGGGCGGCAGGGTCTAATGTTAAGAAGAAGTGATGCAGTGGCAAGTGCGTCCGGCCAGAAACGAGGCGGCACGTTGGCATGAAACAGGAGCGTGCGAACGCAGTCATTCAAAGTGCGAAGGACGCGTTCGGCTCGACCGTTCTGCTGTGAAGTGTACGGGCATGTGAGGCGGAAAACTGTGCCGTTATGCGACAAAAAGGTGCGGAAAGCGAGGTTGTCGAACTCTTTTCCATTGTCCGTCTGAAGCGCAAGGATAGGACGCCCAAACTGCGTGCGGACATAGGAGTAAAAGGCCGTCAAGGTGGAGAGTGCGTCCGACTTTCTGCGCAAAAGAAAAGTCCACATGTAATGAGAATAATCATCAAGAATGACTAGATAATATAAATAGGCCGAATTACTAGGAACTGGAGAGGTCCACACATCGCTATGAATCAACTGAAAGGGAAAAGAAGCAACGGTGGTGGAATTATTAAACGGCATGCGAACATGTTTGCCGACTCGACAGGCATGACAAGTATGATCCTCAATCCTAGTGGAACTGAAACTGAAACTCTTGAGAATATGACGAAGTGTGACTGGGTTGGGATGACCCAAGCGAGCATGCCAGAGATCGACGCCAACGGAGAGAGCGACCGGTGCGGCGGTGGTGGAAGAAGACGGGTGTACCGGATAAAGCTCGTCGGGGCTGTCACATCGGTGGAGTACCATCCTGGTTCGAGCGTCCTTGACACAAAACCCAATGCCGTCAAATTCAACAGTAACAGGATTTTCACGAGTGAAACGTTTAACATAAACAAGGTTCTTAATAAGATCAGGAGACACAAGTATGTTAGACAAAGATAAAGATATAGAAGTAGAAGGAAAAGAAGCGTGTCCAATATGTGTGATAGGAAGTGTGGAACCGCCGAAAATGATGCGGCGGTCGGTGAAGACAGGAGTAAAAGAGGCAAGGTTATCAGGATGAGTAGACATGTGAGCCGTAGCACCGGTGTCCATGTACCAATCAGCACCGCCAGTGTAGTTGTTCAGCGTAGGAGCAGTATGCAGCGCGGTGAGGAGCACCGGGTCCCAGGGCGCCGGCGGCAGGGCCGGCGAGGGAGACGCCATGAGGAAACCATAGCCGCCGCTCAACTGCGGCGGTGGTGGCTGCTGCCCAGCGGGCGAGTGCAGGCTCGCTGACGACCCCCACGAATACCCGGAAGACTCGTACACAGGTGAAGCCAGGTACGCAGGTGGAGCCCCGTATGTGGATGCGGACGGAGTCTCGTGAATGAATGCAGGCAAAGCCCCGTATGCCCCGCGCGACAACAAGGGGTCGACGGGTAGAGTCGGCGCCGGTAGCGGGATGATAATGGACTGGTCGGAGAGCGCCGGCGATGGGGCGGCGACGTACGCCAGCGAGGCCGGGGACGGGGCGCCGTACACAGTCCACGCACTGGAGGGAGCCGCAGCCCACGCGCCATGTATGCCGTACGCGCCATGCACGCCTGCAGGTACGCCCGTGATGGATGGATTTTATCACGCCCTTGCATGTAAGGCGCCATGCATGTCTGCTTGTACGTCCGCGTCATGCATGCCTGCATATACGCTGGCGATGGATGGGTTTGGCCACGGCCGTGCATGTAAGGCGCCATGCATGCCTGCATGTACGCCCGTGATGGATGGCGCGGCTGCGTGATGCTCAGCGGATACCGCCGCGTGCGTCGACGACGGCGAAACAACAGCAGTTGGATCGGCATCGGCCAGAGGAAACAACGGCCGAGAGGCCAGGAACAGAGAGGCCGCGGCGGCCGGGGGGGCGGATGCCATCGGGGACGATCGGGGCAGAGCGGACGCTGGTGCACGTACAAGCACGTACAAGCTGATGGATTTCCTGGATCGATTGCTCGGCTGTACAAGCACGTGGGTGTTGGCGATCAGGCGAGATCGAGCGAGGCAGCCGGCGCACAAGGTGCGCGAGCGGCGGGGACTGGGGCGACGGCGGCGGCCGGCGCGGGGAGGCGCACGGGGTGGCGGCGGCGCGGGGAGGCGCACGGGGTGGCGGCGGCGCGGAGGAGACGCGCGGCGGCGGCCGGCGCGTGGAGGCGCGCGGCGGCGGCGGCGGAAGCAAGGAAAGCTAAAAAACTGATACCATGTAGAATATGTGAATTGCACAATGTATTACTTTTATATATAGGTACGTATATATGGTGTACAACGGTGGGCTACAGACCTCAACTATACAAAAAACTAGGAGCACTAATAGAAAAAGGGGCTTTTGTCCCGATTGGTAAGGCTCCTTTAGTCCCGGTTTTCGAACCGGGATTAAAGGATCGGTACTAATGCCTCTCCCCTTTAGTCCCGGTTCTTACACGAACCGGGACTAAAGGGCGCGGCCACGTGGAGCTCCACCTTTAGTCCCGGTTGGTAACACCAACCGGGACTAAAGAAAATTTTATGATTATTTTTTGAAAAAAAATTTGAATTTTTTTATTTTTAAATTTCTGAATTATTTTAACCTCTAGTGTGTAATCACCACCCCTCATCACTGCTCAATTTATCCTCTAATCACCCCTCATCATTCCAAATCATCTAACTTCCCGAACGGTCACCCATCCTCCCACTCCCCCAGCCTGAGCACGTTTAACTTCCGGGTTCTATTCTGTCTCGTTTCCAAATCTGCACTTGTTGTTTTCCTGACAATAGTAAGATGTCAATCCTATTAACCTTCATGAATTTTGCTTGAGCATGAAGTGACACATTTCACTGTTTGAGTTTGAAACTATTATTTAAAAAAACAATAATTATTTAGTAACACTAATATTTCTTAAATAATTAGTTTGACCACAGTTTGACCAGATTTGACCAAAATTCAAAATAACTGAAATAATTATTTAGTAACACTAATATTCTAGAATAATTAGTTTGACCATTGTTTGACGACAGTTTGACCATTGTTTGACTAGATTTGACTAGTAATTTTTTTGATTTTTTCCACTGTAGATCTTAAAAGCCCCGTAACTTTTTTTCTGTTAAGTTTTTGAGGATTTTGAAAATGTTTAACGGGGTTTCCCCGATTAAATTTGGATGTAACTTTTCGAGTAGATGATTTTTCATATAATTTTTTTTAATCCGAGTTTGTATGCAAAAGTTATGCCCATTTTACAAATTCCAGAGAGATTTTGCAAATAAAGTCGAAATTCATATTTGTAAATTTTCCCAACAAATAGACCACATATCACATGGGAAACTTATTTTATTTTATTTTTTTGACATTTTCATCATTTTCTTTTGTTTTTTCTAAAACTGAAAATGCGGTCCATGGGGGGGGGGGAGTTTGAAAATGGGACCTTTAGTACCGGTTCGTGCCATGAACCGGTACTAATGCCTCAAAACCCATTAGTCCCGGTTGGTGCCACCAACCGGGACTAATGGGCATCGCACCCTTTAGTCCCGGTTCGTGGCACGAACCGGGACTAAAGGGCCCAGGTGAACCGGGATAAATGCTCACGTTAGTCCCGGTTCTTGACTGAACCGGGATTAATGTGAAAACTGCCCCGTGACCAAAGCCCTGTTTTCTATTAGTGGAGGCGGGCCCAATACGCAATATGCACATAACACACATACTCAACAATGAGTGCCTGTAACCTGGAGGAGAGCAAGGGACAGGTCTGATGGACTGGTTGCCGCCGGAGGCAGCCTTGTAGACGAAGTACTCGAGGTGATGGGAGTCTTCGTCGTCGGTGCTCGGTGGGCCGATTCTGAAGGCGAAGCCGAGTAGGGCGAGGTCGTCGGCGGAGGAGATGAGGCGGGGCTCCGTGGTGCAACACTCGTGTACGCTGATCCCGGGAAAGTGGACACAGAAGTAGGAGACGGTGGGCGGGTCGGCGAGGCAGAAGGTGACCTTGAATTCGTGGCCAGCGCTCGTCGTGGCCTGCACGGTGGTGGCGTCGTCGTGGTCGGCGAAGTAGGCTGTGCTGTCGAGGAGGATCCACGAGGGGTAGCCGGAGGGGAGGTTGGCGCCGGCGGGATCGACGTCGGGGGGCTGGAAGGAGGCGGCCGTGAAGGATCCCTCCATGGCTGGCGGCGGCGGTGGCTCGCGAGATCGGATTTTCGAACCTAGGTTTGTCCCGCTTCCATCCTGATCCAGTGGGCCCTCTCCGGTTGGGGCTCAAGTTTAACCGGCGTTGAGATCCTGCTAACACAATGTTAATTTTTTTCTTCCAAACAAGGCTCTGAATTCATATTAAAAAGACTTCCATACAAATTGAATCAGATGCCTTAGAGGTCGTTAATGCATGTTCAGGCCAAGAGAGGATGTGGAGGGAAGCAAATGAAGCTGCGCACAATTTAGCTAAATTTTCTTATGAGAATAATGTTTCTTGTAATTGGGTTGGTGAACCCCAAGATTTTCTTGTAAACTCTTTAGTGAACAATGCAACGATTTTGCCAAATCAATAAAGCTAGCCATGATGGCATTTCTTCCGCACAAAAAAAGACTTCCGACAATAGAAGCTCCTGTCAAAGATTAGCAAGATGATTGGAACGCTCGAGCGTGAAAGAGTCCTTTCCGATTTACATTTGCTGCTATAAGTTGAGGCGTTTGGACTGAGAAACAAGGTAGCTTTGAAAAAACATGTGGTTATGTCCTGTTGTTTTTACAACTTGCTATTTTCTAATGTATGTATTTGTTAGGTCTTCTGAAAGATGCAAATAAGGAGACTCTCTACAATTGGGTGCAACTTCTTATGACAGAGGCTTCGAAACTGGCGACACTCATTGACTCTAGCTGCTTCCACAAGTGATCTATTACTTCCTCTGTCCGGGTTTATTAGGCCTCTCAGCATCACAAGCATATTCTTTTTTATAAGGCATCACTTTGAAAAGGTGCATGTTTGCAACCATTTCATTGGTTGCATTAAAAGTCATTGTTGTAGGTGTCACTTCATGCGTGTTTTTTCATTGGCTGCATGCATGTGAGAGAGTGTATTGAGAGTGGAATTGAAAAATTAATGTGAGCAAATTACTACTCCCTCCATCCGGGTTTATTAGGCCCAAAGATCACTTTGATAGGACCAAGGCAGTGCTTAAAAGAAGAGCTTGAAAATTACAGCTGAAATTGGCCAATTAGGAGGCTCTGTTCTAGCTTAAAGTAGATGCTACATTAATAAGCCGCAGGAGCTTAAATGCGCATGCAAAGTACAATGGTTGATAAAATGGTCTTATCTTAAGTCTTGCGTGTTAATTAGAGAGGACAAAAAAGATATCTACAATGGGTCATCTCTTAGCCTTATCTTCAATAACTAGCTACTCCTAAAAATGTGGTGAGACATATTATGCTAAGAGATCATCTCTTGTCTTCTCTTAAATAAGATAAGACAAGCCTTTTTTATTAGTTCTCTCTCCATCTCATCATTTATCTTACGTGGCACTTTTAAGATAACACTATTATACATGCCCTAAACAGCCCACACAAAAAACAAGGCACGGCTGGGGCGGCTTGCAGGCAAAGGCTAGCATGCACTGGCTTGCATGCACGGCTCGTAACTGCACACACGATTAACAAGGCATGGCATGGGAATAGGAAACGGTATAATACTGCGATTGGAGCAGGTTTAGTGTGCACGGCCTTACAATTCCGGACAGGGCTTCCTGGCAAGAGGTCCTTTAAACCCAGACGGAGGGAGTATGTATCTTGGTCTAAGAGAAGTTGTCTTTAGGTCTAATAAACCCGGACGGAGGAAGTACCACGCATTGCTGATTGAAGACCTTGCTAAAACGTTTGGCCTCAACTGTCGCCTTTGTTTTGTGGATGTATTTTTTGTTAGGTAATATCAGTTGGTTGCATGACTGTTTTCTTTCTTAAAAAAAAGGATGTCCTCCGGTCTCTGCATCAAGGCGATGCATACAACCATAAAAGTTGGTTGTATGACTGTTTAGCGTGAGACAATGTTAGTTTAGTTAGTGCTAGCAGAGTTACGTCCTATAGCTAGAACTCGATGGTGAGCTCTAGGCCGGTTTCATCAAGAGGCAGACAATGCAGACAGTGGTGGATTCATCCCAATGGACCAGGGTGGACCAACAAGGAGAATGCTCATATAAATACTAGAAGAACGCCCGTGCGTTGCAACGGGGCCACATTAACTTTAAGAGTTCAATATTGATCATGTTAATAATACATTTAATATTCTCATACATATCAAGTGACACTGGCGACCTTTTTTGTCAATTTAACAACGGGCTCAGTTGCAATGGGCTCTTTATACATATCAGACAACTCGCTACTACTTAAACTACAACTATGACTATCAATATTTTTTTGTCAATTTAGCTCAGCAATAGTGCCTGGCTTAATAGACTGCTTTGCATTCACCCCCTCAGAAGACAGAGAGAACCAACTCAACATGTCAGAAGATTAACAGAAATTTCATTTATATGGCATGAACATATAGCAGGAGCACCAACACATAGATCAGCAGAGAGCAGAGCACAGCATGCACACACTCGGGCCATCTATATCATACACACACAACAACGCACACACGCAGCACGCTGGCATACACATACAGAAAAGTAGGCACACACGCATCATGCGCATTGGCCGGTGCGACGCACGCAGAGTAAGTACGTACGCACGGAGAGCAAGCTAGCAAGCACGCACGCGTCCAACCCCGCCGCTGCATGCGCTGGCAGAAGGTGAGGCAGCAAGGGAGACTGCACATTGAAGCTGTCCATGCAAGGCTGGAGGTGCTGGGCCGGCGACGGCGATGTCGGGACGACGCTTGATTCGTTTCCGGTGGCGTGGAGCTTGGGGCGGCAATGCGGCGATAGCTAGTGCTCGGGGATGGGGGTTTGGGGCGGGGGCAGTCGACCCGATGGCTGGCGAAGTTAACGGGCTCGGGCGGCTGGAAATTCGGCGGGTGGCGGCGGCACAGCGCGAGGATGGGACAGGCGGAAAACCTAGCGGGCGTTCAACTACCAATACCCATGCCTTTTTTAGGGGAATTGCTTGTGAAAATAACGTGCGACGACGACTTAGCGAGCGGATCCCCTTAAAAAAGACATAGCGAGCAGATTCCCTTAAAACTGGTAGGAATGGATACGATTGATGACGTTGATAAATAGTGGTGAATGTTGGCCTAATTTATTATCATCATGCATGGAAACGAATTATCAAGAAAAAGAATACTTCCTATTACTACACTTATAGGAATCTTCCTAATCTCTGCTACCAAACAGTTTCTGCCCAAACAAGGAAGGAAAGTTATGGACGTGATTCGGAAGGAAACAAACGTTATGAAGATTAATTAATTTAGATTTGATCTTTAGAGATTGATTGTGATTGATTCTTTTACATAAAGACATTACTAAATAATTTACGTCAGTATGAAAAGTTCTGATCCGTTCAGTTTTTTTCATTATATGAGAGGTGAAGTGAAAATAAACCGATGAAGTGGGGGAGGCGACGAAAAAAATCTACGACGGTTAACCTACGAAAAAAAACCGGACGAAAGTGGTGGGACGAAAAAAACCTGAAAGCGAGACTACCAACTGCTCCATTAGGAGTAGAGATTTATCATTTTAATTTTTTCTATGATATAAAGGCTATTGGGAAATTTTAGGGTGGGCCACGGCCCACACAGTCCACCCTCTACCTCCATTACCGGACGCAGTAATCTGAGCGAAATAAGCCGTGGAGGCTGAGTACTACACCCGACATAGACAGCTCCAGAAAATTTCGTCCTTGACCCCCTCCTAAAGGCTCTCCCAATGCTCATAAAGCTCAACAAGGTGTTGAGCCAAGAGTCCCGAACTCAAATGTATGTCCTCAAGAAAAGAAAAGGTGATGCATGCGTGTGTCGCCCCATGTACAATGTCGGGGGCTAGGGGTCAATATGACGTGTGGCGTGGAAAGTCGGGGAAGATCATTTCCACATGCTGCAACACGGAATCTACATCTCCAGAATACATACTAGAACATCGAGGCCTCCTTAAAAATAATGGAAAGGAAGAAAAATGCAGACATTTGATAGGAATGCATATGTAAAACAAATGAATAAAAATAGGAATTTTATAAACTTGGGTGTTTGATTCAAAAGAGTAGGAAAAATACATCAATCCTAATTAACGGAGTCAAATCAAACTCAAGCCACCTGGAAAAGGTAAAATTACCATGTTATCATGTCACCGAGGATCTTGGTCTCACTCTTTGTACAGAGAAAATTGAAAAAAAAAGGTCCAACTGAATCATTGAATTCCTATGTTTTTCTTGAAATAGGGACCAAAAGGTTTCTTCCGCAAGAATTGCCTAGAATCATCTGAGAATCGTAATGTATCCCAGAATCGTCCAAAACCTATGATTCTGGTGATTCTGGGCAGCCCCTCAAAACAAAACATTTCGTTTTAAGAGAATATTTCTAGTTTTTTTTAACCAGGCTAACCCTTCTTTTCATTGCATAGAACGAAAATACAGCAGTCTTACAGAGAATTTAGGAAACGGGAAAAAGAGAGAAAGCGAATTCAACACACTATTAGGAAACCCATCACATTCGTCTGTTATCGAAACAAATGTTATGGGGCAAAAACCTAAGCAGTAAACAATTTCTATTATAGACTGAGATCAGCCAAAGTTTCAGGAGCCTAAAACGAGTCAACGTAAGAGAGACCAGCACCCTGAACAGACTAGGGCCAAACGGGAGGAAATTATAGAGGAAATGCCCTAGGGTCAAACCACGAGTGTCAAACAGTTCCTTTCCTTTCTCTCTCTCTACTTGCCTCGACCCCGCCCCGCCTCCGCTTGACTACGACCTTTTGCCCGTCCCTGACCTACTCGACTCCGGCCCTCTGCTCGGCCCCGCCCCTACATGCCTCCCCCTCCATGGTGCCTTAGAGCATCTTCAACCGTTGGCCCCCCAGGAGGTATAAAAATCACTGCTTGGGGGCGAGCCAGCGATAGAATCGGCTCTGGGGGCGATTGGGCATCCAGCCGTCGCCCCCAGGTGCCGATATCGGCCCATTTCTGGCCGCTTTTCGGCCCATTTTCTGTGACAAATGGCCCGATATCGGCAAGAATCGGCCCATATTCAACGTAGTTCGGCGTCGAATTCTCAACATAAATAATTTTTTATCACATAGTTCGTCGCAGAAAATTAAATAGTTCAACAAAATAGTGCAACAACAAATAGTTCAATACAAATTATATAGTTCAAAAAATAAGAACTCATATTTCATCACACGTCGAGGTAGGCGTCGCCCTTGATCCTTCATAGGTGCTCCACCAGATCCTGCTGTAGTTGATGATGCACCTGTGGGTCTCGAATCTTCTAACGCATATTGAGATAGGCAGTCCAGGTTGCCGGTAACTGGTGATCAACTTTAGCTAGAAGACCCTGTCATGAACGTGACGACGCTGGTCCATCCTGTGGCATGGCAACGACGTCTGCGTGCCGCAGCCGCACCCGACCTACCCGGCGGGTGGCCTCGTGGCAGCGAGTAGTGCAACGCGCGAGGCGGACATGGCTGTTTGCGTTCGCCGGCAATGCACAGGGGCAAGACGGCAATAGCAATAACGTTAACGGGGCCGGCAAAGGGAGCATGGTCTCCAGGGTTGCGGCTCGTCGTTCGCCCGTCCCGCGGCTCCGAAGTCCTGGCACCCGTGAGATGTACGCACCGGCCCACGGCAGTCACGAAGCATCGGTGCTGTGTACCAAAGACATCCCGCACAATCCGTTAGACCAACTCCATCGCACGATCCCAAACGGATGTTCGATTTGGCCTGTTTTCGTTCATTTGGTGCGGTAATGAGGTCGCCCATGCCCGCTTGCGGTTGTTAGGTTGTTGGTGTGCCCAACGCGCGGTCGCACCCCAAATCATGTCTGGGGTGGACGTGATTAAAAAAACGCAAAAACTAAAACAAAATGCCAAAAAATAAAATAAACGCAAACATAAAAACATAAAAGCATAATTAACCATCAGGGACACAAAACGGTCCAGTTCCACCGTTCACATAATTAACATAGACATAATTAACATAAAAAACAAAAGAAATCTACTGCCCGCACGCTCCTGCCCATCAATGCCGTGGCTGTCGCCGTTTTCTCAGTGGCCGCCATTGTCATCGTCATCGCTGACGAGGTCGACGTAGTCCGTTGGCGTCCAAAGATGGGACAGCGGTGCGTGGTACACGGGGGCGGGTTGGAAGGCGGGAGGTGCCTGCACCACCTCCTCTCATGGCGACGCCTCCCGCTCCGGTGACCGCGGCGGCGTGAGGCACCAATTCACGCCCCCACGACGTCGGCCATCTCCGGAGCCGTGCACGACTAGCTCCACTGCTAGCACACCAGGCCCAAGTGGAACGCGGCCACGGGCTCCTCCTCCATCACCTCCTCCGTCCCCACCTTCTCCAGCTCGGGGATGGCGACGTCGCCGGCCGTAGAGAGGGCCATCATCTCCTCGAGGCCCTCCCATTGGCGCTCATCGTGCGTGTTCATGGAGTCCTCCATGACACGCTGCATGTGCCGGGCCTCCTCCTCCGCTGTCATGCGAGGAGGTGGTGGTGGCGACGGAGATGGTGAAGGCGACGGCGTGGGCGTGAGGCCGCGCACCTGGGGAGCAGCCGCTGCACGCTCTCGACGTGGCCGCCGCGGCCCCGACGAGGTGCCAGCGAAGAAAGAGGCGCGTCGCGTGTCGTGCTCGTCCCGGAACCACGTGTCTCACAAGTCGGAGTCGGTCGCGTACCTGGGGTCATAGTACAGGTCATCCGACAGGAGGCGGCGGCGGCAATGGATCTCCTCATGGTGCACACGGCCGCTCGTCGGGACAGGCGGGATCGACACCTAGTCGGTGGAGAGATGCCAGTTATTGGGGAGGTGCACGTCGCTCCCCAGGAGCGGCGTCTTCGTCTCCCAATAACGCCGGCATACATCTGCGTTGATATACTGCCGGTCGCGCTCACCATCGGCCGCAGGGCCGATGGTGAATGGGGAAGGCGCGGGGGCCCGACGCGATGGTGATGCGGGCTCCTCTTTCACGGAGCCGTGGCGGTGGCCCGAGGACGAGCCGGCCTCGCGGTCGTGCTTTCTCTTGCGGCCGGTGTTCCAGAACCCCATGGCTGCGAGGCGGCCGGCCAGCGAGATCAAGGACGGGGAGAGGGAGAGCTAGGGTTTGGGGGCGTGTCGGATTTCGAGGAGGCAGCATGGGCTCGAGTGAGGAGTGTGGACAACGACCGGTCCACGGCTTCCCATTTAAGAAGGACGGCAACCGTTCACTAGACGAATGACATGTGAGGCCGACCGCGCGTGTGCATTAATGTTGGCCGATGGGAGGTAGATGGCCGCCTACCACACGCCCCCGAAGCGGACGAGCGACGCGTCTGTTTACTATCCGCCACGATTCAAATCCGACGCATGTTTGTGCTCGAAATGGGTTAGACCGAACACAAAATGGATCAGATGAGTCTAGGCCATCACACACTGGGCGGATGAGATGAGGTCACACGCTGGAATTGGCCTTATGCCCGCACGATGCCGTCAAGTTCGGCTCGTGCGCTGCCGTTCTCGGCCTCGTGGACGCCCAGGCCGGCGCGCAGCTCGGGAACGAGTGCCGCGAGCTCGCGGGCAGGCAGGCTCGCCGCGTGCCTCTGTACGTGCGCCGCCAAGGATGGCATACTCGGCTTACCTTTCACAAAGCGCAGTCTGCTCTCCTCCGGAGGAACATCGTCTTGCTCGTGGGTCTTGGTACCGCAGCAGACCATCCTTACACCCAGGAACATTTGTCTAAGGAAGTACCCCATGAGTTTCAGCACATTTGTAAGGTTGATTTGAGAAATTACAGCAACCTTGTTTATGAATACATGGATTTCTCTCCATTCTATAGTAGTACTACTTTCTCTATTCACTCTTATACAATGTGCAAAACAACCTATTTTAAGTTGTCTGAAACGACTTACAAAAGTGAACGGAGGGAGTATTTGATTTCTTGATGGCAACAACATGTAGGTGTACAAGTTCTGTATTCACGATGCCTTGTCTGCCACCATCAACCTCAAGAGACTTGTCAAAATAATGTGTGCCCTTCTCTACATACCCTAAGGTAAACATCGTTCCTTCCTTCCCCAATATTTGCCTGTGATTTTGGTTGAATAAGCTCTCCTTCTTGAGTGCGGCAATTCAGTGCCCGGGTGCATTTGCACCGCGACATGAACAGTAGTAAACAAAATTAAAATCTGATTTTTGGTTGTCGTCCAAGATGCTTGAATGAGCATGTGTGTACAAAATTCATCGTGTTTCGACATTTGAAGTTTTCGTGGCAAAAAGATAATGGCAGTGACAGAAACTTTGGAAAAAGAACACTGTTTGGACCCGATTTTGCCTTTTGCCTATAGCTCCTCGAACGTCCACCTGCATTTTTTTTGCATGCACATCGCGCACTCAGCATCTTTGATGTAAAAAAATCAGTTTTTTTTTTCATTTTAACTATTTTTTGAATTTTGATCCTGGAGCTCAAGGGTGAGTTGAAGTTGGTTTTCTGGTTCATCTTCAGCTATCTTATAGCACTGCTCTAATCTCGCAGATGGAGCCATGGATCAAATTTTCTCAAGTCTCAAATGAACCCTATGAGTGGCTAGGGTGGAACAGTTGCCTCACGTGGATTTGACGGAAAAAAATTGACGCCGCAATTTCAACCTCCATTGCGGAGGCCCTCTTCTCCTTGCAAGATGCCAAATATTTCGCAGGACATTGTGGCGATAGCATCTCCGACGAGGTCTCCTGGGAGCATTAGGACTCAATTGCATTTTTGTCGAATCATTTTCAGGTCCGATTTGATAAAGGGAGGATCATGTTATAATTTTTATTCCATGTGGGATTCTTTGTGCAGTGTTGTAACTCGTTTCATCTATTAATGCTACCCTTGTTAAAAAGGGTGAATCTGTGAATGGTTACCGATTTATCATGCAAGCAAAATATGAAAATTGATTGGAACCAGGCGACCGATCAACGCCCACATCCATCGCACACATCTTGCTGGTGGACCCCACGTGTAACCCTTGCCAACCTTATATCTACCGCAATCATCTAGCGCATCGTATGCAGCCACACACTCTAATTCAACCCCCCTCTCCCTCGCTCGCTCTCACACACCTTTTTGTGCATCTCCTGCCTATCTTACTAGAGGCTGGGGCGCCACCTGGTGGCGCCTCCTGGGACGGGACTGTGCGCACTTATCTTATGTCAACACATTGGACTGTCATGTTTGATCATCAGTCTCACTCATGTACATCAACATGGGCATATGGTATAACATCACGATTTCCCGCTCTCTTGGATGTAGTCATATAAAATATTCATTACAACCATCCCTTGATGAATCAATAAGAAATAAATAAAATCCGAATAAGCTTACAACAGATCAATTTCAGTGTGTATATATGATAGGTTGCTCTGCTATCTACAAAACTGAGAGATGGAAAAGGGAGAGAGAGCTGCCATTAGATGGAAACCTATATAAGAAAGAGCGAGGAACATGAGTGGGAGCAACGAAGCTGAGTATAATAACTGGCCGCTGCTAAAGGTAGACTAAGGGCGTAGGTGAAGACCTAGCAGAGGGCGAGCTGCGGCTTCCGGCCGTCGAGCTGCAACTACTTCCTGCCAACGTCCTCATCCATATCTACGTCCCCTCACTTCACACCACCTTGTCACTGACCTTTTCATGACAGAGATATACAAAAATTGAGATGGAATCCAGTTGACATAAGATATTCAGCCAAACAAACTGTTAGTGACTTCTTCAGAAAAAGAGATGTACATCAAAGTAAGCAGAGCTTCTAGCAGAAACATCATATACAGGTACATGCTGATCACAAAACTGGGAGTTTTATGTGAGAACGGAACCTGGCAATCTATATCAAAAAGATATCTTAACTGAAAATTTAAGCAACACAAGAATATCACACTTGAGTGGTTATAATTACTTACGGATTCAGATTCTTACTTTTCTTGTAGAGGCCTACTATCCTTAATTACTTGGAGCAAATTTAACTTAGACCAAATATCTAAGAGTAAGCTTTGGTTGATGCAAAGGTC
>NC_053023.1:35831279-35831367 GCF_003073215.2 Triticum urartu | reverse complement strand
AACCACTGCCACCTTTTCGAACCCCCCTCCGCCGGTCCTCTTCCTCGTCAGCCCTGGCGTAAGATGGTTAACATGGTTAACATCACAA
>NC_053023.1:35777404-35830206 GCF_003073215.2 Triticum urartu | reverse complement strand
GCATATTTGCATAACGCTGATCTCGTGAGCTTTGAGGAAGAGAAGTGCAGTCAGTATCATGAGCTTACTAGCTCCTTTGTGAGGAGGTTTGAATTTTCAACTTCACGTAATTCTCCAACTGTCCTGTTTGATCTTTATGATAAACCTTATACCATGGACTTAGAGGATTTTACCACTGCATGCAAACATCCACAATGGGGTAGTATAAGGGATCCTCGCTAATCTGAATTAGAGATTTTCTTGCTAATATAACTGTGGGAGAATCTAGAGATATTACACAAGCTACCACAGGGAGCATTCACTTTCCGGCTATACATTATTTTGCTCTCTTCGTAGGTAGATGCATAAATGGTAAAGATGAGGCATGTCACATGTGTGTCCCCGATCTTAGTATTCTTAGGAGTGCCGTATTAGGAGACAAATCATATAATTTGGGAGCCATTGTTGCACGTAGGTTGCATCTTAATAGACGTAATGGAGATTTCTTTGGTGGAATTTATGCAACCCGCGTAGATAATTTTTCTTGGTATAGATGTGCGCAAAGATGATATTGAATTACCTCCTGCCTATCTAGATTTTAATGTTATGGTTCACCACCACTTTGTCGAGAGGAACGAATCACCTCTCCAGTATCGACTAATCTTTGACAGACGCCATGCTGTCTGTATTACTCTCACTGCTCCTTCTTTCTTTGGCTATCAGGCAAGAGGAGGATATACTATTACCAGAGAGGAGGCAGATGAGTACGAGAGGAGAGAGGAGTCTGCTCGTCGCCACGCTGCAGCTCAGCAGGCGATAGCTACTGCATCACAGTACGACCCCAACTATTATGGATATCAGCCAGGCCAGTCGTGGCCATAGACCAACTTAGGCCAAAAGCCTAAGCTTGGGGGAGTACGTATTTCTCACCGACATTACATTTATGCTCACACACTCATTGCTAGATGTCGGTGCTCATACTTTTTGAATGTATCATCCATGCTAGTTTAATTTCCTTTTTATGCTTTCTTCTTGTGTGTTTAATAAACCTTAAGAAAAACAAAGAAATAGTGGTAGCTTTTAATCAGTTTAATTTCCATGCTTGTAGTAGAAATTAAAAAGAAAACCCAAAAATATTTCCTGTTCTTCTTTTGCTTGTTGGGAGCTTTCCCGTGTAAATTGTTTTATTTCTTTTCTTTTCTTTGGGGGTCGATAGGAGAAGACCATGATTAAATTGTTAAAGTGGCTCTTATATGCATTATTGTTGATCTGACAAAAGAGCCCATATTGCCTTGTCTTCTCCAGTTTATTGAATGCTTGCAGATTCCAGCTTAGTCCAATGCACGTGCACTATTATCATTATCCACACTATTCGGTCGTGCAGGTGAAAGGCAATTATGACGATATATGATGGACTGACTGAGATGAGAAAATCCGGTATGAACTCGACCTCTTTTGTTTTTGTAAATATGATTAGTTCATCGTTCCTGATTCAACCTAATATGAATAAACATGTTTGCAATGACAACTAGAGATCATAGTTCTTGTGCCATGATTGATTAGCTATGAGTTATAATTGTTTACCTTGCGTGCCAACATGCTATTGAGATGATTATGATGTGGTATGAAAGGGTGGTATCCTCCCCTGAATGATTTAAGTGACTTGACTTGGCACATGTTCATGCATGTAGTTGAAACAAAATCAACATAGCCTTCACGATATTTATGTTCATCGTGGACTATATCCTACTCATGCTTGCATTCGGTGTTGACTAATTTTAATGCATGTTCATGACCGTTGTCGCTCTCTAGCTGGTCGCTTCCCGGTCTTTTGCTAGCCTTCACCTGTACTAAGCGGGAATACTGCTTGTGCATACAAACTCCTTAAAACCCAAAGTTATTCCACATGAGTCCACTATACCTACCTATATACGGTATCTACCTGCCGTTCCAAGTAAATTTGTATGTGCCAAACTCTAAACCTTCAAATAAATATCCTGTTTTGTATGCTCGAATAGCTCATGTATCAACTAGGGTTGTCTGTATATTCCATGTTAGGCGGGTTATTCTCAAGAGGAGTGGACTCCGCTCCTCACTCACGAGATAAATGGCTGGTCACCGGGATGCCCAATCCCATGCTTTATGCAAACTAAATCAAAATAATTGCAAACAAAACTCCCCGTGGGACTCTTGTTAGTTGGAGGCACTCGTTGTTTCGAGCAAGCCATGGATTGATTCAAAACTGAGCTCTGGCACCTCTACAAATCCCTGCTTCCCTCTGTGAAGGGCCTATCTATTTACTTTTATGATGAGTCATCATCGTCTTATTAAAAAGCACCAGTTGGAGAGCACCGCTGTCATTTGCATTCATTAATGTTAGTTTACATTGAGTAAGACTTGACTGGATCTCTTTTACCATGAATTACAATGTCTAGTCAGTCCTTGGTCTTTAAAGGTGCTCTGCATTTCTGTTTTGCGGTCTCAGACAGGGCTAGCGAGATACCACCTTGTTATATCATATTATGATTGTTTTGAGAAAGTGTCGTCATCCGAGTTTTATTATTATGGCTCGCTAGTTGATTATGCTATTGATATGAGTAAACTTGAGACCTATGCGTTATTGCAAATGTGGTTAGTTATAATCTTTGTTGCAAACTTGAATGCTGGCTTTACATATTTACAACAACAAGAGCAAACAGAGTTTGTAAAAGTTTTTCTTTATCACTTTCAGTTTGTCAACTGAATTGCTTGAGGACAAGCAAAGGTTTAAGCTTGGGGGAGTTGATATGTCTCCAACGTATCTACTTTTCCAAACACTTTTGCCCTTGTTTTGGACTCTAACTTCCATGATTTGAATGGAACTAACCCGGACTAACGCTGTTTTCAGCAGAACTACCATGGTGTTATTTATGTGCAGGAGCAAAAGTTCTCGGAATGACCTGAAACTTCACGGAGACACTTTTCAGAAAATAAGAAAAATACCTGCCAAAGATGAAGGCCAGGGGGGCCACCGTCTTGCCACGAGGGTGGGGGGCGCGCCCCCCTACCTCATGGGCCCCCTGTTGCGTCTCCGACTCCTACTCCACCTCCATATATTGAGTTTCGGGGAGAAAAAATCAGAGAGAAGAAATCATCGCGTTTTATGATACGGAGCCGCTGCCAAGCCCTAAAACCTCTCGGGAGGGCTGATCTGGTGTCCGTTCGGTGCTCTGGAGGGGGGAATCCGTCGCCATCGTCATCATGAACCATCCTCCATCACCAATTTCATGATGCTCACCACCGTGCGTGAGTAATTCCATCGTAGGCTTGCTGGACGGTGATGGGTTGGATGGGATCTATCATGTAATCGAGTTAGTTTTGTTAGGGTTTGATCCCTAGTGTCCACTATTTTCTTAGATTGATGTTGCTATGACTTTGCTATGCTTAATGCTTGTCACTAGGGCCCGAGTGCCATGATTTCAGATCCGAACCTATTATGTTTTCATCAATATATGAGTGTTCTTGATCCTATCTTGCAAGTCTATAGTCACCTATTATGTGTTATGATCCGTTAACCCCGAAGTGACAATAATCGGGATACTTACCGGTGATGACCGTAGTTTGAGGAGGTCATGTATTCACTATGTGTTAATGCTTTGTTCCGGTACTCTATTAAAAGGAGGCCTTAATATCCCTTAGTTTCCGTAAGGACCCCGCTGCCACAGGAGGGTAGGACAAAAGATGTCATGCAAGTTCTTTTCCATAAGCATGTATGACTATGTTCGGAATACATGCCTACATTATATCAATGAACTGGAGCTAGTTCTGTGTCACACTAGGTTTTGACTGTTACATGATGAACCACATCCGGCATAATTCTCCATCACCGATCCATTACCTACGAGCTTTCCATATATTGTGCTTCTCTTATTTACTTTTCCGTTGCTATTGCTATCATCACTACAAAATACCAAAAACATTGCTTTTACTATTGTTACCTTTTGCTACCGTTATCACTACTATTATATTACTTTGCTACTAAACACTTTGCTGCAGATATTAAGTTTCCAGGTGTGGTTGAATTGACAACTCAGTTGCTAA
This sequence comes from Triticum urartu, assembly GCF_003073215.2. NCBI lineage: Eukaryota > Viridiplantae > Streptophyta > Magnoliopsida > Poales > Poaceae > Triticum > Triticum urartu. Next base: position 35,826,147 of record NC_053023.1, on the reverse strand, counting down.
TACTTGAGAATATTCTTTGGCTCCCCTTGTGTCGAATCAACAAATTTGGGTTGAATACTCTACCCTCGAAAGCTGTTGCGATCCCCTATACTTGTGGGTTATCACGCCTCCTTGCTTTTGGCCTGAGGCAATTGATACTGCGTGCCACATCATCAACAGGGTACATCTTCACAAATTCTTCAAGAAGACTGCATATGAACTCCTCACTGACAAGAAACCCAATGTGAGTTATTTCAAAGTCTTCGGTGCTAAATGCTGGATTAGAGATCCTCATCACAGTTCTAAATTTGCACCGAAAGCACATGAAGGTTTTATGCTCGGTTATGGTATGGACTCGCACACCTACAGAGTCTTCAACACCTGTCACCACAAGGTTGTTGAAACTATAGATGTGCGGTTCGATGAGACTAATGGCTCGCAAAGAGAGCACCTACCTCCTGTGACAGATGAAATACCTCCTGAGGAATAAGTTCAAGGCTACTGAGGATGTCATTCCTACCAAAGAATCTACTGAAGAAGTCATTCCAGAACATGAAGAACGTCATGCTGATACAACTGAGGAAAATGGTGCTGAAGCAAATACTGATCAAATTCCTCAACGACAACCCGCTCATCCTCGCGTTGCAAATGAAGTGCAAATTGAGAAAATCATCAGCGACATCAACATTCTAGGTCCTCTCACACACTCAAGAGCTTCACATTTATCTAACTTTTGTGGGCACTTTTCGTTCGTCTCTATCACAGAGCCCACTAAGGTAGATGAAGCATTTCTGGAGCCTGAGTGGAATTCAGGCTATGCAAGAGGAATTACATCAATTCGAGCTCAACAACGTCTGGGAACTGGTCAAATGTCCAGATCCTCGCAAGCACAATATCATCGGCACAAAGTGGATCTACCGCAACAAGCAAGATGAAAATGGCCTTGTGGTGAGGAATAAGGCACGGCTTGTAGCTCAAGGCTACACACAGGTTGAAGGAATTGATTTCGATGAAACTTTTGCAGCTGTTGCTACACTTGAAGGTATTTGCATATTACTTGCTTATGCTAACCATCATGATATCATCAAATGGATGTGAAAAGTGCATTCCTCAATGGTAAGCTTGAGGAAGAAGTATATGTTGCTCAGCCCCCAGGTTTTGAAGATCCAAAGCATCCTGACAAAGTCTTCAGACTCAATAAGGCCATATATGGCCTCAAGCAGGCCCCACGGGCGTGGTATGATACTTTGAAGGAATTCCTCATGAAGAAAGGCTTCAAACCTGGTTCACTTGACCCAACTCTTTTCACTAAATAGTATGATGGTCAATTATTTGTGTGCCAAATTTATGTTGATGATATCATTTTTGGCTGTACTGACCAACGATACAGTGATGAATTTTCATATATGATGAGTGAAGAATATCAAATATCTATGATGGGATAATTGAAATTCTTCTTAGGTCTTCATATTCGTCAACAGCGCAATGGCATATTCATATCTCAGGAGAAATACCTCAAGGATGTACTGAGGAAATTCAGCATGCAAGATTGCAAAGGAGTCAAAATACCTATGCCCACAAACGGCCATCTATGCACTGATGAAAATGGTATTGACTTTGATCAAAAGGTATACCGCTCCATGATTGGTTCTTTATTGTACTTATGTGCATCTAGGCCAGACATTATGCTTAGTGTTTGCATCTGTGCCCGATTTCAAGCTACACCGAAGGAATCACACCATAAGGTTGTGAAGCATATTCTTCGATATCTAGGTCACACACCAACACTTGGATTACGGTACCCCAAGGGCTTGGCTTTTGATCTCATTGGTTATTCAGACTCTGACTATGCTGGTGATCGTGTGGACCGCAAGTCAACATCTGGCACATGCCATTTCCTCGGACGATGTTTGGTTTGTTGGTCCTTAAAGAAAAAAATTGTGTATCACTGTCTACTGCTGAAGATGAGTACGGTATGATGATAACACCCTTAAGACCCTTATTCTGCACATCCCCACCTTACTCTGCTAACACTCCATCCTACAGCGCACAACAAACCGAACCGCATCGAGAACAGTAAAAAAAACCACCCCACCCCCTCCACCTTCTTTCTCCTGCACCCATCCCACTCCCTCCACCTTATCCCCCATGACCCGAACCCACTGGCCTCCTGGCTCCTCCCCGGCCGCGCCATGGCCATGCCTCCCCGGATCCACTACCTCCTTGCCCGCCCCGACCACCACCCACCGTCGCCCGCCACCCCCTCATCTTCCCAGCGCCACCGGCCCTAGCCACCACCCACCGCGACCTGCCCCCGGCCACCACCCATTGCGACCCGCCCCCAGCCACCACCTACCGTCGCCTGCCCCGGCCACCGCCTGCCCCGCTCCAACCCGTCCGGCCAGTGCGACTCCTCTCCTCCACCCATGGTGCCACCCCTCCCTTGACCCGCCGCTAGATGGGATCCGGGCCGAATCTAGGCTGCACCGGCCCTCCCGCGCCGCCAAGCCGCTGGATCCACGCCGCGTCGGCCCTCCTGCGGCGCCCTGCCGCCGGATCCACGCCTCCCTGCCGCCGTCTTCAGGCCCCGGGCGCCCCTTCCTTCCCTCCCCAGCCGGCAACCTGCAGGACGCCCCTCCCCTGTCCCTGCAAAATTCCCTCCGACGGGCCTCCTCTCCCTGCAAAACTCCCTCCGGTGAAGCCCCTTGCAGTTTGCGACATGTACGAATGCAGTACGGTAGTCGCGTTGGTGCAGCCCACTGGCCTCCAGCAGTGGATGCAGCTCTTTCGGTGGGCGAAGTGCAGTCCACGACGAGCACCAATGTAGTGTGGTGCTCTTCAATTTTTCAGATTTCTTTTGTGCAATCCTGTTTGGAGCTTCCCAACCGCCCCACAGCTCCGATGGTCTTCCTACCTCCCTACTTCCATTCTCGGCGGCCGCCCCATAGCTGTGGACGCACAGTTCTGGCCACCAGCCCTTCCCCGCGCCGACGCGCCGGACGACAACAACACAACATCACCAGAGGTGAGCGCTCTCCTCTCTCTCTCCTTCCCTACTTCGTCCTCACCTCTATCCCTCACATCTCGCTTGTGCGCCGCAGGTGGCGCCATGTCCATCTCAATCTTGTCCCTGTGCCACTCCATGTATCCTGTTTGATTGCGACCTCCCTGACGACCAAGGATTGCAGCCCACTTTTTTCATCGGCACTTGTAGTGCATTTAGTTGTCGTGTGCGGTTTCATGGCACTTAGCCTCGCAGTTGAGATGAAATTATAAAGAGAAAATGCTAGCAAAAATTAAAAAGTGTATCACAAAAGTAGTCCACAACGCCAGCATCATGTTTGAGAAAAGTTATTTTTTGTTGCAGATTTGGATGAGCATCTGCCGTGTGGTTCCAGCGCAGATGAGGTTCGCGGTCCACTGATTTTTTGCTTGCAGTGTAGTGTGGTGAAATTATACTCATCCTCCCCCTTCATCTTCACCACCACTTTATACTTAGTCCGATGCTTGCAGTGTGGTGTGGATTTTTTGTATAAAGATTATAGGGACTCATTTGATTGCAGTGAAACATGGTGATGTTCGGGCATGAGCATGCAGTTTCGACCATGTGGACATGCAGTGCAAAAATGGTGTTTTCCGTGTGTGATGATTTTATGTATAAAAGTTATCTGGACTCGTTTGAAAATTGTTTACCAAAGAAGTTCATTTTGAATTCTGCTGCGGCTCATTTCCCTCGACCATGTGGTTCGCTTCTTCGCACGTGTATAGCTTGCCAATGTGGAAACCCAAAACTCCAAAAAGAAAAAAAAAAAGAAGGAAATGAAGTGCAAAGATGTGTTAAATGAAAATGGTAGGTAAACGACAAAAACAACTAATGTCATTCACTTGGCCATTTGATGCAGTGCAAAGATGTGTTAAATGAAAAATGGTAGAGAAACGACAAAAAAAAGTAATGTCGTTCCCTTGACCATTTGATGCAGTGCAGTTTTCTAATTGAAGCAGTGTAGTTTTCTAAACTGAAGCAGTGCGGTCGGGTGTCTGATGTTGTTCATCTTGTAAGTGACCATTTGATGCAGTGCGGTTTTCTAACCGAAGCAGTGCGGCCGGATGTCTGATGTTGTTCATCTTGTAAATACAAAAAGAAAAAAAAATGTTACTGAAATGACAAATAAAGTAATGCGGTTTACTTCTCCATGCATTTGGGGTTAAATTACGCACGATGTGAAGTCCCGTCCACTTCCTCGCATGAGAAAATTTACGTGTAAATAAAATAAATCAAGCAGTTCGCTTGCCCATCTGATGGGGTGCGGCTTCCTATCTGAACCAGTGCATTCTTCTGTCTGATGCAGTACACAAGTCGATTTGGGTGTCGCGAAAAACAGAGTTTCCGCATTTTGGTAAAATTGAAACGTCTCTTAAACCGTAAGGAATTAGAGAAAGTGACCTACATGAAAGAGTTGTGTCTCATCGATATCTTTCCAATGGCATATAATTTGAATCATTTCGACGTCCGGTTTGTAAAAATTTCGCGAAAAACAGCCGCTGCCACTTGTCGTCTACCACACGATTTTTAAAATTAACTTAAAACCGTAAGGAATCTCAAAACCATTTCTAAATATGAAAGTTGCGCCTTGTCCATAGATATCCAACGACATATTACACGCCTCATTTCAACAAACGGTTAAGAAACTAGAGCGAAAACAGTACCGAAAATTTGAAATTTTTTTAAAAACAGAATTCCGTGATTTAGTAAATTTGAAACTGCTCTTAAACCGTAACGAATTAGAGAAAGAAATACATATGAAAAAGATGCGCCTTGATGATATGGTTCCAACGGCGTATCATTTGCTTTATTCCGATGAGCGATTTAGAAAAAATCACGAAAATATGCTCGCTGCCACTCGTTGTGGGCCGCACCATTTTTAAAACTGCTCTTAAACCGTGAGGAATCTCGAAAAGTGTTCAACATGGCAAAGTTGCGCCTAATCTATAGCTTTTCAACGATATATTACACGCCTCGTGCCGACAAACGGTTAAAAAACTAGAGCAAAAACAGTACCAGAAAAAACACTGCGTGCAGTTTTTTGCCACGGGAAGATCACTCGCCTCGGTACTGCAGCACACTTGGTTCAAACAATGACGTGCACTTGCATTGAACATGCAGTGCGGAAGTGTTATCAGAATAGCTATTCTAGTAATATTATCATAATAGACCGGCTATACTCGCCTCAGTATAGCCAATGGAGAAAAACGACGGAAAGAGTGAAGACAATGCAAGTTGAAAAACAACTGAGGAATTTCAAAGCTGAGGAAAAACTCAAATTGAAGATTTTCAACTTCTGGTGGTGGCATGACCCACCGTATAACACTATTCTAATCCCGGGATTAGAATAGTTATTTGGATCACGTCAGGCCCTATATAGAGCGATCGGGTTGTTCCCGAACTGCCCAACCCGCTACAGAAAAAAAAACGCCCCACCATCCCACGACCGCTCGTCCCTAACCTCCCCGATCCCCTACTATCCACCACGACGGCGCCTCCCTCCCCTGGATCCGGCGCCTCTCGCTGCCGTCTCTCGACCCAGGCCAGCCTCTCCTCCCGCCGCCTCCTGCATCTCGCCACGTTCCTTCACCCTACAACGCGCCGCCACCATGCATCTCGCCGCCATCGCCACCCTCCCTGGATCTCGCCGCCACGGCCGCGGGCTTCCTCCCCCACGGCCGACGTTCCTCCTCCCCAACGGTCGCCGCCTGTCGTCCCCCCCCCCCCGGCACCTCCTCTCCCGTCACGACTCCCGTCGCCACCCTCCAGCCCCGACACCTCCTCTGTCGCCCTTTCTCTCAGATCCGCCACCAGCCCCGGCGCCTCAGATCCCCACCGAGAGCAGTTCCCATGCAGGTCTCCCATGCTACTGCAGGTCGAACTATGCCGTCGCGCAAAGTTCGCTGATCAGAGCTCCGGTCGGATCCGTTGCCGGTGCATCGCCTTGGTCAGTCTCCATCGCTGCCCTGCATCTCCTCCTGTTCCGGCTGTCAATGGCCACCTATTGTGTGCCTCCTCCTCCCAGGTCACTCCCGTTGGGTCAGGATAGGATCCTCGTGCGTACTGCGCCCAACCGTCACCGTGGACTGCTCCAAATCGTCACCGTGAAGAGCTTCCGAAGCTTTCCTACATGTTGATGTATCCCGCATGCACATCTTCAACCTCTTCATGTATCTTCCGTGTTTAGGAAAAGTGCTCAATGAAATTTATATTCTGAGAAGTTCATATATTATTGTGTCGAAAGGTCACATATTAGAATTACCTAGTAAGTGAAAAAATGGCAGTGCGTTCATCTTCTTTCAGTCAGTGTTCATATGTGTTCAGTACATGTTCATACGTGTTTTGTTTGTTTCCGCAACTCTTATGTGAAATGGCTCTACGCTAAGCACGTCCGCAGGGCTGTGGCCTGCTGCCACTAGTGAGTTCGTGTCCTAGTGATGTGTGCATGTGCTGATGGTGTGAGTGCGTGCTGTATGTCTGTGCACACGAACTGGAAAAGTTTCAGATCTTGTTGCCTGCTCGTGTGCACTACAAGTGTTTGTGTTTATGCCCCAAGGAAGAAAACATGTTATTTTTAACCGAGAACATAATTTAAAACACACACTTGGGCAACCAAGCTATCTATGTTTTTCTATCACAAAATAAATCATGCCAAGGCAGATTGAAAACTTCATATATGGACTGCAAAAAGATTTTGCATGGGGTTCTAGTTTGTTTGTTTATCGACTCAAAACTTCATGAAGTTCGATGTCTGCAAAAAAGGATTTTGAGCAAAGAATGATTTACCCATTAAAAAAATATAGAAGTTCAAATTAAAATAATAGTGTAGTTCAAAATTAAAAAGACTAAAATTTTGCTTCAAAAAAAATAAAATCCTAGAAGTTCAATTTAGAAAAAACAATCATTTGATATTCATTGTTTCAAAAAACCCCGAGATGTTCGGTTTTAGGAACCAAAGAAGTGCGAATTTAAAAACTCAAATTTTCCTTTATGCTAAACAAATAAAAATTGAGAATTTTAAAATAAAAAAAACAGAGTAGTTCGATGTATACGGAAAAAACAAATAATTTTTGTTTCTAGGAAAAATAGAAGTATGAAAGTTCAATTTTAAAAAAATTGTTTGATGCTTATTTGAAAACATATTTTTTCTAAGAATAAGCGTAAGAAGTTCAAATTATGAAAACTGAGAAGTTAGACGTGCATAAAAAGCTCAGATTTTTTCTCTTTACTAAAGAATAAAATGAAGAACTTCAAATTAAAATAAAAGGAACAACTAAAAAAAGTTTAGTAAGTGTTGATCTTTATTAAAAAATCTTGGATTTTTATAGATATCCGTTTTTGTGAAATTACAAATGATGAATTTCATATTGAGAAGGTAGTCAAATTTGGTGTTTATTTAAAAATCGAAAATAATTCTTTACTAAAAAATTATAAAAAGCTGAAGCTCAAATTGAAATAACACAGAAGTTCAGAGTTTATTAAAACCCAACATTTACCTGTTCAAAAAATAAAAAACACAACACCGTTTTTTGCACTTTTAGAAACAACTCATTAATGGAAAAAAAATGGTTGCTAGAAGTTCAAGTGCTCGGTCCGAGAAAGTTCAAAAATTCTTGTGAGAGAGGTTGAACAAAAATACGTGACATAAGTTTAAGATGAAAATGGTGGGAAGTTCAACTACTACACAAAATGCATTTCAGATAGGAATATAAGAATATAAAACAAAAGGCTTAAAAGTTTTATTTGAAAAGTTTCACGTGCTCCTCCCAGTGAAGTTCAAGGTCTCTAGTGCGAGATGTCCGACCTTCAATTACATGTAAAAACAGGCAAAAAACGATGTTGTTTTTGCCATTTTTAAAACTTCTTTCAAACGACAAAAATTTGTAACGTATGTCTACATGAAAAAGATGCTCCTATACATAAGGTTTCCGATGGTATATTGTATGCTATATTCCGACGAATGGTTTAAAACTTCTCTGTATACCATTAAAAACAAATTTTTACGCATTAATTTTTTTTGAACCATCGCGGGTATGAAAACTGATCAACACGAAAAAGTTGCGTGCTTTCTAAAAACTTTCCATCGGTGCATCAATTTCTCAATTCCGGTAAGTGGTTTGAGAGTTACGGCGAAAAAACAACACGTCAAAAATAGAGTGAAGTTCAAAAAAACATGCCTGAGAAGTTTAGCTACTTCACGCAGTGCATTTCCATTCGTGATGAAGGCAGAAATCATGATCTCGTCATTTTCTAATTTACTTCAAAACGGTAGGAATATCATTTGTTTAAGTTCAAGTCCTCGGTCGGAGAAAGTTAAAAATATTATTGTGACAGGGGTTTGTATAAAAGGAAAATCATTTGTGTAACACTAACGAATGGATGAGAAAATTACAAACGAAAATACGTCACAGAAGTTCAATGTGAAAACAGCAGAAAGTTCAACTACTACACTGAATGTATTTCAGATGAACAACTTTTCAAACCATCGTGAGTATTAAAAAATGATCAACACAGGAAAGTTGCGTGTTTACAGCAGCTTTCCATCGGTATATCACTCGCTGAATTCCGGGTAGTGGATGGAGATCTGCGAGCAAAAAAAGCACGTCGAAAAGAGAGTGAAGTTCAAGTAGACATGCTGAGAAGTTCAAGTTCTTCACGCGGTGCATTTTCGAAGAATCTATTTCGCGATAGAGGCAGAACGAATGATCCCGCCATTTTCGAAATTACTTGAAAACGGCTAGGAATCACAGAAAACCATCGACATGGAAAAGCTTCGCATTTTCCGTAGCTTTTCATTGGTATATTATTTGCCCCATTCTGATAAAGTTTGTAGAAATTACGGCAAAAATACGTTTTCGGCCATTTTCAAAATTGACTTAAACCGTCAGGAATTAGGAGAAACAATACATACAAAAAAGTTTCGCATTTCCTCAAGCTTTCCAACGCCGTATCATTTGCTGCATTCGGACTTACGGTTAAAAAATTAGATTGAAAATACGAACTTGGTGGAACTTTGCCCATTTTCAAAATGATTTTTAAACCGTCCAAAATTAGAAAAAACTTTAAACATGAAAAGGTAGCGCATTTTCATAAGCTTTCCAACGCCATATCATTTGCCTCAATTGGATTAGCCGTTTATAAAATGGCATCGAAAATACCAATTCGGTTGTTCGGTTTGCGAAATTTTACGATTTTCCAAATTATGCTTTAACCATAGGGAATTTGAGAAAACTTTCTATATGTGGAAGGAGAGTTTTTGCAGCAGCTTTCCAACGCCATATTATTTGCCTCATTCCGGTAAATGGTTTAGAAATGTGATCGAAAATACGATTCACGTTTTCTCTATGAAGAAAATGGTTTTCAAAACTGCTTTTAAACCGCTTACATTTTGTCAAAAACTTAACTTGGGTTGTTATACTGGTGTCCATAGCTTTCCAACGGTACATAGCAAGCCCCATTTGGGCAATGTTGGCGGAAGTTCAACCCAACACAGGGGAAAGTTCAGGTCGAACAACTCAGGCAGTAAAATTGCAAAAAACGCAATTTCATCACGACCCGAGTGCAAAATCCGCCAATGAGCGAGATTCCTTTTTAAAACTAGTATTTGGTTGCTAAAAATTATTTCTATATTACACTAACATCATATAGAACATGACTAACTAGAATAAATCACGAGGGAAGCCACGGTTGCAAAGATAGCCCGAAGGTCGGGTTTGTACAGAGGGAAGTTCAGGCGCGTTACTCAGGCAGTTCAGGTTGTGATCAGCATTCACTTATTGCTATTTCTTCAAGTTGCTTGTTCTACTAAGTGAATGTGATCGGACCCTTCCCCCTCTATGCTAAGCTCAACCCAGTCTATTCACAAATTCTTCATGTGCGTTCTATTTGAAACTCGTTCAAAATCTTTAATGTGTCCTTGTCAGCTGAAGAAATTTCTAACGGAACTTTAAACTTATCTTATCTGAATTTTCGGCCTTTGCCGCTCAAATCGTTACACCTTCCACGATAATACTTATCCTTTTCACCCACGATCGCACACGACCATCACCTCTCAGTACGTGGGTGACACATGTCACGCGCATGAGAAGGGTCAGGGGCACATTCGTCCTATTTCCTCGGGCGAGCAGTTTTTTCACTTTGGCTATAAATACCCCTCTCCCTTCCCCACTTCGTTTTTACTCCGCTCAACCTCACTCCCTCGCTCGAGCTCTCAAACCCTAGCGCCACCGCTACTTCCATCATCGCCGGTGAGGAAGAGCTTCACTGCCTCGACCTCGTCGCCGCCGTACTCACGCCGGACGCGGATTTCTTCACTCCGCCGCTGTAGTTGTCTTCCTCAGCCAAGTTAGGGCGTGGAAGATCTAAACCGACGAGCTTCAAATCTACACTTCCCAGTTCATTGTGTTCTTCGTCCATGATAATTAAAAGTTACTTTCACTACCCTTGTTGATTCGGATGTTTTCTTCAAATCCTGAAAAGGTGTTTATTCTTCAAATCCTCACACATTGGACACCTCACATATCATATGTTCTTGATCTGTTTCTCTAAGCAACATTTTTCTTCAAGATTCCTCAATTGTGTGGATTTTCAAATCTGTACAACTCTGGAACCTAAGTCAAAGAACGCTTAGTGAAATTCCTTAAGATTCATCCGGTCAAATTCTTCAAACTTGTTCTTATTGCAAAAACTTCTGAGAACTCATATGACCTCTCCAAATTCCTCGCAACTATACTCTGTTCACAGGTACACATGTCCGCTGCTAAATCACTAGGTTCTCATCAACTTAACTCATTTGCAGCGTTCCTGGAAGAAAAGTTGCATACCTCTTCAGAGAACTCAATCGTTCAAAACCCTCAGCTGAAGAAAATGGCAGATGGTAAGAAGCCACAGAAGGGAGGAAAGAGGCCTGAGGTCAACATTGCGTTTGAAATCCCTGAGGATATCTAAAAGGATTATTGCACTCCTGATGAGGTCAAACATGGCAAGGAGGACAAAAATCAGCGCAAGGTGCGCATACAAAGGATAGAGAGGAGATGGGCACGGGAATGGAGGGAGTACAGATATGTTACTCCCAAGTATATGAAGAAATTCGCTCTCAATCCTCCATGCCCAAGACCTCCATTGGCACCTGGCCAAGAAGCTGATCCCACCAGCCTCAAGCGTGGTGAGGACTATCCTGATGAATGGGCCAAGCGCCAGGCCAAGCTAGCCAAAGTAGCTAAGGAAGCAGTGAGGAAATTCAATGAAGACTTTGCTGTTGCTGCTGCCACTACTGAGGCCTCTGCAAGCAAGCCAAAGAAGGCCATGCCAAAGAAGCCTGCTCATAAGCCAAGTGCTTCAACCCCAACGCCCTCACGGCCAAGTTCCTTGGCAATGCCCTCACGGACAGATTCTTCAAAGCCCTCACGGCCAATTCCTCAAGTCGCACCAGCTCCTCCAAAGTCCTCAGCTCCTCCATCAAAATCCTCAGCACCTGTGCATCTCGCCACGTGCCAAAGGACAACAGGCATCTCAATTGCCTCAGGAGCTTCTGCTAGTTCTTCAGCTTCACCAAATTCATCAACTGGCCCCTCTCTGCTGAAGACAAAGGCCACTGCTGGACGAGGCTCTCGATCAAGTCCTCACAAGAAGCAGGTCGCCTTTCAAGTACCGTCCGAAGATGACGAAGCTGATGATGAAGAACTCACTGAAATCATCAGAGATAGGCAACACAGGGTCTCTAGAGCCAAAGGCAGCAATGTGCCATTGATGCTGGATCCGAAGTTGATCCTAGACTTCATTGACTTGTGGCACAAGGACCCCAACACACCTCTGCCTAAGATGAACCTCACTCCTGGTCAATGTCATATGCTGACTCACTTCATTGATGAAGAAAAATGGAAATTTGAACAGGGAAGAAGGATGAAGAAAGCGCAGTACAAGAAAGAGCGCTTTCTGAAGCAAAACGTTTTGAAGTTTTCACCTGAAGAACTTGTTGCTCTTCAATCTAAGATCAAGAAATTGAGTGATGAATTTGATCGCTACTATGCTGACTAGCTTGGAGCCAAAGTCGGATTTGTAAAGATAAATGAACAGTTCACTTCCAATGTTGCAGCCCCAACGCAACAAGAAAATCCTCAGGCTGAAGCATCTGCTCAGCCTACTGAAGAAAATGCTAGCACCGCTGATGATACTCAGGCTGCTGAAGAAAATGCTAGTACCAGGGCTGATGACTGCATTGCAGCCGCTGAAGAAATTGCCAGGGCAACCACTAGTGTTGCGCCTGAAGAAACTGAAGAAGTCAGGGCAACTACATCAGTTGTGCCTGAAGATCTTGAACCAAATTCCTCTGCTCCTCCCGCGCCTACACCAAGTCCGATCCTTCCATCTGCATCAGATGTGAAGAAGACCAAGGCTGCAGAGTGTGCACTTGTGAAGAAAAGGAAGGCATCAACTGCATCAGATTCTTTAGCTCCGAAGAAGATGAAGCCGATGACCAGCTCGTTTGAAAATCCAATTGATGTTGTTCCTGTCTCATCCATGCCATCAAAGGACCTTGTACCTTTTGATGAAAAATATGTGATCCCAAGCGGATCCGATGAAGACATTCCTTTTGCTGCTACCTCAAAACAGTTTGATGAAGAAATTGAAGCGGATGCAATCCCGTCAACCCCAATAGTCTCATCGCCCATGCCTCAGTTTACTGCTGAAGAAGCCGGCGTTGAAGAAATGAATGAAGAAGAGGATGTGGACATTGGGTGTACAACTCTAGTCTTGAACGACGACTTTTGGGAAAGTCAGCACCCCAACTCTCCTCTATTCACACCCCTACAACAAATTCCTCAGTCCCCTGTCACTACTGAAGTACAAATGGGATCTGAAGAACCTAATGCCACACCGTCTATCCATGAAGAGTTCCCAGCCACTAGTGCTGAAGAAAATGTAAATGAAGAATTGAAGTCCCAGGCTGCCATTGAAGAAGAACCTGAAATTCCTCAGCCTGCGGAACCTGAGATGCGATCCCTGAGGTTGTGATGCAATTGACTGACACTCCTCACCCCAAGCCAAAGGATCCTTTCTCAAAGAAGCAAAAAATCAAGGTTGATGACTTCTTCGGCGAGCATGTATTCTTCACGGACTACAATCCTTATGACTTTGCTCGTCTTAGGAGGAAGCTCTTCTGGACTGCCAGCCAGGCCAATTTCTATTCTTCGTTGCTCTTCAACAAGGATAAAGTCTTCTACCACGAGCATATTCCTCACGTGGACATGGAATCACTGCCTTGCTTCTCTCCTGTCCTTAGTGTGCTTCATGACGCAGGCCTCCTCAACTTTTTCTCTGACATTGTTGATTGGAATGAAGAGCTTATTCTTCAGTTCTATGCTACCCTACACATCACAGGTGATGCTGATGATATCAACACTTGGGTATTGGACTGGATGACCGATAACACTCATTATAAGGCATCGGCCTCTGAATTACTTCACGCCCTGCCCATCAGTCCACCCCTTGAACGAGCTCGTTGCCTGTATCAGGAGCCTGAACTCACTAGCCATTACATGCAAGTACTAATGAAACCCCTAAAGCCCGGTCAAGCCCCAAGGACCAAATTCCTCATGAAGGATCTGCCATATGCACCCAGAACAGTCTATCGCATTCTAACGAGGACAATTAGTCCTATCAAAGGCCACGACTCGTCTGATGAGGAAATTGTTGGCATCATGAGGAATCTGCTATTCAACATCATACATGGCATTCCTGTCAATTATCATGATTTCTTCATGAGGACTCTGGCAAATGTCGCACTCTCTCCATTTGAGTTGAAGCCTTATGCTCCTTGGATTATGAGATTCCTCAGAACAAGGTCTTCACTAAACTACAAGGGTGATTTTCAGAATCACCTCAGCTACCTGCGCCCAATTGAAGTCCTGAAGTAGACTTATTCCTCAGCTGATGAAAAGGGCAAGGCACCTGCTGTCATTGATGGAGGCATTCGTCCATTGGATGGTCAGTTTCGCAAAGCTGCATCTTATTCCACCAATGATGACTCTGCCACTCATGATTCTGCTACAAATGCATCCAAGCCAAATCCTCAAGCCACAGCTCCTAGGGTGATGACTGACCGTGAGCTGCTTCTTAGTCTTCACCAAAAGGTGGATCGAAACCATAAATGGTTAAGCGTTAGTTTGGTTCTCTTCTTCACAACATGACTGCTACACATAATGCAGTGAAGAAAAACCATTACTACCTCCATGAAGTTTTCGGTCGCACTTGGGCTATCTTATCACATCTGTATGGTGAAAACGATCTGAAGCAAATGGGTCTCAAGGAGAACTTCGATTGGTCTGCACCTCCAGCGAAGAAATTCGAGAAGGTCAAAGTTTCTTCCCTAGTGGCCAGCTCATATTCTTCATCCCGCGACACCGATGAGTATGAAGACTTGGACGACACTGCGGCAGGCCCTACAACAACAAATGACCCCAACAACGCTGGCACTCCTCCATCAACTTGATATTCTTCAGGGGCGTTAGTCCTCATTTTTTCGACCCTTTTGGTCATTCGATGACAAAGAGGGAGAAATTTGAGTTAGTCTTCAAGCGGGTCAATCTATATGGGCTTTTTTTTCTAAGTTACAACTCTCGTTCTTTTGAAGACTTTGCTGGATCGAGTTGTAAACTTAAACTCTATGGTGGTCTGATACTTTCGCTGAGTTTTTCTGCATGCGTATTCCTCATTAATGTTAATGCACGCATGCTGAATTACATCAGTTACCAGATTTCATCATGCATTTCAAATTCTTCATATTATATGTTAAATGCGTGTACGAATTACAAGGTATAGGGGGAGATCTCCATGATTCTACTCTTCAAAGTGTGCTTTTCTTCAAAAGCAAATTCCTCACTATGCACATCTTCAGGGGGAGTTCTTCTATATCTTGCAATAAAATTCCTGAATATCAGTATCTACACTTCATATGTTTATCCCCGTTGAAAACTTAACCTATATTGTCATCAATCACCAAAAAGGGGGAGATTGTAAGTGCATCTAGTGCCCCTTAGTGATTTTGGTGCATTGAAGATATAGGTTAAGGGACTGATGCATTTGTGAGTGTACACAGGTCTATAAGTCTATGAGGAGTTTGATATTTACAGAGAAAGTCGACCCCTAAAAATGAAGTTCTTTGACTGAAGACTTTGGATTTCTGAAGACTTTTTGAAGACTTTGAAAGTGAAGAAAAAAATTGGTGTGATCCTGAAGACATGGTATTCATTCAAGGAACATGAAGCGTGAAGACTTTTGTTTTCATAGTTTCATGTTCTCTTTCTTGAGTCATAGGAAACACCGTACTGTTAAAGGGGGTCGAGGAAATAGTAAGGAAAAATTTCCAAGTGATGCTCAACTCAAATCCTACACCTACCAATCCCTTCGAGTGAAGCCATTGGAAATCTCATACAGCTCAGTCAATTTCTTCAGTGAGAGAGACGAAGTTCCTCTGGTCTCTGAGTAATTTGTTCTGACTGAGGAGTTTGGAATTCGCCAGTGCGGATTGCCTACACAGTGAGGAACATGATAGCCGTGAGGATTTTGATACTCAAAATTCCGACCATTGCTGTGCTATGCGCCAGCTGTCCCAAAATATCTACCCACCTAACGGTCATATCATTGAAGGGCATTTATGTCTTATCATGTCGGGCTGCTCCCTAGTCTATAAATAGCCGCCCCCTACAACCACTAGCTGGTTGGCTACTCCGAGAGAAACTGACACTTGTCATTTGAGAGCATCCCATCCTCCGAGGACTTTGAGCGAAAATCATCAAGTGAGGAAAACCCAAACCCAAACACCTACAAACCCAAAGTGATTGAGCATCATTGAAGAGATTAATCCTGCGTGGATTTGACGCTTGTTACCTTTTGAATACTATGCATCTTCCAGACGGTTAGGTGTCATGGTCTAGAGCATCCAAGAGGAAATTGTGGATCGCTGAGTGACCGAGTCTGTGAAGGTTTAGAAGTCACCTGAAGACTTACCACGAGTGATTGGGCGAGGTCTGTGTGACCTTAGCTCATGGGGAATACGGTGAGGACTGAGTGTCCTGAGCTGCATGTTAAGGACTGGGTGTCCGGGACTGTTTGTCCGCCTCAGGTTTAAATACCTAGCCATCCTAACCAGACGTACAACTGTCACAGCATTTCGAACTGGTCTACCAAATCATTGTCTTCTCCAAGCTACCTGGTTCCAATTCCTCAACCCTTCCATTTCCTCATTTCTGTGTTATGTGCTTGTTCATATCTGTTTGAAGACTTTGACTAAAGACTTTCTCAATTTCCTCAGTTCAATTTCTTTAGTCTGTTTATCCTGTGTTTACGTTTTCTGTACTATGTGCTTGTTTTCATTTCATCACGAAGACCATGCTCTTGTTCTGTTATGTTTACTTCTGAGTACTTATTCTGCTACAAGTAGTTCTTGACTCAGGAATTTCCTCATCCGCAAATTCCTCAGTGAAGAATTCATAAAAATCGCCTATTCACCCCCCTCTAGTTGATATAACGCACTTTCAATACCCCCCGAACATATTGATTACCGTATCACGGAGAAATATTCTGTTTTCTTTTCTTGCTGTTTTCTTGAGCTAACCCAGGTAACTAAGCATATTAGAGCTAATTTAGCATTTTAGAGCCAACTTAGAGCTAACTTAAGACATTTTGGAGCTAACTTAGGTAAAATTGATCATTTTGGAGCTAATTGGGCTTATTATGTCCTTTTCGAGGAAAATAAGCTAACTATATGACATATATGAGGTTACCAAGATTGTTATGCCATTTCAAACCAAAGTAAGCTAATTATGCCTTTTTTACATAAGTAAGCTAAGTGTATGTCATTATTGCTTCTTTTGCTATAGACAGAGTCGCTGCTGCTTTTGCTGTAGCAAGAGTCGCTACTGCTGCTCCCATTGCCTGACCAAATGCAACAAAGTTTTTTAACAATTAGTGTGAGAAAAAGCCAAATGAAGAGGAAGAAGAGGCAGTGCATACTGGAATCGTCGTCGTCCTGGTAGTGCATGCGGCACATAGTCGTGTTGAACACCTTCACGGTGAGCGTGGCGTTGCCGTCGTACCCGAGGACAAGGAAGTACCCGTGCCACAGGTCGTAGGCACAGACGAACTGCTCCCAGCCATGACACATGTACACGTGGTCATACCTGAACACCACCTCCACGTCCCACAGCCTGCGAAGCCCGCTGTCGGCCTATCACAGCTTCACATTCTTTGGCTGATGGCCGTCCATCATCTTCGTAAAAGTTCCAGGCAGCCTCTGCAGCATGGGTCAAGCAGTGATGTAGCAAACAACAGAGTTATGATAAAGAGATGGGTGAAGGGGATATCTCTCCTTTTATATACATGCCTCGTGGAGTAATTCTCGAGTATGATCATTTAGAAATCAAAACCTTCCAATTCGTACTCCGGTGTGGCAGAGCGCAGCCTGCGGTGGCGGCCTCCCCCATCTCTGATAAGCAGTAGAAGAGACCAATTACTACCCTTACAACATTATCATACAACATTACAGCAGCAGAAGTTTTGAGCAGAAGATAATCAACTACACCAAGTTATCATTTCACATTCAAAAAGCAATGCACTTGTGGACATATGACGGCAACAGGTAGAACCATATCTACTATAAATGGACCATATCTAGAACCATATTTGATAAATGGGCCATATGCATATCTACATAAACTTGGCTCTAATACAACTTGGCTCTAATTCAACTCTATCATATTTGATAAAGGGGCATAGTTGGAACAGAGCCAACTTTTTAGACATGAAAGAAAACTGAGAAAAAAAGCAAAGCACTTGTGCTCAGCAACATCAACAACACTTGATTAATTTGGTAGGTTAGTTCGCAATGGCAATTGGCACCCTTCAAAACTAGGGATTTCTTTAGACATGAAACAAAACCGAAAATGTAAACCAAATTGATGGTGATACCAATAAGAAAACATTACCACTATCAACGATATTCATGGTGATATTCAAAGATAACACAAGGTTCAAGTGTAACCAATATTTTTTCATTTATTTTTGGTAGAAAAATTATTTGAAATTTGGTGAAATATAGACATCTACAATTTTGCATTACGTTCCATGGGCCTTATGTCTTCTACTGTCAAACTTCAACCAATATCATAATTCATTTAATAATTTTTTTGCCAAGTGAGAATTTCGTTGCGGAATTAAAATGGACAGCAGTTCACATAGGGGTAAAAAATATCATTGAATGATGAGTTCTTCACTCCATATCACATAAAAATTGCCGTTTTTGACCATTAAATGTTATTATAATATTTGTATAAAACATGAAAATCAGGAGATTCAACAAACACTCCTCACAAAAACCTATACATAGGATTCTCTTTCTATTTGATAAATTAAATTGATATATATGTTGGCTAGGTATCTCGGAGGTGCCCATAATGTCTCTTATATATAGAGGGAGTATGAAAACAGCTCCCGACACAATGTTATTTGCTATGTACTTTTACAATTAAAATTCTATCAAAGCAGCACAACACCCAACTACAACAGCAAAAGAGAAAAACTAGGGATTTCTTCCTCTTCTTCTTCTTATTTTTTTCATCTCTCTTCTTTCTTCTTAACCTAAACTAAACCTAAAGTAAACTAAATGTAAACCAGAACTTAATAAACAGAAACAAAACCTAAACTAAACCTAAACTAAACCAAGCCTAAATTAAACTAAACCGAAATTAAATCTAAAAACAGAAAAAAATACACGGCCTCATCGGAGCGGCGGGGCGACCGCGGGGGTGGAGGAGAGGAGCGCAGGGGCGGCCGGGTTGGAGGACGGGGCACTGGAGCGGCGGGGCGGCCGCGGTGGTGGACAAGAGGGGCGCCGGGGCCACCTGGGTGGAGGAGGGGGGCGCCGCTGCGACGGGGGTGGCGCGGGGCGGCGGCGACTCGAGCACGGGAGTGTAGTGGGGCGGTGCGGCGATAGGGGTGGCGTGGGGCGGAGGAGGGGTCGCCGGGGTGGCACGGGCGGCGCGGCGACGGGGGTGGCGCGGGGCGGAGAAGGGGTCGCCGGGTCGGCAGGGGCGGCGCGACGACGTCGGTGGCGCGGGGCGGCGGCGGCTCGGGCACGGGGCGGAGAGAGAGGGGACAAAGAGAGGGGTGGGGCGCGGGCGTTGGCTTTTTAGTTAGGGTGCGGTTCTTTGCCGTGTGCTGGCAGACGTCAAAGAGCCTAGCTAACAGACGTCAGTTGGGCCACTTTCTTTGCCGTCAGCTAGCACACGGAAAAGAAAGTGGCTGTTAGGTGGCTCTCGCTAGTGGGCCACCCTCCCTCTTTGCCGTCTACTAGCTGACGGCAAAGCTTCTATGTCGTCCGCTAGCAGACGTCAAACATTATCTTTGTCGTCCGCTTCTTCTTTGTCGTCAGTTTTCTTTAACCTGATGGCAAAGATTCTGATTCCAGTAGTGATCGGTGAATTGAAGGAGGAAAATTCTGTCCTCAAGCGTAAGCTGAGGAAGAAGGACAAACCCTCTACTACACCACCACCACCTTCTTCTTCATCACCAAAAGAAAATTCAGTATCGGGTATGGTAACTCCCCTTGTCTTCCGCCAAGCTTGGGGGAGGTGCCCCGGTATCGTATCATCCCACTATCTTTGGCCTTTACTTATTTTAGTTCGATCTTTTCCTTTAGATGAATAAAAGTTTAGTTCGATCCTTTCTTTTTGAGAGTTTGCTTAGTGATCTATCCTTGTAATCATGTGCGAGATATATAATAAAGTTTAGTTTGATTTTTTGCTTTCTTTACTATCTTGTTGCATTAAAAAGAAAGGAAATAAATAAAAGGAAAGGAAATAAATAGAAGATCGTATGCTAATCTTATGGTAGGTGATGACACCACATAAGGAAAAGTATAAGTAGAAAATTTTATTAGAGATTGACAAACATAGCATTGGTCAATAATGCAACTCATGAAAGAATTAATAAGGGAAGAGAAGATTCACATATAAATACACTATCGTGGAAATATTTTGTGATTGTGAGCCCCAATCAAAATATTATATGCCAAAATTGTTGACATTGGACAAGGAATCAACTTAATGATGTATGTTTGTTCATATTCACGTAGATGTTATATTGTCATAGATCCTTCAACATGTGTCGGAGTAATGGGCCACGGGTAGGCTAACCCAAGGCCCATAGCCTTTCAAGACATCGGGGCTTACTGCGCCCCTCAAGACAACGGACGGAGAGCCGACTTCAGGAGGGCGGCTGGAGGAACAGCCAGCCGCCCATAAGCGCCCAAGTCCTACGGATGAGATCGAGACCGGCTGACTCCGACTGGCAGCTTCCGGAGTCGCCGACCGCGAGAAGTCGGCCCACAACACCAGCGAAGCCCATGCCCTCATCAAGGGGGATGGGATAGGGAGTGGCGACAGTGAAGCCCACTCCCTCCCCTTTTTCAGGGGATGGCCAGAGCACAGTGTGCTGTACCAGCGGAGATCTCCATCTGGCACAGCATTGTGCCATGCCATCCCTGACGCCAGCAACAGTGGGCGGAGTCCTGTACCCACGACGTTCTGACAGTACGATCCACGGAAGACGGGCCCTACCAGTCAGTCAGAGTCCAGAAGATGGCAAGAGCGCCACAAGACGGACCTGTAGGGAGCCGGCCCCCGGGAGTCGGCCTGCCCCTCCTACGGGTTCCTCGCGCCATTAACAAGACAAGACATGGAGTGGCTACAGTGATCACCCACCAGACGGCGGGGTTGTAGCCATGACCCCATGACCAAGCCTGCGCCATTAGGGGTACGGCTACAGTAATCAGCAGCCGGCAAGACCCGCAAGCGGCGGGTGCGGCCTGTCGGCTCCATACCAGATCAGTCGGCGGGGCCCACCAGTCGGCGGAAGGGCTGGCAGGCGAGGAGACTGATGGCTGGGCCCTACGCCCAGTCAATTTACCATTGTACCCCTGGGGGTAGGCCTATATAAACCTCCCAGGGCACCCATGCAAAGGGTTCTGATTCATTAGATCTAGACCAGACCTTAGAGAAAGGAGAGAGCTAGCCTTGCCCTCTTCTATCCACCGATACAGCTCGAGGAGCACCTTTGTACTCACTTTGCCTTAGTGATCATGCGGAGACCCCGCAGAGCAGGACTAGGGGTGTTATCTCCTAGGAGAGCCCCGAACCTGGGTAAAGTATGCCGGCCTTCGTGTCTATGCCTCATCCCGTTTCCAGGCACCGGTGACGTTCTACTCGCCCCCACCATGATAAGCCATCCATTGGCATATGTCACACCCAACCCCCGACACTTTGCTAACCAAAAATTACGCACCAAGTAGAGATACTACTTGTGCATCCAAAAACCCTTAAACCCAAATCTTATTTTCAAGAGTCGACCTTACCTACCTAGGGATTGATCAAGATCCTTCAAGTAAGTTGTCATCGGTGCAATAAGGCAATAAAAATTGCTTCTAAAAGTGTGAGATCATTTAGTGTAAGAGAAAATTGGGCATTGTACGAACTTGTGATGGTGTAGAATAAAAGTGACATACTGCATAATAAAGGTCGCCATCACAAGGGGAAATACAACGTGATGTTCTTTTGCACTAAGAGGTTGAGCGTAGAAACAAATAAGCGCATGGCAACCTCCGCCTCCCTCTGCGAAGGGCCTATCTTTTAGTTTTATGCAAGGAGTCAAAGTTTTCTCTCTAGTCCTTTTTATTTTTCTCCTTTGGCAAGCATCATGTGATGAGGAAAGATCTAGGCACATATGTCCAGCTGACTATGGGTAGCATGAATTATTATTGTTGACATCACCCTTGGGGTGAATACGTTGGGAGGCGAAACTACAAGCCCCTATCTTTCTATGTGTCTGGTTGAAACATTTTGCTCATGTGTATGCGATGACTGTTAGCAATCATGGAAGACTATATGATAATTGAGTATGTGGACTTGCCTAAAGGCTCCGATACATGACCCTTCCTGAAAAGGTGATGAATTGTAGTTGCAAAGTTGACTGACAACATAGTTTGTTTCTCTCTAATAGAGTTTATGCTTCATACTTTGATAGTGTGATGAATTGTCACTTATTCATTAGAAGTCTAGGATAAAAAGTTCTATGATAAAAGTCATATGTTTAAGTTTGTTGTTATTATAATAATCAACATGATGCTTCTATGTCCGTATTTTGTTGCTATTGGCACCTCTCTCTCTCTCTAAGCATGTGGACATGTTTTCCTATTTCGGTTTTCGCGTGATGACAAGCGAGGTCTAAGCTTGGGGGAGTTGATACGTCCATTTTGCATCATGTTTTCCTACTGTTATTTATAATGTTTTTACGCATAATAATGCTTTTTGGAGTAATTCTAATGCCTTTTATCTCATAATATGCAAGGTACAGACAAAGAGGGAGAATTCCGGCAGCTGGAAATATGGAACTCGAAAAGCTATGTCAGGCTACCTATTATGAACAACTCCAAACAAGCTGAAACTTTACGGAGATTTTTTGTGGAATATATGAAGAATATTGGAGCAAATAAGTACCAGTAGGGGCCACCCTGGTGAGCACAAGACACCAGGGCGCGCCTGGGCCCCCAGGCACGCCCTGATGGGTTGTGCTCACCCAGGCCTTGCATATAGGTCATTTTGACCTAGAAAAAATAAGGGGGGGACTTTCAGTACGGAGCGTCGCTGTCTCGAGGCGGAACTTGGGCAGGAGCACTTTTGCCCTCCGGCGGTGCGATTCCGCCGGGGAAATTTCCCTCCCAGAGGGGAAAATCATCATCATCAATACCAACAACTCTCCCATCTTGGGGAGGGCAATCTCCATCAACATCTTCAACATCACCATCTCATCTCAAACCCTAGTTCATCTCTTGTGTTCAATCTTGTCACTGGAACTATAGATTGGTGCTTGTGGGTGACTAGTAGTGTTGATTACATCTTGTAGTCGATTACTATATGGTTTACTTGGTGGAAGATTGTATGTTCAGATCCAATATGCTATTTAATACCCCTTTGATATTGAGCATGATTATCATTTGTGAGTAGTACTTTTGTTCTTGAGGTCACGGGAGAAATCATGTTGCAAGTAATCATGTGAACTTGATGTGTGTTTGATATTTTGATAGTATGTATGTTGTGATTCCCTTAGTGCTGTTATGTGAACGTCTACTACATGACACTTCACCATATTTGGGCCTAAGGGAATGCATTGTGGAGTAGTAATTAGATGATGGGTTGCGAGAGTGACAGAATCTTAAACCCTAGTTTATGCGCTATTCCGTAAGGGACCGATTGGATCCAAAAGTTTAATGCTATGGTTAAAATTTATTCTTAATATTTCTCTCGTGGTTGTGGATGCTTGCGAGGGGGTTAATCATAAGTAGGAGGTTTGTTCAAGTAAGAACAACACCTAAGCACCGGTCCATCCACATATGAAATTATCAAAGTTGCGAACACGAGTCGAATCAACATGATCAAAGTGACTAGATGAAATTCCCGTCTACCCTCAAGAAAGCTTTGCCTATTATAAGAGACCGTTTTGGCTTGTCTTTTGCCTCAAAAGGATTGGGATACCTTGCTGCACTTTTGCTATTATTATCGTTACTTGCTAGTTACAAATTATCTTGCTATCATACTACTCTGTTACTTACAATTTCAGCACTTGCAGACATTACCTTGTTGAAAACCACTTGTCATTTCCTTCTACTCCTCGTTGGGTTCGACACTCTTACTTATCGAAAAGAGCTACAATTAATCCCCTATACTTGTGGATCATCACGCCGCCACTGCCATCCAGCCGCCGAAACACCTGAAGGATGGCCAGCTCGCCCGCCAACCACCGTCGCTACGCCTCCACCCCCACTAGCCACGGCCATGGTAGGGTCGAATGCCCGTAGCTCGCGCCGCCCACGGTCCGTGCCGGCTGGGTCTAGATCTGGAAGTGCCGCCACCAGTCTATCCGGCCCTACCGCCGTAGTCCCTGGCGACCGAGGCACACCAGACCACCTAGCCACTCGCCGCGGAGGAGTAGAAGTGTCGGAGTGTCGCCACCACCTGCCGTGATGCCCAACCCACGCGCAACCCCGCGTGAGCGGGTGGCACCGAGTCTCCGCCGCCGCCGGCGACGGCAGGGCTTCGCCCGGCCGTGCCCTCGGGCGACGACGAGGGAGGAGGAGGAGGAAAAGGGAGGGGCCGGACGGGGGAGCTAGGGTTGCCTCCCGGCCGCAACGCGGGGGCGACACGGGAAGAGGAGGAGGAGTCAAGTGATACTTTTGCCCATGGTAGATCACAAGGCCATGTATGTAAAACTAATGACAATCAGTTTGTGTTCGCGCATCGATTTGTCAAATGAAGGGTGCGCGCGTAAGGATGTGTTTGGTAGCCTGCATTAAGCCCAACCAGACGGGTAAATAGCTCCCATGCGACGTCGTTGGCTGTAATAGCTCTCATGCGACATCTGCTTTGGGAAAAATAGCTCCCATGCGACACACCATTTACGCGGCTAGTTGGCTGTTAGTTTGGCTGAGGTTTGGTTAGGACACTGGGGGTTATGTGCTCTGACTGGTGGGGTCCACCTATGGCCACATAGTCAAGAGTCAACCGTCCACGACTCGACCGGTGACTGTGTGACCGTGCTCGACTCGCCCGTGCTGGACTGGGCGAGCGGCGCCGCCGTAAGCATCTTCTCCGACAGCGGTTTCTTCTCCGCGGTGGTGGAGCACATTTCTCGGCAGCGGCAGAGCTATTGCGAGGTGAGCCCGAAACCCTAGTCCCACTCCCCAGAATTTTTGGGGATCTGTGGCCTCATGTTGCCCTCTGTTTCTTGGCGATTTAGAATCGGGCTCCATTGGATCCGGGGGTTGTTTCTTCTCCGCGGCCCGGTGGTGGAGCGCCTTTCTCTGCAGCGGCTATTGGGAGTGAGTATTTTCCAAACACTACTCCCATTCCACTGAATTTTGGATAAATCTATGGCCTCATGCTGCCCCTGTTTCTTGGTGTTTTAGAATCTCGATTGGATAGGAGATGGAGCGAGGGCTGGATGAGATGGAGCGAGGAGACAGTGCTTCGAATCGGTAATTCCACCCTCTTCTCTTGGCGATTTAGAATCGAACTCGATTTGGTAGTGACTGCCGCCGCTGCCTGCCATTGACAAAACAGGGGAGGTTCAAGTTCTACCACCACATTCGCAATTATAGTGGAATTTTTTCCTTGTAAAGCCAAGCTCAGTGATGGCAGTGTCCAAGACATTGATAGAGATACCACCGTGAGGTTGGATGTCGAATTTGCAGATGTTGATCCCCAGGAATTGGAGAGCATGAAGGAGAAGGCCGTGGGCAATTTGGTGGAGAGAATTGGGGAGAGTATTGTTTGGGGTCCAAAACAAGAGGTATCTCTGCAACGTTTCGATAACTATAATGGTGAATATGTGAGAATTGAAGATGGAGAATCCATGGTTGCTGAAATTGATCAGCAAGAAGGGTGGGCAAGCAAACAAGTAACATTTTATCCAGAGGTGATTGATCTGCGAACTCATTCCAGAGTTGGTTATGTGCCATCAAAGATGGCTGCACAGATGAAAGATGATGAGTGGGTTTCACAAAAGAAGATGTTGGCATTGTTAACTGAGCCGACTGTAGTAGCTGAAGATACAGGGATTGATGCAGATGGAGAGGAGGGAACCCATGGTGCTAGGAAGATTGTTGTTGACTGGAATGTAGTAGAGTTGAATGAAAAAACAGATTTGGTCATTACACCAATATCTGACATTGATATGGCCGAAATGTTTGGCATTCAAGTTGATGACAAAGATAAGGAGAAGGATGACAGTTCTTTGCCTGCTGAAGGTAACACAGGCCCTAGAAATGCAAATGAGGATGAAGAACAGCTGATGAGAGAGGCTGCAGATGATGTGGATGATGCAGATGATAATGAGCTGGTTTGTTTGTATGACAAAGAGAACCCAGTTATTGAGGTGGGAAAGTTGTGGCCAAGCATGAAGGAGTTTAGGATGTCTTTCAGGACCTATGCAGTGAAAAAAGAGTTTGATGCCAAGACTATGTGGACTGATCGAAAGAAATTTTATGCTCGGTGCAAAGGTTATGATGGTGGTGGCAATCCTTGCAAATGGTACTTGTCTGCCAGACTACAACCTGATGGAAGTACAGTAAGGGTAAATCAAATACCACACGAGCATACATGTATGACCACTTCACAAAGAGTTTCAAAGATGACATCACAGCTTTGGGTTACAGAGAAGATTACTCATATTTTAGCCAAGACTCCAAACACTACTGCAAAGAGGCTTAAAGTTGACTTGGAGAAGTTGTACCCCATCCAGCTGCAATATACCACAGTGTGGAAAGCAAAACAAAGGGCCATGAAATCATTGTATGGTGACTGAGCAAATACATTTAGGATGCTGTATAGTTTTAAAGCAGAGGTGGAGAAGAGGTCACCTGGGAGTGTGGTGGAGATAGATACAGAGGTAACAGAGGATGGCAAGGTTTTATTCGGCAAGTTTTTTATGTGTTTGAAGCCTTGCATAGATGGATTCAAAGCAGGTTGTCGTCCATATTTGAGCATAGACTCATCTTTTTTGACTGGAAAGTGGAATATTCAGTTGGCTGCATGCAATGCTCTAGATGGACACAATTGGATGTTCCCAATTGCAATAGGAATGTTTCAATCAGAGACAAAGGCATCATGGATATGGTTCATGATGCAACTGAAAAGATGCATAGGGCCAGTTTCTCCTTGGGCCATCCACACAGATGCATGTAAAGGGTTGGAAAATGCAGTAAAAAATGTTTTCCCCCATGCTGAGCAGAGGGAGTGCTTTGGACATATGTGGATGAATCTGATAAAAAAAATTCAGAGGAGATGAATTTGGGCGCATGTGGCCAGCAGCAAGATCCTACACCAGACAGACACATTCCTATCACCTTGGTAAGATATTGGCATCATGTAGTGATAATGAATTTGCTTCATGGTTGAACACCCACCATTCTCTGTTGTAGAGTAGATCAGGTTTTAATACTGCCATAAAATGTGATCATATCAATAACAACTTGGTAGAAAGTTTTAACAACAAAGTGAAGGATTTGAAAGACTTGCTTGTGCATGACATGGTGGACCAAATAAGGATCATGATCATGCGTTTGTGGGAGTTGAGAGGAAAAATTGCTAATATTTTGGAAGGGGACAAGCTTCCAGCAGTGGTACAACAGGTGGTCAACAGGAGTAGAAATCTTTCACATCTATCTGTTGAGAAATCTTCCTTGTGGGGTGCTGAAGTTAGAGATACAAAGAGTGGCAAGAGGCATGTGGTAAATACTGAGTTGCATGAGTGCACTTGCCAAGAGTGGAAACACACTAGAAAACCATGTGAGCATTCCATACTTTTTTTGGCATCTAAACCTAGGTTAAATATGCACCCATATTTGCATGAGTATTATTCAGTACAAAAATTCAAAGCTGCATATGCAAGTCCAATTCCTGCACTGACTGACCAATCTCAGTGGCCTGAGGTGGAAATAGAATTTACCTTGTGTCCCCCTGTCACTAGAGGAAAGGCTGGGAGGACTAAACAGAGCAGATTCAAAGCTTGGTTTGAGAAAGGTGGTTGTAGTAAGAAGGGGGAAAAGGAAAAGGAAAAGAATGATAAGCCCAAAGGGGCTCAAAAAGGCAACAAAAATAGGTGCAAGTTGTGTGAGGTACTTGGGCATAGAAATGGTTCATCCAAGTGCATCTACACTCCTTAGAGGCCAAAGTATGTTTATGTTACTGTTTTTGCAAGTTTTTGATTTTGCTACTTGTTCTAGTATCTAACCAAGTCAAATGCTTTATTTTTTTAGGAGGAAGCATGCAGAAAAAAGCCCCACCTCTTGTTGTTGAACAATGCTGGCCAGTGAAAAAAGCAAGACTCAATGGCTTTAGAAGGAAGAACACTAAGCAGATAATGTTTGGTGACAAAGATATGGAGCTAACTGAAACTGTTACTGCTGAACATGAGCTAAGTGTTTCTGTTTTGGATGATGTGATGCATACTGAATCTGTTTTGCAGGCGCTAGGGCAATCTGAAACTATTGCCGATGAAGCAACTGTTGTGCTGCCATGCGGATATGCTTTGACAACTGTGTTGCCATGTTTGGAGGTTCTGCTGCCAAGTGTTGAGTTGCAAACTGAAGTAGTTGAACAATGTGTGCCATCTACTCAATCTGCAGAAGTGCAAACTGAAGAAGTGGGACATGGTCAGGTGCAAAAGTTGAGGGGGCCTAGTGGAGTTGGCAAGAAAACCAAGGGGCCAAAAAGCAAGAGCATCAACATCAACAAACTATGCGTCGTGGAACCAAACGGTGGAAAAAAGGAGAAGAAATCGATGGTAGAAAGAAGAAAAAGAAATAGAGTCGAAATCATTAAAAATTGATGTGAAAACTTAAGTTTGTTGTCATTTGATGTGAAAACATATGTTCTTTCATGCGAAAACTTATGTGCTATGATGTTGATTTGGCTTGAAATAAAATTCAAATTTGAACCGACATTCAAATTTGAACCTATCTCCAATATTTTTTGAGTTCATTTGTTTGTTCTGTGATGTTGCATCGTTTTATGTACTACTATGCACTTTAGTTCATAAATCCAACCCTTTTTGTGAAGTCCAACTAATAGTCACTGAAAATGTTGTCCAAACAGGCTCCAAAGTAAGGGAAAACGGCCCCATTTCTAAGCAAGTTTTTTTTGACCTTCTCAAAATCACCCATAAAAGATTTTCTTAGCTTATATTATACCTATATAGGATCAATACGAAGTCTCACCTTTTTTTGAATAATTATTCATATTATTTAATTTATTTTTGAAAAAACACCCATTAATACAAAGTCAGCAATAAAACAAGTTTAAAATTTTAAAATGCAAAAATAACTTCAGATCCTCCTTAGTCACTCTAAAATGAAGCTAAGGTGATGTTTTTTGTTTTTTTGCATTTTCAAAACCTCAAACCCTCTTCTCACTCCTTTGAACTCTATGCAACCTCAGTCAAGATAGTCCAATTTGTGAAGGTTTTTTCCTGCAAAGATCATTAGATCAAGTTTATCATTTTATATCATAACTATGTAACATAAAAAGGCTATATGCGCAGGTTTTTCATTTTTTAGATTTTTTTTTGAATTAGTTATACACATTTGAATGTTCGGTCAAACCTTTCAAAACCCCGTTGACTGCCTCCAAAACCCATGTAACCCTAGCGCCAAACGTCCACCGTCGATCTAACCCTAACGCCAAACTGTGGCCGTCGGATAGGCCTTCTAGAAGGATTCCGCAGGGGCGATCCGTGGGAGCCCTGATTCTCCAATCTGATTGGCCACCGTTTTTTCTCTCTGGCGAACAGATAACGTTCAGCAGGGGAGCATCTAAGTGACCGTTGGGCCAAGTGGATCGGGCCCGGCAGAGCCTGGCGTGCATGTGCACGGTCGTCGAGAGGGGGGGTGGGCTGCATGCGAGAGGGTCAATGACATGTGGGCCATCCCTGTCCCATGCATGCCATGCAACGTCGCAGCCTAGCTACTCTGTGCTCGTGTGACATAGCCTAGCCATTTGCATGCGGGCTTGCATGCACGCATCGACGCAGTAAAGCACGGCAGGGGCGCAGCGTATAGGTACGTCGCATCTAAGCTATTTTAACAAATGCATGCTTGAACGAGACGGACGCGTCGGTGGTGCAGCTCCTTTTTTAGTGT
Source organism: Triticum urartu (assembly GCF_003073215.2). Classification (NCBI taxonomy): domain Eukaryota; kingdom Viridiplantae; phylum Streptophyta; class Magnoliopsida; order Poales; family Poaceae; genus Triticum; species Triticum urartu. The sequence goes on along the minus strand of NC_053023.1, from coordinate 35,796,379 downwards.
CACGCGCGGATGAACGGGCATGTGCCTCTTTGGATGCTCTGCCCGCCGTTTTTTGAATTAATGCCTGCAATTACTTATGCCAGTGCGAACGGAGAAGAGAAAACGATCGAGAAGGCACCGTGTACACATTGACCACGGCTGCAATGTGGCTATAAAAGGGCACCATTTCCTCATCCTCTCACACTCATCTCTCAAGCCTCCCCCCTTCTTCTTTTCGAGCCAAATCCACCACTCGAGCCACCATGTAGTTCAACGGCCCTACCTACCGTCGCCCTCGCACCGTGCCAGAGAGGCAGTACCCGGCCGGAGTCATCGTCAAGAATAGCCTGAGGGTGTGGGCCATCTCAAGCTGGAGGGGCCCTAGAGAGGTGGCTCGCTTCTTCCTCCAAGCCGGCTACCGCCACCTCCCTCTGGGCACTCCGCCCATGTTCCACCTCCACGAGCAGTACGATGGCAACGCCAACGGCTTCTTCATCGGCCTCTACGTCACCTTCACCAACCCCTACGACGCTCACCACCTCCTCGGCGAGGTGTTCTGGTGTGGATGCGATTTTATCGCGTTCACGACCTACAACATCTTCACCAACTTCCACCACATTTTCCCTCACCCCAACGGCATGCACACCCTCCCCTACCAGATGCCGGAGAACGACAAGTGAGGGGCGCCAGCTAAGGAGGAGGGGCCCAAGGAGGAGGGGCCAAGGAGTTGTTCAAGTGCGAGTCTTCTATCTATCTAGTTTGTGTTTGTGTTGGTTCAGGCGTGTGTGCTCGTGTCCTCTATCCATCTAGTTTTAATTATTTTCCTTTCATGATTTATGAACTATATGTAGTGGGGGGATGCCCCTCTATATGTTCTATCTATCTATGCTACTAGGGTACCCGATGCCCCTCTATCTATCTATATGTTTTTTCAGTCCTAAAGTTTCTCCATTGCATTTTATTTATGTGGCCATGTGTACTAAAAATGCACTAAAACATGATCCAATCATATAAGTTGTTGTCAGCACGTGTCTAGTTAATTATCTTCCTTTTATGTTTTATGCACTATATGTTGTAAGGGGATGCCCCTCTATGTTGTAAGGAGATGCTACTAGGGGCACACTAGATGTCTTATTTTTTTGAGAGGGGCACAACCTTTTTCGTTTGAAACACATGAGTAAAAACTTTGAAAACACCATAGCACAAGTCAAAAAAAATTAAAAAATGGTGCTTGGTTGAAATAAACTAGAACCAAACAATTGCAACTTTTTTGGTTCACAAAGACTGCAAGTTAGACTGCTAACTAGAACCAACCTTTTGTTTTAGCCGAAACAACACGGGACCCTACCATCGGACACGATAGCTTATGCATAAAAATAGCTCAAATAATTATCAGATGGGTTATCTCAAAAAAGGTGACTGCAGGAAACTTAAAATTTGTGAAATAACCTAAAGCCGAAAAGATATATCGATGTCAATGACCGTGTGCACTTTTTTTTGCACTAGCTACACTTCTTTTATCAATGGGCCTGGATATGTTCTATTCTGCCCTGCCTAACTTCTATAAGGGCCTGGCCTTTTCGGGCAACTGTGGACGAACCTTTTTTTTCCTTTTCTCCCTCTATCACTGAAACTGAAACTAATGACGAACTGAAGAACTAAAAAAACGGAGCCGAAACAGAGTGGAGAGGACATGCTGAATTCGTACAGCGCAACACTTTTATTCAAATATACATATCATTACGATTACAAATGATGCCCAATCTATTCACTTACGACTAATTATCATCACATAAACAAATGCGAGAGCAATTACACAAACATAAAAAAATTCGGCCATCAGCCCCATCAAATTGCCCTGCTTCTGCAATTCGATGAGTTTCTTCATCTTCTTGTTCAGCTTCTTCAGCTCTGCCGTCATTACTGCATCCCCCACAGTAGCCCCAATGGAATGGGCAGATCCAGGGGCCCCAGATCCAGACGCGCCCGATCCAAACTTGCCCAACTTCTCCGCCTCCAACGGTAAATCGAGCTCCCCTGATGCACGCTCCAGTTGAATCCGCTCTATGTACTCATCTAGCCACTCAAATGGGTGCATTGCTTCAATTTCTGAAATTGGAAAGATGAACCCTAAATCCCAAATCCGATGAAAAATGGGGAAAAGTTGGGCAAATGTGAAATTGGGAGACAAAAACCAAAATTGGCATATTGAGAAGTAAAATCTCACCTTTCCCTGCTCTGGTTTGCTCTCGCATTTCACGAATTCCCGCCCAAGGTTGCCATTCTTGTCGGTCGTTGTGACTAGCTGCTTCAGGGGTGCGATACGTGGGCATGCAGGGCACCTTGTCATGGGCACTGCGCCATAGCGCGTCCATGAGCGGCGGGAGGCTGAAGCGGAGCTCGACATTGCTAGGTCGCGGCCCGGAACGGCGTTGCTGCGCGTCATCGCCGGAGAAGAAGAACAACAACGGTCGGGGAGGGGGGAGGGGGGAGGATGGGCTCGGGTGCTGCACGGCTCGGGGCACGGCTCGGTGTCCTCTTGTACCAATGCTGACCTGGATAAGTTAGTGGGTCCCACGCTGTGGGTCCCGCTCACCTGACCAATGCTGAGTTGGATAAGTTAGTGGGTCCCACGCTGTGGGTCCCGCTCACCTAATTCGAGTTTTAAACATGTGTCTTTGGATTAGGCAGCAATGTCGCATGGGAGCTATTTTTTCCAACGCAGATGTCGCATGAGAGCTATTACAGCCAACAACGTCGCATAAGAGACAATTCACACCAACGACGTCGCATGGGAGCTATTTGCCCCAACTAGACCCGCTGGATGCAACTTTTTCATGTTGGGCTGTTTGGTTATATGCAACCACTATTGGGTCTGCATCACATGGTTTATAAAGCGCCATTTTGGCTGCATCGCTAGAAATGCTCAAATCGACCGTTTCCAGTGAGTCGGGCCCGACTAATGCTCTCCATGACTCTAATGAGCCATGCATGTACGTGGTTACCACATTTTTTCTGCTAAGCACCTCTTTAATCTCCTTCATCCCTTCTACACAGCCGTGCTTTGATTTATGATAAGTTGTACAGGAAAAATATGCACCTCCGTGTTCTGATTCCATTTAGGCGATCGGATCATAGTTTCTTCACTCTATATGTTAAATTCCATGTTCATATTGGAAGATTTTTTGGATGATTTTTAACAAATTCATGAGACACAATCGACCATTTAAAGTTTCCTTTGAGGAGTAGTTTCACCTTGCTGTTTCACACAACTTTCGTATGGTGCGTTTTCTGTTTCACGAATCACAGACAAGTAGATCTACATGTGACAGTGTGTGGAGGTTGGAGGTCGGCGTGCCGTTTTCGACGAAGATGACTGCTGGGTAGACCTCCTCGCCGAAGGAGACAACGTTGTGGAAGGCATCCTCATGCAGAGAGGGGGTGTTTTCATCGGCGTAGGCCGGGAAGCAGCCCGGGCAGAGGCTCCGGGCAGCGCCTGCTCGCGCCGCAGCCAGTGATCTTCTTGGCGGCCGCAGCGAGGCATGCCAGGCAGTCTCTTGGCGCAGGGTCGCCCAGGTACAGGCCCCGGGCAGCACGGCCAAGAGCAGCAGGAGGGTGCCCCAAAAGGCGGCAGCAACGGCGACGTCCGGGGCAGGAGGAGGGGCGCATTCGTCCATGGCATAGTTGGTTCTAAAACACAGCTCCATGGTGCGACTGAGCAACAAGAGGACGAAGAAGAGGAGGGCGGCGAGGATGGCTATGGTGATGAGTGCGCAGGCGGGTGCGATGGACGTGCGTGACAGACCCTTGCATCGGCGGTGACAATGGTAGTGAGCCGGTGGAAGAGGAGCCACCAGAGATAAAACAGTTCCGGTCGTAGTGGCAGTGATTGTTAGATAATAACGAGAAATAAACGAGACAAAGAGACACAGATTTTTACGTGGAAACCCTTGCGGGAGAAAACCACGGATGCACGAAGGTGCAATCACTATGAGGAGGAGTATTACAAGCACGAGACGACAGGCCGTCTGAGGTGCGACTACATGGGGTATATATGAGGGGCAACACATAGGAGTCCTTGTAGGACAAGTAAACGAGTTGTACTCGTACGCGTCGGTACCAACGCAAAAGGCCCACACCGTATGTACTACGTCTAGTCCAATACGGTACTAGAATTTGGATCACAATTTAACAATCTCCACCTTGAGCCAAATTCCCTCCAGTAGTCGAAGAAAGTGAATAACTCCATCCAAATCAGCTTAAACACCTTGTGCGTCAAAGTCCATAGGACTAGTGAGAAATACCAACTAAGCCTGAGCAAAGCTCAAACTTATTGGTCGGAACTGGCTTTGTCATCATATCAGCTGGATTATCATGAGTACTTATCTTGCATACCTTCAAATCGCCTTCAGCAACATCTCGAATATAATGAAATCTGACATCGATGTGCTTTGTCCTCTCATGATACATTGGATTCTTTGTAAGATATATAGCACTTTGACTGTCACTAAATACGGTAGGGCACGATGAGTCTCCACAAAGCTCAGTGTACAAACCTCTCAACCAGATAGCTTCTTTGCATGCCTCAGAAATAGCCATATACTCGGCATCAGTAGTGGAACAAGCCACAATAGACTGCAAAGTTGCTCTCCAGCTCACAGCACAACCACCAATGGTGAAAACATAACCTGTGAGTGATCTTCTCTTATCCAAATCACCAGCAAAATCAGAATCAACAAAACCAACAAGTCCATCTCTAGTTTTCCCAAACTGTAAATAAGCATTAGAAGTACCTCGCAGGTATCTGAAAATCCACTGAACTGCTTTCCAATGTTCCTTTCCAGGATTAGCCATGTATCTACTGACAACACTCAATGCATATGATAAATCCGGACGAGAACAAACCATGGCATACATAAGTGAACCAACTGCACTTGAATAGGGAACTCTAGACATGTACTCAATATCGGCATCTGACTTAGGACATAAAGCTGATGATAATTTGAAGTGTGCAGCTAACGGAGTACTTACTGGCTTGGCAATATGCATATTAAAACAACGAAGAACTTTATCAATATATCCTTCTGACTTAGATATACTTTTCCAGATGGTCTATCTCTGGATATTTCCATGCCAAGTATTTTCTTTGTTACACCCAAATCCTTCATCTCAAATTCATTACTCAATTGCTTCTTTAGTTCACTAATCTGTGACATACTCTTTGCAGCAATAAGCATATCATCAACATAAAGGAGCAAATAAATAGTTGAACCTTTGACAGTTTTCAAATAAACAAAACTATCATAATTAGACCTTTTGAAACCTTGAGAGAGCATAAAGGTGTCAAATCTCTTGTACAACTGTCTAGGGGATTGCTTCAATCCATAAAGAGATTTATTTAACTTACAGACAAGCTTTTCTTTTCCAGGAATAACAAAACCTTCAGGTTGTTCCATATAAATATCCTCTTCTAATTCTCCATGTAAAAATGCAGTTTTAACATCCAATTGTTCAAGCTCAAGATCATGCATGGCAACAATACTGAGTAAAGTGCGAATAGAGCTATGCTTCACAACAGGAGAAAAGACTTCGTTATAGTCAATACCTGGAATCTGACTGTAACCTTTAGCAACTAACCTTGCTTTATATCTTGTCTCATCATTAGGAGAAACACCTTCTTTCCTCTTGAAAACCCACTTGCAACGAATAGGTTTCTTCTCTCTAGGTAATCTTACTAAATCCCAAGTGCCATTCTTTTCAAGTGATTCCATCTCATCATGCATAGCGGTCATCCACTTATTACTATCACTAGAAATAATAGCCTCGGAATATGAAGAAGGCTCAGCATTACCTTCAATTTCTTCTGCAACAGATAAAGCAAAAGAAACAATATTGCACTCTTCAATTAACCTGTCAGGTTTATTACTACCCCGTCTAACTCTGTCACGTGCAAGATTCCAACTGGGTGGAACAATAGGCTGATTTGGAGTGGGAGTGACATGATCATCATTAACGACGGGTTCATCATGTGCATCAACAATTTCATTACGAGATGTATCACCTGAATCAATAACATGCTCCACCTGAACAGTAGGCTGCTGAATAGGAGGCTGATGTTCACTCTCAACAGGAACATTAGTAGATGAAACATCATGTAACATAGCAGATTCATTAAAGATAACATTTCTGCTAATAACAACCTTCTGGGTTTCAGGATTCCATAACTTAAAGCCTTCAACACCAGACTTATAACCAAGGAAGATGCACTTAACAGCCCTAGGCTCCAATTTTCCATTATCAACATGAGCATAAGCAGTGCAACCAAAAACTCTCAACTGTGAATAATCAGCAGGTGAACCAGACCATACCTCAATTGGAGTTTTCTTATTAAGAGCAATAGATGGTGAACGGTTAATGAGATAACAAGCAGTGGAAGCGGCCTCAGCCCAAAAACGCCTATGCAAACCTGCATTGGACAACATGCAATGGGCTCTGGAAATAATGGTCATGTTTATGCGCTCAGCAACACCGTTTTGTTGAGGAGTATAAGGAACGGTGTAATGTCTGACAATGCCTTCAGACTTGCAATAATTCTTAAATTGCTTAGAACAGAATTCCATACCATTATCAGTGTGAAGTATTTTTACCTTCTTTTCAGTTTGTCTCTCAATCATAATCTTCCACTCCTTAAAAGCTGAGAATGCTTCATATTTATGCTTCAAGAAATAAGGCCATACTTTTCTCGAATAATCCTCAATTATAGTCAGCATGTAACTAGCACCACCTAGTGACTTTCTGCGAGATGGTCCCCATAAATCAGAATGAACATAATCAAGAATACCTTCAGTTGTATGAACCGAAGTGTTGAACTTCACCCTCTTGTGTTTGCCGAAGATACAATGCTCACAAAATTTCAATTTACCAGGTTCATATCCATCAAGAAGACCTCTCTTATTTAACTCTGCTAAACCAAGTTCACTCATATGTCCAAGACGCATGTGCCAAAGGTTAGCAGCATCACAATCAGAATCCTTTGAAACAACTGGAGTAGCGTTACCTGAAACTGTAGAACCTCGAAGGTAATAAAGACCATTGGTCAAACTTAAGTCACCTTTCATCACAACAAGGGAACCTTTGGTGACTTTCAAAGCACTATCTCCACCTGAATACTTGTATCCCTTTGCATCAAGGGCACTCATAGAAATAATATTTCTCTTCATCTTCGGAATATACTTAACATCTGTCAAAGTTCTGATTATGCCATCAAACATCTTGATTCGAATAGAACCTATGCCTTCAATCTTGCATGGTGAATTATCAAAACCCAAAACGGAACCAGCAGAAGTAGTGGAATCAAAAATATTAAACCAATCTCTATGTGGACACATATGAAAAGTACATGCAGTATCAAGTACCCACTCATCATTGGTCTCAGCACATCCAGCAATAACGACAAGAGCATCATCGGAACTATCATCACGAGCAACGTTAGCAGAATTTTCACCTGGTTTTTTTACCTTTCCTCTTTTCTTTATTCTGCAACTTGAAACACTCTGAGATGTCATGCACGTCTCTCTTGCAATATCTGCAATATTTCTTGTCTCTGGATTGTGACCGGCCCCTGTAGCCGTTTTTATTTTTGCCTCTGTTTCCATTATTTGAGTTCTTCTCCTTTGTCCTGCCACGAACAGATAATCCCTCGGCTTGGGATGAACTCGAACCATCATGAGACACCATTAATTTCATCTTCTCCTTAGAGTTCAAAGCTTCATAAACTTCATTAAGTGTGAGAGTATCACGACTGTATAATATGGTGTCTCTAAAATTGGTATAAGAACTTGGCAGTGAACAAAGTAACATTAAAGCAGTATCTTCCTCTTCATACTTAACCTCCATTGTAGCTAGATCGGATATGATCTTTTTAAATTCAGAAATATGATTCAAAACATTACCTCCTTCGGGTAACCTGTGCAGGAATAATTTTTGCTTCAGATGCATCTTGCTGGTGAGATCTTTAGTTATGCAAATCCCTTCCAGCTTTAACCATAGAGCGGCGGCAGTTTTCTCGCTCAAAACTTCCTGTAAAATATTATTATGCAAATGGAGTTGAATTTGTGAGAAAACCTTACAATCAATTCTTTTTTCCTCAGCAGTCCAGTCCTCAATTCGGTTCGTCACGGTCCAGCAGAAGAAAATCGTACTTCATGGATGCCATGAGTAGATTGAATCTGTGTTCACAAAGTAGTACAAGCCGGTAGAAAAAGTTCTGGATAGAATTAATTTGCGGTAAAAAAAAGAGTAAATAGCACCTGGTAGCGTGTGCATGTAGCAATCGGGAACAAAATCTGATCTTGGCTTCACGTGATGAACAGGAGTAGCACTACTAGTAAAAGTACTAATAGTAGTAGCAATTGATTTGCTTGATTCGGCCTTCACGTGGAGTTGCAGTGACTCAGCGGATAGACCTTGGGACTTGATCCTGTACGTAGACGTGGAGTAGCAGCAACTACGTTGCGCGGCTGTCGTGGACGGGAAACAGCGGCGGAACTCGGCGGATCGGACAAGGACGACTGCAACTTGGATGATATAAGCGCGTACGGACGGAGCTTCTGTCGGTCTCGGCTTCGTCGTAGGCGATGCCGCAGCGGAATCCAGCGGTCATCGGGTAGAGGAGTCCTTCACGATGCAGGTGACCTATATGCAAGTAACCAACCAATATGCAAACGTCGTATTTTGAGTTGTATCTTCTCAACCATCTCAACCAAGCTCTACTCAGCCTGGCCCATTTTTACATGCAACTTTGAAAAAACGGTGCAGCTAACCATACTCATCCAAGACAGAGAGAAAAATAGAAGATCCAAAGAGTAGTATGGTGCTTATATTTTTTTTCAGAACAAATGTAACAGCAGCCCCACAAAAATCATGCGTGGCAATCGACTGTTCAGGTGTTCAACCAATGTTTTAGTCGTACTACTACAGAGTTTGAGAGATGAGGAACGCTCAACTGCTGGCCTTGGCACTACTCGAGATCACACTGCCGTCTCTGCATGCCCGTGGCACTTCTTCAGCTTTCCACTGGACTACTACTGTTTCTTTCAGAGCTTAGCTCCATCAACCGTATGTCAGTCGAAAAGCTGAAATGACTCGATCCGTTATGTGTTTCTTTCAGAGCTTAGCCCCATCAACCGGTCGATCGATCAACGTTGGAAATACTACTGCCCGTCCTAGTCATATCGTAACGAACTGGGCCAGGTGCCAGGAATCCATCCGAGGTAGGGGTGGAAACGAATCGAATGCGGATCGGATAGTGCTCTTACCACTTCCATTTTCATATTTTCAAAATGAATACGAATCCGAATACAGATGTTCTTGAATACGGATACGGCTCGGATATTATCCGAATACGGATACGTATCGGATATTTTCTTGATTCGGAACGGATACGAATAATATCAACATGTTGCTTAAGTAAACTAGTCGATAGCTATGTGACCTAAAATAATCAACTTGCGACATACAATAAGTGAATGATAAATAGGTTTATGAATAAATACTATTGTAATGCATAATAATTTATAAGTTTAATCATATAAAGAGTAAAATTTAACCACTTATTTGGCTTTTATGTTGGATAATTGGAGTATTGAGCCTAGAATTTAAAAAAATACCTCCCATAATCTTCTTCGGATACGGATATATCCACTTTCATATCCATATTTGTGTCAAAATCTCCTACCATATTTTATTTTGTATTTGTTTAATAAATTCGGATACAGACAATTTCCATTTCCATTTTGATTCGGATGCGGATGTTTCGGATACGAATAGGCATTTTCTTAAATACGAATATCGGATATTTCGGATTATCCGCTACTTTCCACCCCTAATCCGAGGATGCCGGGCTGGTCTCTCCCGCCGGCGTGCCACGTGTGGAGTTGAGTGCGCTGCTCGGGCACTCCTGATGGGTGATGGCTTCTCCTCCTCCTCTCCGCACCGGGCGTTGCAGATAACGTCGCCAGCAGCGAATCCTTTCGAGAGTTTGAGAAGCAAGGATTTGATTTTTATTTTATAGGATGTGTTGGATTATTAGCCTAATTGAAGCAACCGTTTATAGCCAAATACTATTTGTGTGTGCTTGTGTGATGAATCGTTTTCGAGAAGTTTGAGATTCAGATGTGTCATGACTCATCAGTGACCCGGTGATGGCTGCCTGACTGCAGAGAATTGGTCAGCGAAGGCACTCTACAGTCTGTCATTCGTCGAGGCCCTTGACCCCGAACCAAAGCTTCCAGAAATAGACAACGTTTCTGTCCCGTTTGCCAGAAAGTGCCATATCCTGGAATATCCTACTTCAAGCACCTGAATCCAATAAAATCCGCACTAATCTACAGAAATGATGTAAACTTATTACCGTATAGCCCAAGCACGGCCGTGTATGTATGTGCTGCAGGACTGCAGCTAGCGAGCTATCGGCATCGGCAACTGAAAACGAACTAACGAACCACCTCATCAGAATTTGTGTTTGTGTCAGTCAGTGTGTGCAAGCTACTACGTAGCTAATAGCCGGCCAACTAAAGGTATATGTGCAAGTTGGAAAGAGCTCGGCCGGTGCATGATGCATGAAGCATCATATGTGCAAGTGCGGGCCAGATGGTTGCAAAGCACAACTGACAATGGAAACCTTTTTTCCCTCGACGAAGCTTTTCTAGTTCTCTCAGCTCGTCCAGAACCGGATAGCTAGCAGCATATGGCCGTAGAAGCTAGACGCGGTGAGGCGATGCGTGCCGGCAGGACCCGCCGTGAGAAGTCAAGCGGAAGCCGTAGTGCTAGTGGCTGTCACGCGGAGGCGCCGGCCGGAGACGCGAGTCAAAAGGGCAATCAACAAGCTACCCATCCATGTCCATCGGTGCGACCGCGCCGGTGACTTGTTGGAGGAGATGGCTAGATAGATACTCCCACAGTACTAGTAGATTGATGAGGGGCCCGCCGGGGGAATCAAGTAAGCGTAAAGTGAGCTTTGCCATGCATGGACGATGGAAAGAGGCCACAAGGGACGAGGCTATAGCGCTATGTGTGTGTATAGCTAAGAACAAGATCGAGCCCCGGCACGTTTTGTTTTGGATAAGAATCCAGGGCCGTCAATGGCTAGTATGTGATGGAGTATGTGTAGGCGATTCGTACAAGCTGCACGCAAGATTTGCAAATTGTGAGGCGCATATCATGCATACATGTACGCGTAGGGCATAGTTGTTGTTAGGGAGGCATGCCTTAGGTTGTCTTGGACACTACTAGTAGTTATTTGTGTTCCATTAATTGGTCGTTGGCTACATAGTACCTTACCACACAAAAACTTACGCAAGCATTATTAGAAGAAGAAAAAACTCTCGTTTCCACAATCAACTCGATCTGCTCCAGATCTTGGTACGATTGCCTCGACGAGCTTCAGTTTGCAGTACCCACGGACAGCGGCCTGCTGGCCCCCATTGCCTGGTGGGTCGAGCATCCGGCCGCCATGTATGGCCCAGCTTCAGGGGGCAGCCTGGGCTGCTGCCCCGAGCCCACGAAGAAATGTGCATCACTACTTTTTGCTTCAATTTTTTTAGCTTTATGCATCGGACCATGCTTTTTCTCCCCAAGCACCCACCTCCTGCAGAGAATTCCACTGCTCCATCTGAACCTACTTTTTTTGACAACGGATCCTACGGGGCTTCACCTTGGGGCTATGCATTGGCCATGCCGTAAATGATATCACCTCCTTCATTACCACCACCTTTTCGACCACTGGCCCCACTAGAAGCTCCATGTCATTAGTTCCTACCCCCTTGGCACGCCCTTCATGGGCCGGCAGATCGTAGCCCGATTGACAAGGCCGATGCAATGGCTCACAAACTGGTTCGTCACGTTGCTAGTGGTCATCACCAAGGAGGCCAAAACCTTCGGGTACGAGTATCGGGGGCAGTGGCAATGACAACTTCGGGGCGAAGTTGCCAGAGCGAGGCCATCAGGCTTTGACGGAATAGGGCAGGCGACGTAGCCTGCACAACCCGTAGATGCAGCTCAAGTGCATGGGTTGAGGGTGGCTCGATGTGATTTTTGGGACCTTGGGCATGTTAATCCCCAAGAATAAGATATATGTAGCGATCAGCTAATACTATACTACAAGCAGAAAAATTTATGCATATATTCGTTTTACCACCATAGCTGCAACCTCCCGGGTCGCCTACAAGGGTGACTCCGGAGGTCCCTAAGAATCGCTCAAGAGCCCAGTCCCTGCTGCCTCGTTCACCCTGCTGTCGCCGGAGGAGGCTTCCGGCGGACGGCGGCGGTGGGGTGCCACCCTTTTTTCTAGTCTTCCTTTTTCCATCCCCAGCGTACTCGGCCGCCGCCGCCGTACTGGAGATGATATCATTTACGGCATGGCCAATGCATAGCCCCAAGGTGAAGCCCCGGTTTCCGGCTCGATCCAGGTAGGCCTTGCGAGGAGATGCGTAGGAGCGCACTCCACCGGCACCACCATGCCAACGACTTCGACCCGATTTATCTGGGATCTGATGCGGGACTCCATCATCACTAGGATCTGGGAGCAAGGCCTTTCGAGGATCTGATGCACAGGGCCGATGCGGGACTCCACAAGCACCATCACGAGTTGGGCGCAGGAGACAATGTTGGTCGTGCACGGTTCTGTAGGCGCCGGATCGAGACTATGGTACACTGGGCCATAGGCTAATTTTCCTGCTCTGTCTTTGTCGGGGGTTGGGTGCGATATATGCCAAAGTATGGCTTATCATGGTGGGAGTGAGTAGAACATCGCCGGTGCCTGGAAGCGGGATGAGGCGTAGACACGAACGCCGGTGTACTTTACCCAGGTTAGGGGCTCTCCTAGGAGATAACACCCCTAGTCCTGCTCTGCGGGGTCTCCGCATGATCCCTAGTGTGTAAGTGGTACAATGGTGCTCCTCGAGCTGTTTGCTAGAGGTGGAAGAAGGTAGGCACGCTCTCTCCTCCTCTAGGTATGAGTCTAGTCCTAACAGGGCCGAACCCTTTGCATGGGTGCCCTGTGGGGTTTATATAGGCCTACCCCCAGGGGTACAATGGTAATTTGCCCGGGTGTAGGGCCCGGTCGTCATTCTCTCTGGTCGCCGGCCTCTTGGCCGACAGCTGGGACCCGCCGCCTGGTCTAGTACGGAGCCGACAAGCCGCTCCCGCCGCTTGCGGGTCTTGCCGGCTGCTGATCACTGTAGTCGTAACGCTAATGACGCAGGCTTGGTCGGGGAGGCGTGGCTACAGTCCCGCCGCCTGGTGGGTGATCACTGTTGCCACTCCGTGTCTCATCTGGTTGATGGCGCGTGGGGCCCAAGGGAGGGATTGGCTGCCTGTTGGTAGCCGGCTCCTCCGAGGTCCGGCTGCCCCAGCCTCCTCCGACTTCAGGGCTCTGGCTGCCATATAGGGCCCGCCGTCTGCAAGCCGTACCTGACAGGCCTTCGTGGGAACAGGACTCCGCCTGTCAGGTGCGACATGTGGGAGGAGAGGCAACAGTGCCGCGTCATACGGAGATCTCCGCCTGAACGGGGCACTGTGGCCATGCCCGTCCCTGGATTCGGGGGAAGGCTCGCACTGTAGCCGTACCCCGTCTTGTCTTCTTAATGGGGGCGCAGACTTTGAGGGCGCCATGAGCCGACTGCTAGGAGCCGGCCTCTCTGGAGGCCGCTTGCTAGGAGTCAGCCCGTCTTGGAGTCGCCTTCCTGAGCATGGCCGTCTTCTGGCAGTCAGCCATTCTGCCAGCCGGCCACCAGAAGGCGGCGCTTCATCTTGCCGTCTTGAGGGGCGCAGCCGGCCCCGATATTTTTGAAAGGCTCGGGGCCTCGGGTTAGGCTACCCGTGGCCCATTACTCCGACAGCAGTCCCCGAAGCTGGAGAGGGGCCGCGGTTGAGGAGCCGGGGAGCCTCAACAGTTTCCTCTGCTGGGATTTTGAATGCGTGATGGGAATCAGGCGGCGCGCTTGATAAGCTTCTCTGTCTGCCGTCTGTTGCGGGCATGCCACGTGGCGCTGGCCGGCCGGGTCGGCCTGCCAGCCCACGCGCATGACGGGACGCGACCGCAGGCCGGGCCCACCACCACCGGGCCTCGGGCAGCGAACGGATCGGCGGCGGCCGAGGTAGGCGGTTGGGCTTCTCCGTGGAGTTAATGCGCGCAATATTCGCGTGGTAAAGGTGGGGGTTGTGGGGTCATGGGCACAGTTAATCCACGTTCCCACGCCCACCCCCTCGGCTTCGTAGCCCGCAGGCTATAAGTAGGGGAAGGAGAGGACGCGGGAACGCACGTGCGCCCCTCCGCCCCACACTTTCTTCCACTTCTCCTTCTCCTTGCGCAGCGCCCGAGCCTTGCCGAAGCGCTGCCGCAGCTTGTCTCCATCGAGCTCGTCCGTCAGCCCCTCGTTCTCATGGCGCACTCCGTATCCTGGGACGGCTGCACAGTTCATGAGGACCACATCGAGTTCCTCCGTCAGACGTGGCGGCTTCCTCGCGCAGACTACGTGGGGGTTCGTCTCGCGCCGAAGGGGGAGATATCGCCGGCGCCGGAGGAGGGCGAGCGGGTCATCTTCTGCTCGCACTGCCTGCGCGGCCTCGGCCTACCGGCGAGCGGCTTTCTCCGAGCCTTCCTCGAATTCTACAATCTCCAACCGCACCACCTCACCCCGAACACGGTGGTGCTGTTGTCCACCTTCGTCACCTTGTGCGAAGGCTTCCTCGGCGTCCTCCCCACCATTGAGCTCTGGGGGGAGTTCTTCTACACCAACCTTGGCACCGTCATCGCGGGGGTGACGGCTCAGTGCGGCGCCTTCATCGCGGTGCGGAGGCCGGGGGCCGACAATCCATTTCCTCCCATCACGCTGATCCAATCGGTGAAGTTGTGGCAGCAGTCGTACTTTTATGTGAAGAGCATCTTCGCGGAGGGTGACTGGGTCAAGCTGCCGGCCTATGTTGCCGGCCTGCCGATTGGGAAGCGACCTAACTGGTCGTACCGGGCCAAGACACTGTCGCCTTCGGGAGCCGCCGCCGTCGCACGGCTCCGGGTGATGGTACAGTCGGAGGGCCTGACCAGGTCCGACTTGTTTTCCGCCTTCATGGCGCGCCGGGTGCTCCCGCTCCAGGGCCGCTCTCACATGATAAGTCAGATGAGCGGTCATCGGGATCCAAGCCGGCTATGCACCAAAGATATGCCTCATGCAGAGGTAGCTCACATGGTGAACTACCTTGCGAACTGCAAGCTCATGGAGGAGTGGCAGTTTGGCAAGGAGCCGTATTCCCATGCCAACCCGCCGCCAATGGTAATTTTCCCTTTCTTCTACTTTTCTTCCTCTTTGTCGGGTTCCATATGCTTAATCTGACCAGTCGGCTCATTGGACAGAGCGCCCTCCTCCAGCCGGCAGCCGGCGCCGGAGGGCTGGAGCGCCGGTTTCTCCCCGACCGAGCGGAGAGCAACGTAGATGACCCCGACTTGGGGGCGGCGGCTTTGGAGGACGACGCCGAGGGAGGAGCCAGCGCCGCGGGTGGCTCGGGGATCAGAGCCAGACTCAAGGGCTGGCCAGATGACGACGCGGGGGATGTCGTCCCGCGTCGCCAGCCGAGCTCTGACCAGCAGGGAGCGAGCTCGACTGGCGCGCCGGCAGCCTGAGGCGGCGCGCATAAGCGCAGAGCCACGCCGAGCCTGTTTGGATGCCGGCCGAAGAAACCCAGGGGCTCGGCTGCGGCGACCAAGCGGGACGAAGCGGACGCGAAAGCCGACCGCTTTCGCAAGGTGGTGAAGACGCCACCGCTGGTTTCTGCGCAAGTTTTGACCTCCTTCGTACTTCCTCCTTTCTTGCCGATCTCATCTGAGTCTCCTTTACTTCGTTCCTCTTGATTTAGGGCCCCGCTCGTTCTTGAGAAGTCGGCCACCGCCTCCATCGTGTGGTCGGCGGAGACCTCCACCATCACAGGGCGGATCGATCTGGCTACCGACCTCTGGGAGGTGACAGAGCGGAATGCGTGGGAGGCGCGCGAGGAGGCCGCCCGCCTAGAGAAGGAGGAGGAAAACAAGGCGGAGGCCGCCGCCCTGAAGAACCTGGCGGAGACCGAGGCCGCTGATGCGGCGAAGAAGCGGACTGAAGAAGCCGCGCGCCGTCAGTCGGCGACGTTCGTTGTCCCCTGAACTCTGTGCCGCCACCACCGGAGTTTGTGGCGTAGACGGGGGAAACCGGCGGCGAGCACCCAATTATGGAGACGGAGGGCGGCGACGCCGCCATTCCGGATGTAATCGTGCCCCAGCGACCACCTTCTGAGGAGGCGCGAGACAAGCAGCTAGCCGACCCACTGGTGCCACCGGCCGGAAATGAGATGGTGACGGGCCCGACTCCCAGGACCCGTACACCCTTGTGCCGCCGGCCTGCAAAGGCGGCCTCGGCGCCACGCCCACTGGAGGTCGGCGCCGCGAGCTCCTCCATCCAGGACACCCAGGCGACCAACACCGCGCCCGCTGGATGGGCGCGGGGAGGCGGGACGACCCACCTGAACAAGGCGGTCCTAGAGGTCCAAGCCAAACTCCGCGCCGAGGCTGATGCTTTTAAGCATTGCAACAAGGCGTTCTTGGAGTCGCGAGAGGCCATCCGGGTATACCTCTTGCTCCTTCATTTTCAATTTTTGTATTGCTTCGTGCGGGCGTGCCAGCGCACCCACTGGGTGTAGTCCCCGAGTTCAGGGCCGGCTGCTGAGCAGGCGGCCCGGAACTCTAATTCGCAAGCTCCGAGTACTAATACATTCGCTGCAGGACTATCATAACCTCTGCGCGTCCTCCTTCAACTCCAGAGTCCAGGAGTTGGATCAACGTGCCGCCGACTTGTCGGAGAGCCGGAGTAAGTTCTCTTCTTTCTGCGGGGGCGCGCTGGCGCACCCGCGGGCTGTAGTCCCCAAGATCCGGGCCAACTGCTGAGCACTCCGGCCGGATCTTCTTGGCGCTACATCTTTCTTTGCTGATTGTTGTTGTTTCCTTCTTTTTCTGATTTTGCAGAGGCCAACGCCATCCTTCAACAGCAACTGGGCGAAGCCAACGCTGCGTTGCATCCCAAGGAGGTGGACTGCAGCAAGCTGGCTGAAGAACGTGACCGGCTGGCCACACAGCTAGCGGAGCAGGCAGAGCTTCTTCAGAAGGCCCATAAGGAGGCGGAGGACAAGGAGGCGGGTCTTCTTGCCGAGTTTGAGATCGAACGCTCCGCCTGGACCGACCAGGAGGCGATGCTGACGGCCGGCTTTGGCGAAATCGAGGATATGGTTGACGGTAGATGACCTTCTTTACTTTTCTTTTAAGTCGCCAGTCTCTAGCCAAGCCGGCTTCTTTTCTTCTTGTTCTGACTCTTTTGCTTAGTCCTGGCGAACTTCATTCCAGGCCACTCTGGTGCCGCCAACCAGTCTATCGAGGCAGACCGTGAAGAACGAAGGGTGGAAGGCGAGCGGATAGCCGCCAATGCCCCTCGCACCCTTCACGAGCAGCTTCTCAGCATCCAAGCCCGTCTTCGGCTGACTCATCGGATGTTGCGCCGCCTTCAGCGTGTCGGCACCCAGGCGATCGCCGCCTTGTGGCACGACAGGCCGGCCCCGCACACCCCCAGCCGGACTGCCGACTGGCTGGAGGTGGCAGCTGGCCGCCTTGAGGCATGGAAGGGCTCCTCGGCCCGGGCCGGAGCACGCTGGGCCTTGGAGTTCGTCAAGGCGTGGTACCCTGGGCTAGATCTAGCCCAGTTGACCATGTTCCGACAGGAGGCCCAGGAGGAGCTGGTGGCGGTGGAGGGCGAACTCATCAAGCGGGCGGCGGCCATTGCCGAGTACACCAACACCAGAGTCTTCATCCCGGAGCCGGTTGAGGACGGCACCGAGGCGCCGCCAGAGTGGTTCGGGTTGAACCCGGAGGAGGGCGAGGACTCGGCCGAGGTGATCGACTCAAGTGACGAGGGAGAAGACGAGTGATGTCTACTAGACAACCTTCTTCTTGTAGACGTTATTGGGCCTCCAAGTGTAGAGGTTTGTAGGACAGTAGCAAATTTCTCTCAAGTGGATGACCTAAGGTTTATCAATCCGTGGGAGGCGTAGGATGAAGATGGTCTCTCTCAAGCAACCCTGCAACCAAATAACAAAGAGTCTCTTGTGTCCCCCAACACACCCAATACAATGGTAAATTGTATAGGTGCACTATTTCGGCGAAGAGATGGTGATACAAGTGGTATATGGATAGTAGATAAAGGTATTTGTAATCTGAAATTATAAAAACAGCAAGGTAACTAATGATAAAAGTGAGCGTAAACGGTATTGCAATGCTAGGAAACAAGGCCTAGGGTTCATACTTTCACTAGTGCAAGTCCTCTCAACAATACTAACATAATTGGATCACATAAGTATCCCTCAACATGCAACAAAGAGTCACTCCAAATTCACTAATAGCGGAGAATGAACGAAGAGATTATGGTAGGGTACGAAACCACCTCAAAGTTATTCTTTCCAATCAATCCGTTGGGCTATTCCTATAGGTGTCACAAACAGCCCTAGAGTTTGTACTAGAATAACACCTTAAGACACAAATCAATCAAAACCCTAATGTCACCTAGATACTCCAATGTCACCTCAAGTATCCGTGGGTATGATTATACGATATGCATCACACAATCTTAGATTCATCTATTCAACCAACACAAAGGACCTCAAAGAGTGCCCCAAAGTTCTACCGGACAATCATGACGAAAACGTGTGCCAACCCCTATGCATAGGTTCATGGGCAGAACCCGCAAGTTGATCACCAAAACATACATCAAGTGAATCACGTGATATCCCATTGTCACCACAGATATCCACGGCAAGACATACATCAAGTGTTCTCAAATCTTTAAAGACTCGATCCAATAAGATTACTTCAAAGGGGAAACTCAATTCATTACAAGAGAGTAGAGGGGGGAAGAAACATCATAGGAT
>NC_053023.1:35740965-35776404 GCF_003073215.2 Triticum urartu | reverse complement strand
AAATAATAATTTTATTATTGCCTCTAGGGCATATTTCCTTCAATCTGGGCGCACCCATTGCTGGCGTTTTACAAAAGAGCAACGCCGGCACTAACCTAAAAAAGTTGGTGTGCAAAATATACCAACGCCACCATTGTTTGAGAAATATAGTGTCGGCGTTGATTGGAAATGCCGCGCCAGCAACAAAAGTTGTGGTTAGCCATTTCTCTAATTGTACTAGCTATCCCCAGTGTCTATATAAGCTAAGGGGTTTTAGACCATATGGTAGAGAATCATTTATTTACATATGATCTCGAGGTAGATCATCATATACTTTGTACTCCATCACAATCAATACAATAGAAGAATGACGTAGGGTTTAACCTCTTCGAAAGGGTCTGAACCTAGGTAAAACATTGTGTCCGTCTTTGTCCTGTTACCATCTAGCTCGAAACTACCTACCCGAGATCCGTCAGATTCAACTCCAACACATAGTGTGAAATCATCATGAATGTACTATTTTACTCCGTCCTTGCCAAATTATATTGCATATATTTTTCCCCGAAGTAACATTTTATACATTTTGATCAAGCTTATAGAAGAAATCGTAAAATAAAAAAACAATATCATTAGATTCATAAATAATGTTCTCGCAGAAAAAGATTCGTAAATAATTTTGTTTATGAACTTTGTCAAATTTTACAAAGTTCGAGTTGAAAAAGGAAAATCTTATATGCACTAAAAAAAACACCTTTCCTGTCCTTTGCCCCTCAAAATAAAAAACTCTCATCTCCTCTCTTTTTTTTCTATAAAAAGGAAAACCCTCCTCGCCCATCTCTCCCTCTCGCTTGGACCGATCTCCTTCCTCCTCCGCCGTTGCCGCAGCAACGCCGCCCGCACACACCACCCCATCGGACTCGAGCAGAGCGGAGGGAGATCTTCCTCCTCTCGGTAAGCCCTAACCCGCTCATCTCCCTTTCATCTTCTTCGTCTGCGCCGTGAAATTTTTAATCGTCCTCCTTCCCCGACCTACCCGACGCCTACCCGCCTGACCTAGCTCCGAGTCCGATGACGAGAGAGACGGTGTTGTTGAGAGCCCTGCTGCTCTAGTGTAGGCCACAGATATGCTTCCGCCCCTCCCCTGCTCTTGCAACGGCGACCAGTGTTGTTCCCCCGTACGGTTTGCTCCAATGGCTCGACCGGTGGTGTTCCCTATCTGCTTTGGTTGCGGTGCCTGTGTTCCTGCTAATAAATTAAAGAGTCTTCTGTTCCTAGTGTGATCGTTGCACAACTGTATGATCGATGATGTGTGGCGATCTTTTCATGATTTTTTCTCCATTGAGTCTACCTCCCTTCAATTGTTCGCATATGGATTGGGTGCATTCTAGTTTTTTCATTTGTTTGCACCAAGGCTCCATAGACTGTACCGTTGTATAACAAATGTGAACGATTTCATTGTTTATGGATTCTAGCCCTCTATTAAGGCCCCTACTGTCAGTGTCAGGTAGCTAGGATTACATTGGAGGGTTGTGGGACCTCGTGGAATTTGTTGCTAACCTCATCATCTTCTCATCTTCTGCTAGATCTTAGGATTGTTCATCATTTCTTCCCGTGGAAGAAAGTCTTCATCGAGAGATTATTCGTCATATCAGATACACAAGAGTTGTTATATATGTCCTCGACATGGAACCTAATAAGCTAGATACTTTGTGTTTTTATAATTTTTTGTTTTATTTATATACATAAAAAATAGAACAATAATAACAAGATGAACAGCAAAGATAGTCCAAAATCGTTATATGACTAACATCTCTCTTGTTGCTTCTATGACCTTACCTGTTGCAAACGTTGATATTTTTGTGTAAATGAAGGCTGGGCTTAAGCATCTACACGGTGTTAATTTAGTTCGTAAGGCTGCATATTCTGTTTTTTGGTTATGATTGATGCCGGTTTTTTTTTTTTGAGAACAGGATCGATACCTTTTGTTGGGTGGCAACTCTGAAGGATGCTCTAGCTAGCTAGCTTCTGTAACAGTGAGTCTTGTTGGCTGATTTGGCATTCGCCTGTATGCTGTCTGTACCAATTCTACCCCTTCCCCTCAACCCAACATGCCACACCCATGCCTCTGATAGCTCTTAAGCTATTTATAGGTGTCTTAACTCACTTTTGTGCATTCATTGCTCTTATCCACATGATACTATATGCTTTACTTTTCATCAGCTGTCTTTGTGAATCTTTCCCCGGTACTGAAATTCAGAGCTGATTCAGTGAATCTTTGCTCGCTACTCCAATTCATAAGCTCGCACATAGATTGTTGTTCTTTTTTAGACAGTTTTTTCTGTCGTGTATGTGTCAGAGAAGTTATAGTGCTATTGATATAAAATGAAAAGTTTATATTTAGCAAGAAACAGCAGCAATATTCTCCTTTAGTGTACCACTTAGTTTCCTCAGGGTATAATACAATTTGGTGACTATACAACTATATATGCTGAGACAAATAGGGAAAGTAGAGAAAAACGGCGACGTTTGTTGCTACCCAGTGAAAAACTGCACTTGACAGGTGTGTTTACCAAATAGAAGTTCACTTGATTGATAATACCATATGTTCCATTTTATTCCCTAGGTAACTCACGGCACCTAACTAGTCTCTACAATGTATAGGACTGAGTATATTATTAATGATTGCTCAAAACTTAACTTGCTAGTCTTAGTGTGGCAGCTTGTTCTGTATACACGCAGTATTTATGCAGTACATCTCTCTTCTTGTCTGTACTGTTCTTTTATTTAAATAATGGGCTCTCTACTACCTGGAATTGTCGATGCTTTTTTGTGTACTGTTCTACAGTCTAAATATTGTCTAACAATTGGTGATGTTTGGTTTGCTAGCTCATCCGGAATCCGTATCTTTGTGAAGACCCCCACCGGCAGCACAATCTGCCTCAAGGTCCACTCATCAGACACCCTGTACACTGTCAAGGCAAAGATCCAGCAGCAGTACCGCCTCTTCTTCGATGGGGTGCAGCTAGAGGACAACTGTACATTGGCCGATTATGGCATCCAGCATGACTCTACAATTGACCTCCAGGAAAAGATGCAAATCTACATGACAGAGACGCGGGCAGGCAGGATCATCACCCTTGAGGTTGACAGCCTAGACACCATTAGTAACGTGAAGTCCAAGATCCAGGACATGGAGGGCTTTCCCAAGGGCAAGCAGTGCCTCATCTTTGCCAACAAGCAACTGGAGGACGACAAGCGCACCTTGGCTGACCACAACATCTGGAAGGAGTCCACCCTCCTCCTCGTCCTCCGCCCCTGTAGGCCAGGAGCAAGTAGGATGATGCACATCTTTGTCAAGCCTCTGAAAGGGAAGACTCTCACCCTTGAGGTTGAGAGCTCGTATACCATCGACAATGTCAAGGTGAAGATCTACGAGCAGAAAGGCACTCCCCCTATGGAGCAGCGCCTCATCTTTGGTGGCAAGCAGCTGGAGGACGGCCGCACCCTGGCGGACTACAACATTCAGAGCGAAAACACCGTTCATTTGGTGTACCGCCTTTGTGGTTGCTGAGCTGCATGGCCTGCCATTCAGTAACTAGTTTTATTTTGCTGGAGCCTTCCTTCGAGTAGTAGTGCATTGTCACTAAACTATCATTCTAGTACTGTCCGTTAGTATATATGCGCCAGTATTGTTCCTTCACAATAGAAGCGTATCATTTAGTATAGTATGTCAATGTCTCGAGTAGTTCTTTTTAGTATCTATCAAGAGTCCCTGTGTCTGTATTGTCCTCAGTTGATTGAGAATACAGTTTGTATGCAGTTTGATTGACCGACAAAAGGCCTCCTTTATTTACTCATTTCTTTCATGTCTGCATACCCAGCGCGGTTAATTTATGTATCCATGTTTTCTTCTATGTCATCACCGTGAAAAGTTGAAGTGATGAGGATCGTAACACTATGATTGTATGTTTTTTACAATGAAAAAATATTATCGCATATTGTGAACCACATGAATGTCACATGAGTAGGAATCAGGACTGCAAATAGGAGTTGAAATCAAGTTGTCCTCAATGAAAGGGGCGTGGCGCAGGAGCGGCAGAGGAGGACAAGGAGGTGTTAGTTGTATATGACCCCCTCAGCTACCATGGAGCATTGGGGGCATAGTCACGCTGGTGGGCGGGGTGGCATTGGAGATTTGGGGTGGCAGCATTGAGGGTTTGAAGGTGGATGGGTGTTTCGGCGGCCCATGACGAGGTATTTATAGGAGGGGAGGCTAGAGGGCCATGGGGTGGCCATGGCAAGTGGTACAACGCCAATGGTTAGGCCATGAATGCTCTGGTGTCAGTTTCTATAAGGATAGGTAGGGTTTAGGGATAAAGATTGTTTTGGTCAAATTTGAACAAACCGGGAATAGTTTCAGGGGTGACTCTTTGAGGTGTTAAACATTGTAGGAAGGAGTAGGACTAGACTTGCAAAAGGCCAAAAACAGTTTCTTGGAGTGAAAGGGTATTTAGAAAAATAGTCCCTCTCATCCATCTCAGGATTAACAAGTAAGAGATTATGTTCCCTCAAAATGTGACTTAGGGAGCGTTCGGGTCCTCTCCGATCCTCTTAACTCCGCTCCCGGAGCGGACCAGACTTCAGCTCACTTTAACAGAGCTGTCAAAACCGAGCTCCACCAACTCCGCGGAGTGGAGAGATTCCAAACGGGGCCTTAGGATATATATATGTTGGCAAAAGGTGTTACAGAGACAATCAGCTAAGCTAACAAGCCAGCTCTTCATAACTTCTCAGGAGTACATTTTCTCCTAACTTTTCCCCCATAGCTGAAAAGGGCAATAAGTTGTCCTCTATTTACACTTCACTATATTCAAAGGGAAGTTCGAGCACACTGTGATAAACACTTTTATATTTGTACTACTTAAGTTTGACATATCAAATGGATATGCACAGTTCTCATTAGATTGATCTAATGTAGGCCAAGTGTTCAGTACATCGGAGTTCACACCACATTTTTATTAAGATGATTATATTGTCCACGCAAAAAAAAGATGATTATATTGTGTGAATAATCACTAGTGCAGAACCGGGCAATAGCGCCGGTTCGTAAGGGCCTTTAGTGCCGGTTTGGTAACCGGCGCTAAAATGTAAGGCACTAAAGCCCCCCCCCCCTTTAGTAACAGGTTCACACGAACCGGTGCTAAAGGGCAACCACGTGGCACGAGCCAGCTTCGGGGGCAGGGAGCCCTTTAGTACCGGTTGGTGTCACCAACCGGTATTAAAATGTTGGAGGGGTTTTGGGTTTTATGATTTCTTTTTCATTTAATTTTGTCTTTTCCATTTAATTCTTTTTCGTTTGCTGGTATTTTGCGATACTACATATTGTACACGTTATGCATATATATAAATAGAATTTCTAGTAGAACCGATCATAATATATATATATCATCGAATGTCTCACAACCACCATTAATTAATTCACACATATATACACACATGTATATATATATATATATATAATTTCTCCTAATTGGTGCCTTCG
Organism: Triticum urartu; assembly: GCF_003073215.2. NCBI lineage: Eukaryota > Viridiplantae > Streptophyta > Magnoliopsida > Poales > Poaceae > Triticum > Triticum urartu. Next base: position 35,770,883 of record NC_053023.1, on the reverse strand, counting down.
GAGCTAGTGGCATTAGCCTAGCTAATTGGTGCCTTCGGAGCACGATAATAATTGGAAGTGGTTCATGGGGCGGTAGCGGGTAATAGTATTCTCCTTTGCGATCTATGACCTGGTCGAGGAAAAAATCCCGCTATTTCCTCTTGAATTGCTTCTATGCGGTCCTGTGCTAGGAGCTTGTCCCGCACCTCTTTGAACTGTTAAGAAGGAGATCAATATGCATGTGTATTAGTTGTGTGACTAGATATCGATAATGGTGTAAAAATTGTGAATAGTGTTCTGACAATCGATATCGTACCCACTCCTGTCTTTGAGATTTGCTCCTTTCGGACGCCATCATGTGAATGTTCTCGCAAATGTAGTATGCACATAGATCATTCCCCGGCGCCTGCTTCAAGGCCTTTACGAGAATGGAATTTGATCAGATAATAATTAATCAAGCATGATAATTAAAGAGATGGCAGCTAGCTAGTACTACTTAATTACTTACCTTGGGTCGATACCATTTCAGCTTTTGTTCCATGCGCCTGGAGTGGCCCTGATGAACTTTGCCCAAGCCCTGCCCCGCCGACAAAGAAAATGGATAAATGGGATATTAAATAGTTGTTATCAGGAAATGACGAACTAATTAAATAGGCGAGATATAGTTAATAATGATTGAAATTACCTGTTGACTATCCCCTTCACGATGGTGTATCACTTGCTTTCTTAAGTAGTGAGTCTAGTACTTCAACTGTTCCTTCATCAACTTTAATGATTAACAAGATCCAGTGAAATCTGCATGCACACATGTTTGCATGTCTTAATTAAGCGGGCATATGTAAGCAAAAACATGTAGCTATAGCTAGTAGGGAAAAACAGAATTTGTAGTACAAGACAGTGTGACTCACTGGAAGTTGTAAGGAAGTAGTATATCTTCATTGTATTTGAGTTCCTTGAAGAACTATAGAATGCTTTCCTCTACACTTTTTTCGTGATAAGGATCTATTTTCCATGTGTATTCATTAATGGTATTTGGGTCAACGAACCCAATGCCATAGCATCCACCTTTTTTCATTTCATAAATCTTCATAAAAGAATATAGTGAGGATAATTACAGGTAATGATTGATCAAAATGATCACTACAGCTAGCTTGAGACTTAAATTACAGAAAGAAATCACTTACAGACAATAGAAACTGACGATAGATTTGTCGAGTGCGTCTTTATTGTATAGCTGAAATAGTTCTGAATACTCAACGGTCACAGCTTTCTCATGGTAGTAATGCTCCTTGTTGACATTCACCATGAGGGACTCTCGATTGGAAATCTTGGTAATGTCCATGTACCATTGATGCAATTCATACATTCTCGTTGGGAGCTTATTGACCTCCTCTGGCTCGACCAAAGGTTGGCCCCGGGCATATTTCCGTTTTATTTCCTTCTCTCTAGTCGGAGACATGGGCTCGATATCGAGGAGTTGTCCAACAGTGATCCCGATCGATTCAGCCTGCGCAATATGCACGTCGGTTATTACCACATCGCCTACCCCGGGAATGTTAACGGTTTTCCCACAATAATATTCGGCGCGCCTACTCTCATGTTTTGTTGGCACAACAAGCGGGGGGATTGATTGCGCCGCCTGTTCTCCCAGCTGGGGAACGGTTTTACCGCTCCTTTTGCCAGCTGATTTGCTCGATCTCAAGCTCGCCTCTTTCTGTAGACGTGCTCGATTTTACTTCCTGAGGTGGCGCTCATAGTCTGTGTCAACAGGCTTGGGAGCTGGTGGTCTAGCCATACGAATGAAGTGGTCAATCTTTTCCACAGGCACTTTCTCCCTTGACGGTAGTGGCGGTTTCGGTGCAAAATGGGCTTCCACCTCGGCCTTCGATATGGCTACGTTTTCCTCCTCGTGACTTGTCGTAAGGCCTCTGCGGAAGAGGCGCGAGGCTTGGACCATATTGAAATCGCTTGCCTCCGCCTGTACCTGCAGTACTACCTCGACTTGTACCGCTACGCACCATAGCTGAGGCGGCTCTCTTCCGTGATTGCTGAGGCGGCGAAGACGGCTGACGTGGCTGAGTTGGAGGAGGAGGAGTGGCCTGAAGCTGTGCCGGACTTAGAGGAGGAGTGGCCTGAAGCTGTGCCGGACTTGGAGGACGAGTGGCCTGACGCTTTGCCGGACTTGGAGGAGTGGCCTGAAGCTGTGCCGGACTTGGAGGAGGAGTGGCCTGACGCGTTGGTGGACTTGGAGGAGCGGGAGTTGTTGGGGAACCTAGTAATTTCAAAAAAATTCCTACGCACACGCAAGATCATGGTGATGCATAGCAACGAGAGGGTAGAGTGTGATCTACGTACCCTTGTAGACCGACAGCGGAAGCGTTAGCACAACGCAGTTGATGTAGTCGTACGTCTTCACGGCCCGACCGATCAAGCACCGAAACTACGGCACCTCCGAGTTTTAGCACACGTTCAGCTCGATGACGATCCCCGGACTCCGATCCAGCAAAGCGTCGGGGAAGAGTTCCGTCAGCATGACGGCGTGGTGACGATCTTGATGTTCTTCCGTCGCAGGGCTTCGCCTAAGCACTGCTACAATATTATCGAGGATAATGGTGGAAGGGGGCCATGCACACGGCTAAGAAAACGATCATGTGGATCAACTTGTGTGTCTAGGGGTGCCCCCTGCCCCCATATATAAAGGAGCAAGGGGAGGAGGCCGGCCGGCCCTATAGGCGCGCCAAGGAGGAGTCCTCCTCCTAGTAGGAGTAGGACTCCTACTAGGAGGGGGAAGGAAGTGGGGAGGGAGAAGGAAAGGGGGGCACCGCCCCCCCTCTCCTAGTCCAATTCGGACCAGGGGGGAGGAGGCGCGCAGCCCACCCTGGCTGCCCTTCTCTCTCTCCACTAAGGCCCATATGGCCCATTACTTCTCTCAGGGGGGTTCCGGTAACCCTCCCGTACTCCGGTTTTCTCCGAAATCACCCGAAACACTTCCGGTGTCTGAATATAGCCGTCCAATATATCAATCTTTATGTCTCGACCATTTCGAGACTCCTCGTTATGTCCGTGATCATATCCGGGACTCCGAACTAACTTCGGTACATCAAAACTCATAAACTCATAATATAACTGTCATCGAAACCTTAAGCGTGCGGACCCTACTGGTTCGAGAACAATGTAGACATGACCGAGACATGTCTCCGGTCAATAACCAATAGCGGAACCTGGATGCTCATATGGCTCCCACATATTGTACGATGATCTTTATCGGTCAGACCGCATAACAACATACGTTGTTCCCTTTGTCATCGGTATGTTACTTGCCCGAGATTTGATCGTCGGTATCTCAATACCTAGTTCAATCTCGTTACCGGCAAGTCTCTTTACTCGTTTCGTAATACATCATCTCGCAACCAACTCATTAGTTGCAATGCTTGCAAGGCTTATGTGATGTGCATTACCGAGAGGGCCCAGAGATACCGCTCCGACAATCGGAGTGACAAATCCTAATCTCGAAATACGCACCCAACATTTACCTTTGGAGACACCTGTAGAGCTCCTTTATAATCACCCAGTTACGTTGTGACATTTTGTAGCACACAAAGTGTTCCTCCGGCAAACGGGAGTTGCATAATCTCATAGTCATAGGAACATGTATAAGTCATGAAGAAAGCAATAGCAACATTAAACGATCGGGTGCTAAGCTAATGGAATGGGTCATGTTAATCACATCATTCTTCTAATAATGTGATCCCGTTGATCAAATGACAACACATGTCTATGGTTAGGAAACATAACCATCTTTGATTAACGAGCTAGTCAAGTAGAGGCATACTAGTGACGTTTAGTTTGTCTATGTATTCACACAAGTATTATGTTTCTGGATAATACAATTCTAGCATGAATGATAAACATTTATCATGATATAAGGAAATAAAATAATAACATTATTATTGCCTCTAGGGCATATTTCCTTCAGTCTCCCACTTGCACTAGAGTCAATAATCTAGATTACACAGTAATGATTCTAACACCCATGGAGCTTTGGTGCTGATCATGTTTTGCTCGTGGAAGAGGCTTAGTCAACGGGTCTGCAACATTCAGATCCGTATGTATCTTGCAAATCTCTATGTCTCCCACCTGGACTAGATCCCGGATGGAATTGAAGCGTCTCTTGATGTGCTTGTTCTCTTGTGAAATCTGGATTCCTTTGCCAAGGCAATTGCACCAGTATTGTCACAAAAGATTTTCATTGGACCCGATGCACTAGGTATGACACCTAGATCGGATATGAACTCCTTCATCCAGACTCCTTCGTTTGTTGCTTCCGAAGCAGCTATGTACTCGGCTTCACATGTAGATCCCGCCACAAGGCTTTGTTTAGAACTGTACCAACTGACAGCTCCACCGTTTAATGTAAACACGTATCCGGTTTGCGATTTAGAATTGTCCGGATCAGTGTCAAAGCTTGCATCAACGTAACCTCTTACGATGAGTTCTTTGTCACCTCCATATACGAGAAACTATCCTTAGTCCTTTTCAGGTATTTCAGGATGTTCTTGACCGCTGTCCAGTGATCCACTCCTGGATTACTTTGGTACCTCCCTGCTAGACTTATAGCAAGGCACACATCAGGTCTGGTACACAGCATTGCATACATGATAGAGCCTATGGTTGAAGCATAGGAACATCTTTCATTTTCTCTCTATCTTCTGCATTGGTCGGGCATTGAGTCTTACTCAATTTCACACCTTGTAACACAGCAAGAATCCCTTTCTTTGCTTGATCCCATTTTGAACTTGATTCCAAAATTTGTCAAGGTATGTGCTTTGTGAAAGTCCAATTAAGCGTCTTGATCTATCTCTATAATATCTTAATGCCCAATATGTAAGCAGCTTCACCGAGGTCTTTCATTGAAAAACTCTTATTCAAGTATCCCTTTATGCTATTCAGAAATTCTATATCATTTCCGATCAGCAATATGTCATCACATATAATATCAGAAATGCTACAGAGCTCCCACTCACTTTCTTGTAAATACAAGCTTCTCCAAAAGTCTGTACAAAACCAAATGCTTTGATCACACTATCAAAAGCGTTTATTCCAACTCCGAGAGGCTTGCACCAGTCCATAAATGGATCGCTGAGCTTGCACACTTTGTTAGCTCCCTTCGGATCGACAAACCTTCCAGTTGCATCATATACAACTCTTCTTCCAGAAATCCATTCAGGAATGCAGTTTTGACATCCATTTGCCAAATTTCATAATCATAAAATGCAGCAATTGCTAACATGATTCGGACAGACTTAAGCATCGCTACGGGTGAGAAGTCTCATCGTAGTCAATCCCTTGAACTTGTCGAAAACCTTTTGCGAACAAGTCGAGCTTTGTAGACAGTAATATTACCGTCAGTGTCAGTCTTCTTCTTGAAGATCCATTTATTCTTCAATGCTTGCCGATCATTGGGCAAGTCAACCAAAGTCCATACTTTGTCTCATACATGGATCCCATCTCAGATTTCATGGCTCAAGCCTTTTGCGGAATCTGGGCTCACCATCGCTTCTTCATAGTTCGTAGGTTCATCATGATCTAGTAGCATGACTTCCAGAACAGGATTACTGTCACGACCGGTTTTCCAATAAAAATGTTTATTGAGAAACCAATCTTTTGAGTCCAGTATGAGAAAAATCCTCCTTACCGGTAGACAAATTCTTGATACAATAAGCCAGTAGCATAAAATATATTACAGGGTCGAGCTACGGTTGCTCAACCAAATTATTACAAGCACGCCAATAATTATACATAATGGCGGACATGACACAGTGGTGTGGAGGCATACTACTGACTCGAGGATAGGGTGGTGGTGGAAAAACACAGCGGGGAGTGAGATACATGACTCTAAAACTGGCATCTCATCGAGCGTCGAGGTGAGGCTCGATGAATTTATTTGGTAGCGGAAGCGGATATAATACAGTGACCAAATCCAGGGTCGCACGAGACTGACTGGGATTCCTCTAGGCGTCGGACTCGCTATCAAATTCTTCATCCATGAGATCGCCTTCGTCAGCATCTGGCCAAATCAACAAGCCAGGTGAGTACTTTGAAAGTACTCGCAAGACAGTTCGGACGTAAGATATAACAAATGCATGCATGGATGCGTCATGATTAATTTTAACAGTGGCACATTAATTCGTAAAAACAAGACAGGTAAAAAGGGGGTCGGCGGTAGTCCGCTCGAAAACCCAACAAAATAACTGTAAACCCAATCGGGTGTCTGAAGCGACACCTCGATAGGAAGATAAATAAATAAAGCACGCCGCAGTCGGGCGTCTAGGCGACACCACATAAAGGGCTTTAAAAGAAATGCCACAGTCGGGCGTCTGAGCGACGCCACATAAAGGGCTTTAAAAGAAATGCCACAGTCGGGCGTCTGAGCGACGCCACATAAAGGGCTTTAAAAGAAATGCCACAGTCGGGCGTCTGAGCGACGCCACATAAAGGGCTTTAAAAGAAATGCCACAGTCGGCGTCTGAGCGACGCCACATAAAGGGCTTTAAAAGAAATGCCACAGTCGGACGTCTGAGCGACATCGCAGAAAGGGCTTTCATTGAAAGTAAATATAACAATGCCACAGTCGGACGTCTGAGCGACATCACAGAAAGGGCTTTTATTCACAAGTAAATAATACTCATAATAAACATTCAATTCATGAAAATAAACGGTAGTCCATCCACAGGAATAATCATTTAACCGGACTTAGCACTCATGTGATTCACCGGAGTCTCTGTCATCAAAACTGGCACTTGTCAGGATAAGATATACTGAACTTGGACATGGAATATGATTCAAGGAATATATGACTCTGCAGAGTTTGTACAAAAATTTCCCACAGCCAACGGATTTCCGTAGTCACGAAGGACTAGTTTCCGTTTACGGTATTCGGAAGAAAACACAGCTAACCAGTACACACCCATCCTACCTCTCGATGCTAGGAATCACCCTAGACATCGTCCAAGAAAAACTTTTGAGACGGGGAGATCACAATCTCGAATAGCATGGGATCAAATTTATATACGCGCGCTCTAAGGGGTGCCCCCCTCTCGGTCCCAACCGGAAACACCCATGCCCCCTGACCGGATGACTGGCTTTAATCCAGGGCCATGGAACCATCATCACAGCCTCTCCTTTTTGGTGTGTACCAAGAAAGCGGTTTGCAACTTACTAAGCCATATTCCTTGCGGAAAACATGTGGTAGTACAGGGAAGGAAGAATGGAAGGAACTGGACTGATACGGGTTGACACTGAAGTCATATAGTCTGGCATAAGACTGGCATGCTACAACACTGCCATCTTACCCATCCTCATGCCAACACATGGCCATGCATACTCACATCCATCCACTTATGGATTTTCGAAACTCACTTGCCTCATCGTTGCATGTAACATGACATTTATCGGTATACTCATCAACATTCCATGAAACTACTTAATGCAAACATGCCAAAACAATCATCATATCAAAAGTTCAAACATGCTTGCCTGGTTCAGAGCAGTCGGAGCCTAGCTCGGTGAAGTTTGCGGTCCCGTCACCTCCTTCGGTATCTATGGCATAAAGAAAATATACGCGTTATCGTGAATATCGTGAGGTGCACAAAAATTTCTCCAAATATTTTTCAAATAAATCTGATAAAAAACTAGACAAAATTTTAAGGAAAACAGAAAAAGAATCAATCAAAAATACTTTTCTGTTAAAAAGTTATAAGGGTTTTAGTCCAGGGACTCATCTGTAATGAAACAGAAAGTTCCCAGGGGCTAGCTTACAAAAACAGAAAACGACTCGAATAAGAATGCGCCGGCCCAGCGGGAAAACGCATTTGGCAGAAGACGTTTTCAGAAAACGTTTCGCTAAGAAAGTACAGAGAGGCTGACAGGAGGGTCCCGCCCGTCAGGTTTGAATATTCAAACGGGGCGGCAGAGTTCGACGGTGCCGGAGAGTCGCGGTGGTCACCGGCGGCGATCCACGGCGAGGCAGGGAGATCGGAGAGTACCTCCGTGTTCAGGGCGCCATTCCGCGTCGGTTGGTGGTGGTGGTGGTCGCCGGCGAGTACCACGTCGACGGCGAGCCTTGCTCCGACGGACGGCGGTTCGGGTGGTCGAGGGCCTCGTCGGAGAGAGCTGCGAGCAAATTGACGCTGGGGTTAGCTTCTGGTGCTAGAGGAGGCTATAGACGAGATTTGGGCGCCGGGGATGGCCTCACCGGAGCGATCGAGCTGGTGGCCGAGGCGGATCGGGGCGGCCGGAGTTGGGGGAGGAGACCTCCTCGAGGTCCTCCCTGGTTGGCTTGGCAGGGGTCTGGAGATGCAGAGGTGTGTGCCCGAGGGCGAGCTTCGGGGCCCCTTTTTATAGGTGATCCGAGGCGGTGGCCGTGAACGGGGATTCTCCGGCGAAGGTTACGGCGGCGCAGAGCTTGGTCGGGGAGTTTAGGGAGTTTGGCGTTAGCGTGGAGGTCCACCGGTCCATTTAGGTGCTAACCAAGCTTGGATTAGGGTGCTTTGGGCGAGCTCGACGGAACGGGGCGGCGCGGGCCCGTCGGCGGCAGGGAGCACGTTCCGTGCTTGCCGGGCCACGGCGACGGTGCCACGGGCGTGCGCTGGCATGGCAGGGACACGCGGAGAGCCAGGGGACGTTGGGCGGCGCCGGGTGGCGTGGCGAGCAGGCTCGGGCCCTCGCTGGCCGCCATGGGAGGCGCAGCCACCGCAGAAACTGCCAACTCCGGCGATGCTCGTCGCCACCGACACCTGTGCCCATCCAAGGGGGTGTGCGGTGCTCTGGCCAGGGAGGAGAGGCCGTGCACAACGCGCCAGGGGGCACTGGTGATGGATGACAAGTCACTCACGAAAAACGACACTGACTGAATTCTGAAAATCTGAATTTTTCTGAAAGTCTATGGAAACAGGGCCGGCCAAGTGTTCGACGAAATGATTTTGGCATCTAGGGACTTTTCCTTGAGCTGAAACTTGGTGGGGTGGCCTCTCATTGCACCAGGAGGCTGCCTGAATTTTGGTGGAATATTTGGAGAAGTGTAAATATGAATTTCACCAAATTTGTCAAATCTGGTCCAAACTTGCAGTGAGTGAAATTTGAAATTTTTGAAAAGAAGAAGAGTGGATCAAGATGGTTCTAGGTTGTGGGTACTAAGGACTATCCAGGGGAGTTGGTTTGGGATAAAAACTCAAAGGCAATGTGGTATTTGCTTTGAAAATCCCTTAAGCTCAAAATAATTGGTAGAAATGATTTGAGAGATAAAATAATTGAAATAAAATCCAAAACTTGTTTGGACTTGTTGAGACAGAGAATTTAGATTGTTCAAAGGTGGAGGGAGGGATTTTGAGAAGATTTACTATAGGAGACATGGTAAAACCATGGGTGGTTTTCAAGATAAGAAAAACCTCAAAATTCATAGAGTTCTTTTTATAAGAAAAAGAATAATTTCCAAAAATATACTTTGAGAAGGGAACCATCAGAGAAAGAGTTTTAAATGATCAAACACCATAGTTTGAAGAAGATACAAAAATAAAAATCCTTGCCAAAGAAGTTTTTAAGAGGAAGGTTTTCTGGAAAATTTTAAATGGCCTCTTTTCAAAAACCAACAAAGTTTTTGCTGAAAACCAAATAAAAATTTTGGAGTTGTCACAACACCTACCCGCTTAGGAAAAATCTCGTCCCCGAGATTTTAGCTGATCCTTAAATAAGTGTGGATGCTCTGTCCGAAGGAAATCCTCCCTTTCCCAGGTTGCTTCACTTTCGGTGTGGTTGCTCCACTGAACTTTGAAAAACTTGATGGTTTTCTGTCGGGTTCTCCTTTCAGACTCCTCTAATATTTTTACTGGACGTTCCCGATAGGTGAGGTCTGGTTGCACGTCAATGTTCTCATGGGATACTTGCTTCTCTGGTTTGCTTACGCACTTCCTTAATTGCGAAACGTGGAACACGTCGTGGACATCGGATAATTATTCGGGTAAGTCTAGCTGGTAGGCTACGGTGCCTCTTCGTGCCACTATGCAGAATGGTCCAATGAATCTTGGTGCTAACTTCCCCTTAATCTTAAACCGTTGCAGTCCCCTCATAGGTGATACTCGTAGGTACACAAATTCACCGGGTTCAAAATTGATCCCATGATGTTTCTGATCGTAATAACTCTTCTGTCGGCTTTGAGCGGTCTTGAGTTGGTCCCTGATTGGCTTGACTTTTTCCTCGGCTTCTTTGAGCATGTCTGGGCCAAAGATACGGCTGTCTCCGGTCTCTGACCAATTTAGCGGGGTACGACATCTCCGTCCGTACAGAGCTTCAAATGGTGCCATTTGCAGGCTGGCCTGGTAACTGTTGTTGTATGCGAACTCGGCATATGGCAGGCTTTCTTCCCAACTGGTTCCATAGCTGAGTACACATGCTCTCAGCATGTCTTCTAAAATTTGGTTTACGCGTTAAGTCTGTCCATCAGTCTGGGGATGGTAGGCAGTACTGAAGGCCAGTTGAGTTCCCAGAGCCTGTTGTAAATGATCCCAGAATCTCGACACGAACTGAGTGCCTCTGTCGGATATTATAGTCTTCGGGACTCCATGCAGACAAACTATACGGGAGAGATAAATCCTGGCAAGCCTCTGAGTGTTGTAGGTTGTCTTCACTGGAATGAAATGTGCCACCTTGGTTAATCTATCGGTGATGACCCATATGGCATCATTCCCGTGTCGTGACCGAGGTAGTCCGACAATAAAATCCATCCCTATTTCATCCCATTTCCACTCAGGTATTTTGTTTGGTTGCAGTAGTCCGGCTGGTTTTTGATGCTCAACTTTTATGCGTTGACAAGAATCGCAACATGCAATGAATGTGGCTATGTCCCTCTTCATACCGTGCCACCAAAATCTTTCCTGAATATCCTTATACATTTTGGTTCCTCCAGGGTGGATCGAATATGGGGTGGTGTGTGCTTCAGCTAGAATTTTCTGTTTGAGGTCCTCTATGTTTGGCACGCAGAGTCTGTCTCCGTACCGTAATATTCCATCATCGCCCATGACGAACTCCGAGTCCTTGCCCATACTCACCTTTCTTTTAATTCCTTCAATGCTGGGGTGACCAGGCTGAGCTTCTTTAATTCTTTCCACAAGGTCGGGCTTTATTTCCAAGTTTGATATGGTGCCTTCCGCGATCATTAACAAGTTGAGTTTGGCAAATTCTTGTTGGAATTCAGGTCTCAAGCTTTGCAGACTGTTTTCGTCGGAGCTGGGGTTCCGACTAAGAGCATCGGCCACTACATTTGCCTTTCCTGGATGATAGTGGATACCAACATCATAATCCTTTACCAATTCTAACCAGCGTCGTTGCCGTAAGTTTAATTCTGGCTGTGTGAAAATATATCTCAGACTTTTATGGTCCGTGTATATTTCACATCAATTTCCAAGTAAGAAATGCCTCCAGTCCTTAAGTGCATGAATGACTGCTGCCATTTCTAAGTCATGAGTGGGATAATTTTCCTCATGCTTGCGGAGTTGCCTTGAAGCGTATGCGACAACCTTGCCTTCTTGCATCAACACGCACCCGAGGCCTTTTCGGGATGCGTCACAATACACTTCAAAATTCTTGTGTATGTCTGGCACAATTAATACCGGTGCTGTCGTTAATTTCCGTTTTAGCTCTTGGAAACTTTTCTCGCAGGCTTCTGTCCATTCAAACTTCTTGTCCTTCTTGAGTAACTGCGTCATTGGCTTGGCTAGGGTGGAGAATCCTTCAATAAATCTGCGGTAATATCCTGCCATTCCCAAGAAACTTCGTATGTCCGTTACACTGGCTGGTGACTTCCAGCCAAGTATGGCCCTGACTTTCTCCGGGTCCACTGCAATACCGTCTTGGGTCAGCACGTGGCCTAGAAAGCCTACTTGTCTTAGCCAAAATTCGCACTTGCTGAACTTGGCATACAATTGATGTTTCCTGAGTTCTCCTAGCACAATCCTAAGATGTTCCGCGTGCTCTTCTGGTGTCTTGGAGTATATCAGAATATCGTCGATAAATACCACAACGAATTTGTCCATAAACTTCATAAATACTTTGTTCATGAGGTGAACAAAATATGCGGGGGCGTTCGTTAATCCAAAAGGCATTACTGTGAACTCATACAATCCATATCTGGAGGTGAAGGCTGTTTTGGGGATATCTTCTGTTCGCACTTTTAATTGATGGTATCCTGACCTTAAGTCAATCTTTGAGAATACCTTGGCCTGAGCGAGCTGATCAAATAAATCGTTTATCCGTGGCATCGGGTATTTGTTCTTGACTGTGACCATGTTAAGTGCTCGGTAGTCTATGCACAATCTCAGTGTTCCATCCTTCTTTTTGGCAAATAAAATTGGTGATCCCCAAGGTGAGGAGCTGGCTCGAATGTATCCCTTGTCCAGTAATTCCTTTATTTGTTTCTTCAACTCAATCAACTCGGATGGTGCCATTCTGTATGGTTTCTTGTATATGGGGGTGGTTCCTGGTGCTAGCTCAATGCTGAATTCTATTTCTCGGTCTGGTGGCATGCCTGGTAGTTCTTCGGGAAATACGTCTGGAAATTCACATACTACTGGAACCTTGTTTAACTCAGAAACGTCCACCTTATTCAATCTCGGCTGCCGGGGTATTTTTCTTTCTTTGGCTGATACCTTTATTGTCTTCCCGTGGTGGTGTGTGAGAATTACGGTCCGGTTGAAACAGTCAATAAAACCTTTGTTGGCGGTTAACCAGTCCATCCCTAGGATGACATCCAGTCCTTTATTTTCCAACATGATAAGATTGGCGTGAAATTCCAATCCTTCGAACTCAATAACCACATTTTGGCAGTAACTCTGAGTAACTTGCTGAAATCCAGGGGACTTGATGATCATGGATTTTTCCAGAGGAAGCATCGAAAAATTATTTTGCAAAGCAAAACTTTTCGAAATGAATGAGTGAGAAGCTCCAGAATCAAACAAAACCATTGCAGGTATTGTGTTGACAGGAAACGTACCGAGTACGATATCCGGAGCGTTTTGTGCTTCTTCTTTGGTCACGTGGTTTAGATGACCCTTCCTGTGGTTGTTGTTGGGGTTGAAATTGTTGCGCTTGGGCGCTGAATTATTTCCACCATTGTTTGGCTTCGGGGTCGAGTTCCTTGGCTTGGGGCACTGTTTGGCATAGTGCCCTTCTTCTCCACAAGCGTAGCAAGTAACGCCTGGGCGATATGTGAACTCTTTGTCCCTTGCATGGAAATTCTTGGTTGGGCGTGAGATGTTTGTCGTAGGTTTGTGTGTCCCACCTTTCTGAAAATCTGTCTTGCTTCGGTGGTTGCGCGCAAGAGTAGTCTGGTCTCTTTTTCGCTTGCGTAAATCCTCCAAGCTACGTCTCTCATTTTCCAGAGTAATGGCTTTGTCCACTAGTGTCTTAAAATCTGGAAAAGTGTGCACGACCAGTTGGCATTTAAGCGCGGGCGCCAGACCGTGAAGGAATTTCTCCATCTTCTTGCTTTCAGTCATACGTTCTTCATTGGCGTAGCGAGATAATAGGGTAAATTGACCGTTGTATTCTGACACTGTCATGTTCCTTTGTTTGAGGTCATCGAACTCTCTCTTCTTGATTTTCATAATACTCTTGGGAATGTGTGCACCATGGAAACCTTCCTTGAAATCATCCCAGGTTATATCATTTTCGTTGGGGTGCATGTGCAGAAAATTCTCCCACCATGATGCAGCTGCTCCTGTGAGATAGTGCGGGGCATATAGTACCTTCTCGGGGTCTGAACACTTTGCAATAACTAATTTTCTCTCCATATCTCGAAGCCAATCCTCGGCCTCAAGAGGCTTGTCAGTATGAGAAAATGTTTGGGGACGTGTCTTCTGTAGCTCAGATAACTTGGAATGCTGCTGATACTGTCCATGGTGATTTCCCATGTTGATGACTTGGTTCATCATTTCCCGATGTTGTTGCTGACTCTGCTCATAAAGGCGACACATTTGTGAAAGTGCCGATTCACTGTCCTGTTGGCTGGACTGTCCCTGTGTGAACTTGTTGCTGGGTTGTGTATCATAATTTTCCTCTGACGGAGTTGGCATGGAACGAGTCCAAGGACGAGACATTTTTCACTCTGGGGATATATTTTATAAAACCCATAAGAAAAGCGAAAAGAGTCGCAAAAACAATTCCATAAATGCATAAAGCTGGCAAATAAAATTAAATAACCAAGCTTACTTAAGAAAAACAAATCGATTTGCGCACGGAGAAGGACTGCTCATTACATATCTTACACGCAGGCGGTAATTATACAATACATCACTCAGGATATGCGTACATAATCCTGACATGTTATTTAGGCTAGTGCACTCCTCCAGATCCTACATGATGCGCAAACAGGCTACTTCTCACAACCTAGGTACATATAAACATATCATACAAAGCGGTACATTGCATGGCGGCTAAGCGTACTCAGGCGGAGATGTTGACGATCTCCTTTGCCCTGCCGAGGGTGAGGCGTAGCGAGGCTGGGGACTCGACTTCCTCCTCGCTAATAGGCTCCATACGTGTAGTGTTGCGCCGAGTAGATGGAGCGGGTGCCAGGGGCGGAACAACACGAACAGGAGTGGGCGCGCAGGGTGGTGCAGTGCGCGCTGGAGTGGGCGCAATGACTTGGTTGAATTCTTCGGTAGAAGGCAGGCGACGAGTAGGTGCATAAGATGCTGAGGACGAGACAAAAGTCAGTGGCGGTGCGGTGGGTAGGAGCTCCCTCCTGTTGGCGGCACAGCCATGGACTGAGTCCATGCGGGCAGCCACGAAGTCGTCCACCAGGTTGTCGAAGGCTGCCTCCAGGGCCCGGAGATACTCAATAAGCATCTCAAAAGCCTCGTCTCGTTCTCCTCTGGGGCAGGAGAATGCGTAGTGACAGGTGTAAGGCACATGGCATGGAAGATAACGGTAACGACGAGTCTTCATCACGGGGAGGACATCCCTGAGACGAGCTATCGCCTCGCGGGCTGCCATCTGCATAGCATGCCTCTCCGTAGGCATGGCTCTTCCCAAGAACCGGAAGCGGCGTAACTCACCACGCCCTCCCTTGAACTGCACCGCGGCCTGGTGCATGGTCAGACTGTCGTTGACTCGGTGCTGGCAGAGTGTGAAGACTGGGCGCACAGATGGCCCCATCGCGAACTGAACGATGAAGGAAAGAAGCTTGACGAACCCATCGGGCACGTTGGCGAAGGTCTGAGACTCGCAGCTGTTGTCGGCCATCTACAAAAGTAGGCAAAAATTCTGAATGGTCAGATCATAAATTTATGCTGACTGTCAGAAAATGACTACAATTGCAAGAAAATATAAATTGGCTCTATCATGCTAATAACCAATTAGCGATCGCACCTAGTGGCTTCCTACAGTCAGCCTGGCTCTGATACCAAGCTTGTCACGACCGGTTTTCCAATAAAAATGTTTATTGAGAAACCAATCTTTTGAGTCCAGTATGAGACCCCTTACCGGTAGACAAATTCTTGATACAATAAGCCAGTAGCATAGAATATATTACAGGGTCGAGCTACGGTTGCTCAACCAAATTATTACAAGCACGCCAATAATTATACATAATGGCGGACATGACACAGTGGTGTGGAGGCATACTACTGACTCGAGGATAGGGTGGTGGTGGAAAAACACAGCGGGTAGTGAGATACATGACTCTAAAACTGGCATCTCATCGAGCGTCAAGGTGAGGCTCGATGAATTTATTTGGTAGCGGAAGCAGATATAATACAGTGACCAAATCCAGGGTCGCACGAGACTGACTGGGATTCCTCTAGGCGTCGGACTCGCTATCAAATTCTTCATCCATGAGATCGCCTTCGTCAGCATCTGGCCAAATCAACAAGCCAGGTGAGTACTTTGAAAGTACTCGCAAGATAGTTCGGACGTAAGATATAACAAATGCATGCATGGATCTATCATGATTAATTTTAACAGTGGCACATTAATTCGTAAAAACAAGACAGGTAAAAAGGGGGTCGGCGGTAGTCCGCTCGAAAACCCAACAAAATAACTGTAAACCCAATCGGGTGTCTGAAGCGACACCTCGATAGGAAGATAAATGAATAAAGCACGCCGCAGTCGGGCATCTAGGCGACACCACATAAAGGGCTTTAAAAGAAATGCCACAGTCGGGCGTCTGGGCGACGCCACATACAGGGCTTTAAAAGAAATGCCACAGTCGGGCGTCTGAGCGACGCCACATAAAGGGCTTTAAAAGAAATGCCGCAGTCGGGCGTCTGAGCGTCGCCACATAAAGGGATTTAAAATAAATGCCACAGTCGGACGTCTGAGCGACATCGCAGAAAGGGCTTTCATTGAAAATAAAATATAACAATGCCACAGTCGGACGTCTGAGCGATGTCACAGAAAGGGCTTTTACTGAAAGTAAATAATAACAATACCACAGTCGGACGTCTGAGCGACATCACAGAAAGGGCTTTTATTCACAAGTAAATAATACTCATAATAAACATTCAATCCATGAAAATAAACAGGTTAGCCCATCCATAGGAATAATCATTTAACCGGACTTAGCACTCATGTGATTCACCGGAGTCTCTGTCATCAAAACTGGCACTTGTCAGGATAAGATAATACTGAACTTGGACATGGAATAGATGATCGATTCAAGGAATATATGACTCTGCAGAGTTTGTACAAAAATTTCCCACAGCCAACGGATTTCCGTAGTCACGAAGGACTAGTTCCGTTTACGGTATTTCGGAAGAAAACACAGCTAACCAGTACACACCCATCCTACCTCTCGATGCTAGGAATCACCCTAGACATCGTCCAAGAAAAACTTTTGAGACGGGGAGATCACAATCTCGAATAGCATGGGATCAAATTTATATACGCGCGCTCTAAGGGGTGCCCCCCTCTCGGTCCCAACCGGAAACACCCATGCCCCCTGACCGGATGACTGGCTTTAATCCAGGGCCATGGAACCATCATCACGGCCTCTCCTTTTGGTGTGTACCAGGAAAGCGGTTTGCAACTTACTAAGCCATATTCCTTGCGGAAAACATGTGGTAGTACAGGGAAGGAAGAATGGAAGGAACTGGACTGATACGGGTTGACACTGAAGTCATATAGCCTGGCATAAGACTGGCATGCTACAACACTGCCATCTTACCCATCCTCATGCCAACACATGGCCATGCATACTCACATCCATCCACTTATGGATTTTCGAAACTCACTTGCCTCATCGTTGCATGTAACATGACATTTATCGGTATACTCATCAACATTCCATGAAACTACTTAATGCAAACATGCCAAAACAATCATCATATCAAAAGTTCAAACATGCTTGCCTGGTTCAGAGTAGTCGGAGCCTAGCTCGGTGAAGTTTGCGGTCCCGTCACCTCCTTCGGTATCTTGCATAAAGAAAATATACGCGCTATCGTGAATACCGTGAGGTGCACAAAAATTTCTCCAAATATTTTTCAAATAAATCTGATAAAAAACTAGACAAAATTTTAAGGAGAACAGAAAAAGAATCAATCAAAAATACTTTTCTGTTAAAAAGTTATAAGGGTTTTAGTCCAGGGACTCATCTGTAATGAAACAGAAAGTTCCCAGGGGCTACTTATAAAAACAGAAAACGATTCGAATAAGAATGCGCCGGCCCAGCGGGAAAACGCATTTGGCAGAAGACGTTTTCAGAAAACGTTTCGCTTAGAAAGGACAGAGAGGCTGACAGGCGGGTCCCGCCCGTCAGGTTTGAATATTCAAACGGGGCGGCAGAGTTCGACGGTGCCCGAGAGCCGCGGTGGTCGCCGGCGGCGATCCACGGCGAGGCAGGGAGATCGGAGGGTACCTCCGTGTTCAGGGCGCCATTCCGCAGTCGGTTGGTGGTGGTGGTGGTGCCGGCGAGTACCACGTCGACGGCGAGCCTTGCTCCGGCGGACGGCGGCTCGGGTGGTCGAGTGGCCTCGTCGGAGAGAGCTGCGAAGGCCAAATTGACGCTGGGGTTAGCTACTGGGTGCTAGAGGAGGCTATAGACGAGATTTGGGCGCCGGGGACGGCCTCACCGGAGCGAATCGAGCTGATGGCCGAGGCGGATCGGGGCGCCGGAGTTGGGGGAGGAGACCTCCTCGAGGTCCTCCTGGTGGCTTGGCAGGGTCCTGGAGAGGTGCAGTGAAGGTGTGTGCTCGTGAGCGAGCTTGGGGTCCTTTTTATAGGCGATCCGAGGGGGTGGCCGTGAACGGGGATCTCCGGCGAAGGTTACGGCGGCGCAGAGCTTGGTCGGGGATGTTTAGGGAGTTGGACGTCATCGTGGAGGTCCACCGGTTCCATTTAGGTGCTAAACGAGCTTGGATTGGGTGCTTTGGGCGAGCTCGACGGAACGGGGCGGCGCGGGCCCGTCGGCGGCAGGGAGCACGTTCCGTGCTTGCCGGGCCACGGCGACGGTGCCACGGGCGTGCGCTGGCATGGCAGGGACACGCGGAGAGCCAGGGGACGTTGGGCGGCGCCGGGTGGCGTGGCGAGCGGGCTCGGGCCCTCGCTGGCCGCCACGGGAGGCGCAGCCACCGCAGAAGCTTCCAACGCCGGCGAGGCTCGTCGCCACCGACACCTGTGCCCGTCCAAGGGGCGCGTGCGGTGCTCTGGCCAGGGAGGAGAGGCCGTGCGCAACGCGCCAGGGGCACTGGTGATGGATGACAAGTCACTGACGAAAAACGACACGACTGAATTCTGAAAATCTGAATTTTTCTGAAAGTCTACGGAAACAGTGCCGGCCAAGTGTTCGACGAAATGATTTTGGCATCTGGGATTTTCCTTGAGCTGAAACTTGGTGGGGTGGCCTCTCATTGCACCAGGAGGCTGCCTGAATTTTGGTGGAATTTTTGGAGAAGTGTAAATATGAATTTCACCAAATTTGTCAAATCTGGTCCAAACTTGCAGTGAGTGAAATTTGAAATTTTTGAAAAGAAGAAGAGTGGATCAAGATGGTTCTAGGTTGTGGGTACTAAGGACTATCCAGGGGAGTTGGTTTGGGATAAAAACTCAAAGGCAATGGTACTTGCTTTGAAAATCACTTAAGCTCAAAATAATTGGCAGAAATGATTTGAGAGATAAAATAATTGAAATAAAATCCAAAACTTGTTTGGACTTGTTGAGACAGAGAATTTAGATTGTTCAAAGGTGGAGGGAGGGATTTTGAGAAGATTTACTATAGGAGACATGGTAAAACCATGGGTGGTTTTCAAGATAAGAAAAACCTCAAAATTCATAGAGTTCTTTTTATAAGAAAAAGAATAATTTCCAAAAATATACTTTGAGAAGGGAACCATCAGAGAAAGAGTTTTAAATGATCAAACACCATAGTTTGAAGAAGATACAAAAATAAAAATCCTTGCCAAAGAAGTTTTTAAGAGGAAGGTTTTCTGGAAAAAATTTAAATGGCCTCTTTTCAAAAACCAACAAAGTTTTTGCTGAAAACCAAATAAAAATTTTGGAGTGTCACAAGTGTCACAATTACCGTACCACTCTGGTGCGGATCTTACTCTGGTTGATCTATGAGGTTCAGTAGTATCTTGTTCTGAAGTTTCATGATCATCATTAGCTTCCTCACTAATTGGTGTAGGTGTCACAGAAGTTTCTGTGATGTACTACTTTCCAATAAGGGAGCAGGTACAGTTACCTCGTCAAGTTCTACTTTCCTCCCACTCACTTCTTTCGAGAGAAACTCCTTCTCTAGAAAGTTTCCAAATTTAGCAACAAAAGTCTTGCCTTCGGATCTGTGATAGAAGGTGTATCCAATAGTTTCCTTTGGATATCCTATGAAGACACATTTCTCCGATTTGGGTTCGAGCTTATCAGGTTGAAGCTTTTTCACATAAGCATCACAGCCCCAAACTTTCAGAAACGACAACTTTGGTTTCTTGCCAAACCACAGTTCATAAGGCGTCGTCTCAACGGATTTTGATGGTGCCCTATTTAACGTGAATGCGGCCGTCTCTAGAGCATATCCCCAAAACGATAGCGGTAAATCAGTAAGAGACATCATAGTTCGCACCATATCTAGTAAAGTACGATTACGACGTTTGGACACACCATTACGCTGTGGTGTTCCGGGTGGCGTGAGTTGCAAAACTATTCCGCATTGTTTCAAATGTACACCAAACTCGTAACTCAAATATTCTCCTCCACGGTCAGATTGTAGGAATTTTATTTTCTTGTTACGATGATTTTCTACTTCACTCTGAAATTCTTTGAACTTTTCAAACGTTTCAGAATTATGTTTCATTAAGTAGATATACCCATATCTGCTTAAGTCATCTGTGAAGGTCAGAAAATAACGATATCCACCACGAGCCTCAACATTCATCGGACCACATACATCTGTATGTATGATTTCCAACAAATCTGTTGCTCTCTCCATAGTACTGGAGAACGGTGTTTTTGTCATCTTAACCATAAGGCACGGTTCGCAAGTACCAAGTGATTCATAATCAAGTGGTTCCAAAAGTCCATCAGTATGGAGTTTCTTCATGCGCTTTACACCGATATGACCTAAACAGCAGTGCCACAAATAAGTTGCACTATCATTATCAACTCTGCATCTTTTGGCTTCAACATTATGAATATGTGTGTCACTACTATCGAGATTTAATAAGAATAGACCACTCTTTAAGGGTGCATGACCATAAAAGATATTACTCATATAAATAGAACAACCATTATTTTCTGATTTAAATGAATAACTGTCTCGCATCAAACAAGATCCAGATATAATGTCCATATTCCACTTCGTGGAACATCATTATCCTTTCCAGGGTCAAGCGTCCTTACAGGGGAATATTGCCCATCTCTGCATGGCACTTCTTCAAATGGGAAACGTGAAACACACCATGAACTCCTGACAGTCCTTCGGGTGACTCCATCTTGTTGGCCACTTCTCCCATACGCTCCAAAACTCGGTACGGTCCTACAAATCTCGGGGCTAATTTTCCCTTAACTCCAATTCATTTAACTTCTCGGAGAGGGATCACGCGAGACATGCTCTGTCTCCAATGTCATAGACTACCTCCTTGCGTTTATTAGTCTGCATAACTCTTCTGCCTGGACTGAGCTACCTTCATTATATCTCGAATCAACTTAACACTCTCTTCTGACTCCTTGATCACATTTGGTCCAAACAACTGACGTCTCCAACTTTATCCTACATACTCTTGGGGCATCACACAAATCGAGACAAAACTCGTATTCATTTTGTCTGAAATCCACTCAGTGGAGTATCCTTATCTTTTCCAGGGGTCAAAGGTTCTTACAGGGTACTACCACCCTTAAAATGCACAAATCTTCCATAGAACATATTTCTCATATCCTCAGAATGGCCAAAATTCTTCTTCGTAGAGTAACAACTCATAAAATCCATATCAGTACCAACGATGCTAACTTTATTCATTCTCAAGTGATTACCATCTCTCACTTTTCCATTACATGTCTCAAATCAACACCTCAATATAAAAGAAAAATGTTCTCACTTCTACTACTCCATTTCTTTTGTTGCAAACTCAACTATCTAGCACAAGTTTCCTTCTCCTTAGGGCATTCTCTGGCAAAGTGCCGTGCTCCATTACAACTAAAACATATTACTTCTGACAAGTCTCGAGGTTTCCTTTTTGGGAAACTGTTGAGGTAGTGCCCTGACTCCTTGCACCTATAACAGGTGATATGACTTAGGTCCTTCCTGGTATCCAATCTACTTCTCTTCCTGGACTTTTCCATTCCAATCAGGGCTTCTATTTCCTGTGGGTCATATTCTACTTCCTCTGTCGGGAATTCTACTAGATCCCCATTCAAACAATTTTGGGAGATGTGTCCTTCTTCTCCACATGAATAGCAAGACTTAGTGCAGGGTTCGGGTCTTCTTTAGGCATGTCCTCCATCTCTTCCTTCATCACAACTTCTTCTAAAATTTCCATGAGGACTCCTTTCATTACTTCTTTCTTCTGCTTGGTGGTTCGTTGTACCATGGGGTAAATGTGACACTGAGCAGAATAGTGGGTAGTCGCTTCACACAAGAAACAAGTAATCTGCCTAATTGGGCATTCTTCAACTGGGTGACTTCCTTCACAATTAGGGCATTCATCCTTGTGTTCTTTATGGGTGTGTCCTATTTCTCCACAAATCTTGTATGCACAAGGTTTCTTCATATCCTTTCCATAAGGCTTCAACTTCTGGGACACAAGCCGAGACTTTGGCAAAGTCAACTTAAATTCTTTCCAAATGGTTACTCCTTGCCATCCATTTATGGTTTGGTACATCCTCCACCAAGTAGCAGCACCTCTTTCAAAGCACTGAAGAGCATGCTGGGTCATATCCTTTCCAACTATAGGGTTATTCTCCATGTGATCCTCCATGTTCTAAATCCATCGGTCCGTCTCCAATTGACTATTCGGTCCAGGAAAACATGAGTTCATCTCCATTCGTCCTCTATTGGGTCCATGTGGGTTTGGGGTAAGATAAGAGAGAGGGAGAGGGATACACACAATACAAACAAAAGTTTTTAAAAGACAAATTTTATTGTGGCTGTCGGAAAAACATCAAACAAATGGTAGCTCACAATCATCGCATCTAACATAGGTATAAAACAGGGGTTTGGTTTTCTAAGGGTCAATAAATCTTCAAAATCGCCAACTCTTCAAGTCTTTTTTATGTCTCCGATGGCTTCTTCCCAACGTGCTTGTCTTTCTCAAGTTCTTTTGCCAGATCATCTCCGTTGATGTGAAATCTCTCGTGACATCCTTTAATATTCCGAAGTTGCATTTCAAACTTCTAGGTTTCAACATCCTTGGCATGAACCATGGTCTAGTTCTTGACAAATCTCCGGTTTCTCGAGGTTTTGTTCCTCCAATTTGGCTATTTCAGCTTCTGGGTCCTGAGTTCTTCACGAAATGCTTCCTTATCAAATACTGCTTCCTGCAGATCCATCTTAACTTCCTGATGTAACACTCCAGATCCTGGTGATACACCGGCTAAGGTTAAAACTTCATCTTACTAATAGGTGCTCCATCAGCCTTGTTCCATCAAATCCATTCTAAAGAAATGCATCCTTAACTCAGCACGGTGACAATAGCATCAGCGGGCGATGACATCACGGATAACCATGTTTCTGCTCTTATCATTTCCATGAGCTACCATTCCATAGTTGATATCTCCTGCCTTAGGGTTTTCAAAACTTTGAATTCTCATGCTCCTTGTTTCAGCCTCTCTCCGATACACCTTGATCTCGGGCATTGACAACTTCCATAGTCTGCCAAGTTCCATAAGGGTAGCATTCCTAGGTCATACAAATCTGGGGATTCTTCAGAGCCTCCAATTCTCCTAGTCTTCAGAGTCTTCAACAGCTGTAGTTTCCATTATCATAATGTATGGTAAAATCCTCTTCATTCCGAATGGTCTTACTGGTCTGATATCCTGTACTTCTTGGAGTGGTCTCATCAGTCGAATCTTCGAGTGGTCAAAAGGAAAAGGGGTATGGTTTCACTAAAGGGAAATTTGAATAAACTCGGAAGAGAAGAGAGGTAAAAGATCTTTTTGAAAGGGGAAGTTGTAGAGAAAAATCTTTGCTATGGGCTTGCCAGTTTCTAGGGTCACGTCCTACAGTCAACATGTGCTCTGATACCATCTTGTAGCGACCCAACCCGAATGGGTCAAGTCTCTGTGCTTAAGTGTCATCCCTGGATCGGTATGCTGACACACACAGTACTCGAGGATTTATAACAGAGGTAAATCACATGTAAAAGTAACGTAAATACTATTACCTCAAATCCAAAATAGCGGAAGTAACAAGGTTGTGGATTCCCATCAACACCAACGGCAAAGTTGAGTGTAGAAATCGTAACCCTAACATATCACTTACTCGTCGTAAGATAATCCTGCAACATGAGACGTTGCAGCCACAGAGGGTCAGTACATTGAATGTACTGGCAAATTCACACCATAGAGAATGATGAACAATGGCTATCACTATATGCATATATGGCTGGTGGAAAAGCTCTATGGTTATTATGTTTTTGCGAAAATCCAATTTTTCCCTACTGCAAAGGAATAAATTTATTTAACTATCATGGTGGTTGTTAAACATTGAGAATGGTTGATAGCATTCTCAATCCCAATTAAGCATCATCATTAAAACCCAACAAAGTTAATTAAAGTAATGTGATGAGATCAACAGGATAATCCAAGAACTAGATACTCAAGATGTCCATAACCGGGGACACGGCTAATCATGATTAGTTTATACACTCTGCAGAGGTTTGCGCACTTTTCCCCACAAGACTCGATCAACTCCGTTGGATTTCTCGCACTACATGGTGTTTGAGAAACGGATGACCGAGACACAGTCTTTCAGAAGCGCTAGCACCTTACGATGGATAGACCGGTACACCTACTTTCCCCTACATCTGCTAGTCTACCCTGTAAGAGTTCGCACGACTTAGTCAACTATGCCAGAGCCCATAATGGCTTGTGGCTGCACACGGAAGTTTCTAGTTTGAAAAATCTCATGATCCCTTTGAGCCTGGGTGGCGGTCCAAAAGAAAACAGGCAAGTCCTGGATTACCCAGGTGCCTAGACAGGCAATCCTAGAATAACCAGGTGCCTTAATCCACCCAGATGTGTGTTTAAGTTGCCACCTTAAGTAAACCATTAATTAACAATCTCACATTTGTCATGGATACTCTCAAAACCCAATCCACATCTACGAGAATAGCATGGCAATATAAGCATAACGTAATAGTAACTCCCAAGGTTTGAATGCAGGGCAATAGGTTCCTACCTCATCAACTACTTCCCAATACCCACAATTTAATTAGATCATAATCATGCAATGTTTGAGGTTTGATCTAATGCAATAAAAACTGGGTATGAAAGAGGTATGATCAAAGTGTGAACTTGCCTGCAATGTTGATGAAGATGATTCGCACTCAAAAATCTTGATAGTTCTACTCGTCACACTCTGGTCAATCTATCGTAAGCAAGCAATAGTAACCACACATAAGCAATCACTCCAAAGATCAGAAAGAACGAAGAAGACGATTCAGAAACATCAAAACCAAGTAAATAACTCTTGCAACATAAAACAATTTCTAACAGTACCAAAATTATGTGAATTTGGCCTTATTATAATGTTTAGGTCAAGAGCTTCGATTTGCAAAAAGAATCAACTCAAACGGAGCTACGAAACTCAAGTTATGATCAAACGAAGTTTGAATTCAAATCTGATCTAATTCAAATTTTAAACTTTTCAAAAACATGTTTGAGTTGGATTAAAGGATAGAGGAGATCATAACGAAGACGTGGGCGTTGGTTTCGTTGGATTTGGACTAACGAGTAAAAAGTTATAGTCGTTTGAAAACCAGGGGCTGATCTGTAAAGAAAATATTCACGGATTGGTCCCTGGACTGAAATTAAAAAGAAAAAAACCTATCGAGCGAACGCTCGCTAACAGAACCTAAAGAACAAAAATCGTTCGCTCTGGAGACTTAGACAATGAACGTTCCCTCAATAAAGGCGAACGTTTAGAGAAAAAAACAAAAAAAACAAAAGGATCCGGATCGCCCGATCCAGATCGGACGGACGGGGTGGGGCGACGGTTACCATGGCGGCTGACGGCGTCGGCGGCTCGGCTTCGAGCGGGCGGCGGCTCCGGTGGTTCGCGGCGACGGCGGGGCGGTCGAGGAAGGGCGGCTCGGCGAGGCGGAGACGACGGAGGGGACGGCGGTGGTCGAAGGCGGCGGCTTCGTGAGCTGGTGGTGGAGCGGATCTCGTTGGAGTTGGAAACTCCGGCGAGCGCATTTGGCTGGCTGCGAGGGGCTCCGAGCGTGCGATTTGATGAAAAAGGGGGCTGGGGTCGGGGGTATTTAAAGGAGGGAGGCGTGGAGGAGGGGCAACATGAGGGGAGGTGTGCCCGGCCGGGACTCGGCGGCGGCGGCGGAGTCGGCCACGCTCGGGACTTCGTCCCGAGCTCGAAGATGAGGCGGTTGGAAGCTGGGCCGCGGCCTGGCGAGATGCTGGGTCGGCCCAGTCGGTGAGGCTGAACAGTTTTTTTTAAATTTTTTTTACACAGACAAACAAAAATAACAAAAACAAAAGAAATCAAAATATTATATAGGCATATAATATACCAAAATTTGCAGAAATTTTTTTTCTACAACATGGACATTTTCCTAGTAGTAAATAAAACACACACAAAATCAGATAATTCAAAGAGTGCTACTGGTCTATTAAAAACCTACAAAAATCATTTAAAAAATACCAAAATGATTTCAAATTAATTTTTCTCCAATTTTCTATTGTAGGGAATCATGTTACCCTAATTTCCATATATTTTATTTTTGGAGAAAAATAATTTGAATAAAACTCAACCAATTCCAAATTGAAAATAATTTCAAAAGGACTTTGAATTTGAGTTTCTTTGAAACTCCCAACTCATATTTCATATAATTTGAAGAAGTCATTTTATCTTCTCTCGTGAAAATCATTGAGTTGCATGAAGTTTCAGAAATGAAATATTTCCAAATGAAATCCAATTATTTTCAAATACCCTTTCATTTAATTTAAATGGAAGAAGTCATGTCATCTTCTCTCTAGGGTTTTGTATTTGAAAAGAATTTGAATTCACGAAGATCGGAAAGCAAATATGAAAGTTTGGGAAAGTCCTTTTATTCCCTCTCATTTAACTTTCAAAAGTTTCGAATTCACTCACTTTCAGACAATCAATCAAACAATCAATCAAATCTATCTATTTATTATAACATTCCAAAATTTAGAATTTTGGGATGTTACACCCTGTTTCGAGTTGCAAATGTTAGCAACAGAACCAGTATCAAATACCCAGGTGCTACTGCGAGCATTAGTAAGGTACACATCAATAACATGTATATCACATATACCATTGTTCACCTTGCCGTCCTTCTTATCCGCCAAATACTTGGGGCAGTTCCGCTTCCAGTGACCAGTCTGCTTGCAGTAGAAGCACTCAGTTTCAGGCTTAGGTCCAGGTTTGGGTTTCTTCTCTTGAATAGCAACTTGCTTGCTGTTCTTTTTGAAGTTCCCCTTCTTCTTTCCTTTGCCCTTTTTCTTGAAACTAGTGGCCTTGTTGACCATCAACACTTGATGCTCCTTCTTGATTTCTACCTCCGCAGCTTTCAGCATTGCGAAGAGCTCGGGAATAGTCTGATTCATCCCTTGCATATTATAGTTCATCACGAAGCTCTTGTAGCTTGGTGGCAGTGATTGGAGAATTCTGTCAATGACGCAATCATCTGGAAGATTAACTCCCAATTGAATCAAGTGATTATTATACCCAGACATTTTGAGTATATGCTCACTGACAGAACTGTTCTCCTCCATCTTGCAACTATAGAACTTATTGGAGACTTCATATCTCTCAATCCGGGCATTTGCTTGAAATATTAACTTCAACTCCTGGAACATCTCATATGCTCCATGACGTTCAAAACGTCGTTGAAGTCCCGATTCTAAGTCGTAAAGCATGGCACACTGAACTATCGAGTAGTCATCAGCTTTGCTCTGCCAGATGTTCATAACATCTAGTGTTACTCCAGCAGCAGGCCTGGCACCCAGCGGTGCTTCCAGGACATAATTCTTCTGTGCAGCAATGAGGATAATCCTCAAGTTACGGACCCAGTCCGTGTAATTGCTACCATCATCTTTCAACTTTGCTTTCTCAAGGAACGCATTAAAATTCAACGGAACAACAGCACGGGCCATCTATCTACAATCAAACATAAACAAGCAAGATACTATCAGGTACTAAGTTCATGATAAATTTAGGTTCAATTAATCATATTACTAAAGAACTCCCACTTAGATAGACATCCCTCTAAACCTCTAAGTGATTACGTGATCCAAATCAACTAAACCATGTCCGATCATCATGTGAGATGGAGTAGTTTCATTGGTGAACATCACTATGTTGATCATATCTACTATATGATTCATGCTCGACCTTTCGATCTCCGTGTTCCGAGGCCATATCTGTATATGCTTGGCTCGTCAAGTATAATCTAAGTATTCTGCGTGTGCAACTGTTTTGCACCCGTTGTATTTGAACGTAGAGCCTATCACACCCGATCATCACGTGGTATCTCAGCACGAAGAACTTTCACAACGGTGCATACTCAGGGAGAACACTTCTTGATAATTAGTGAGAGATCATCTTAAAATGCTACCGTCAATCAAAGCAAGATAAGATGCATAAAAGATAAACATCACATGCAATCAATATAAGTGATATGATATGGCCATCATCATCTTGTGCTTGTGATCTCCATCGTCGAAGCACCGTCGTGATCACCATCGTCACCGGCGCGACACCTTGATCGCCTTCGTAGCATTGTTGTCGTCTCGCCAATCTTATGCTTCCACGACTATCGCTACCGCTTAGTGATAAAGTAAAGCATTACTGCGTAATTGCATTGCATACAATAAAGCGACAACCATATGGCTCCTGCCAGTTGCCGATAACTTGGTTACAAAACATGATCATCTCATACAATAAAATTTAGCATCATGTCTTGACCATATCACATCACAACATGCCTTGCAAAAAAAAGTTAGACGTCCTCTACTTTGTTGTTGCAAGTTTTACGTGGCTGCTACGGGCTTAAGCAAGAACCAATCTAACCTATGCATCAAAACCACAACGATAGTTTGTCAAGTTGGTGTTGTTTTAACCTTCGCAAGGACCGGGCGTAGCCACACTCGGTTCAACTAAAGTTGGAGAAACTGTCACCCGCTAGTCACCTTTGTGCAAAGCACGTCGGGAGAACCGGTCTCGCGTAAGCGTACGCGTAATGTCGGTCCGGGCCGCTTCGTCCAACAATACCGCCGAACCAAAGTATGACATGCTAGTAAGCAGTATGACTTATATCGCCCACAACTCACTTGTGTTCTACTCGTGCAAATAACATCAACACATAAAACCTAGGCTCGGATGCCACTGTTGGGGAACGTAGTAATTTCAAAAAAAATCCTACGCACACACAAGATTATGGTGATGCATAGCAACGAGAGGGGAGAGTGTGATCTACGATCCCTTGTAGACCGACAGCGGAAGCGTTAGCACAACGCGGTTGATGTAGTCGTACGTCTTCACGGCCCGACCGATCAAGCACCGAAACTACGGCACCTCTGAGTTTTAGCACACGTTCAGCTCGATGACGATCCCCGGACTCCGATCTAGCAAAGCGTCGGGGAAGAGTTCCGTCAGCACGACGGCGTGGTGACGATCTTGATGTTCTTCCGTCGCAAGGCTTCGCCTAAGCACTGCTACAATATTATCGAGGATTATGGTGGAAGGGGGCACCGCACACGGCTAAGAAAACGATCACGTGGATCAACTTCTGTGTCTAGGGGTGCCCCCTGCCCCCGTATATAAAGGAGCAAGGGGAGGAGGCCGGCCGGCCCTATAGGCGCGCCAAGGAGGAGTCCTCCTCCTAGTAGGAGTAGGACTCCAACTAGGAGGGGGAAGGAAGTGGGGAGGGAAAAGGAAAGGGGGGCGCCGCCCCCCCTCTCCTAGTCCAATTCGGACTAGGGGGGGAGGAGGCGCGCGGCCCACCCTGGCTGCCCTTCTCTCTCTCCACTAAGGCCCATATGGCCCATTAATTCTCCCGGGGGGGGGTTCCGGTAACCCTCCGGTACTCCGGTTTTCCCCGAAATCACCCGGAACACTTCCGGTGTCCGAATATAGCCGTCCAATATATCAATCTTTATGTCCCGACCATTTCGAGACTCCTCGTTATGTCCATGATCATATCCAGGACTCTGAACGAACTTCGGTACATCAAAACTCATAAACTCATAATATAACTGTCATC
>NC_053023.1:35694625-35739965 GCF_003073215.2 Triticum urartu | reverse complement strand
GATCATAAACCCACAATTCATCGGTCACAACAAACACACCGCAAAAAGAAGATTACATCGAATAGATCTCAACAAGAGAGGGGGAGAACATTGTATTGAGATCC
The DNA here is from genome assembly GCF_003073215.2 of Triticum urartu. Lineage (NCBI taxonomy): Eukaryota > Viridiplantae > Streptophyta > Magnoliopsida > Poales > Poaceae > Triticum > Triticum urartu. Next base: position 35,739,861 of record NC_053023.1, on the reverse strand, counting down.
AAAAGGAGAGAACAAGCCATCTAGCTACTAACTATGGACCCGTAGGTCTGAGGTAAACTACTCACACTTCATCGGAGGGGCTATGGTGTTGATGTAGAAGCCCTCCGTGATCGATGCCCCTCCGGCGGAGCTCCGGAATAGGCCCCAAGATGGGATCTCGTGGATACAGAAAGTTACGGTGGTGGAATTAGGGTTTTGGCTCCGTATCTGATCGTTTGGGGGTACGTGGATATATATAGGAGGAAGGAGTACGTCGATGGAGCAACAGGGGGCCCACGAGGGTGGGGGGCACGCCTGGGGTAGGTGGGCGCGCCCCCTACCTCGTGGCCTCCTCTCTTGTTTCTTGACGTAGGGTCCAAGTCTCCCGGGTCTTGTTCGTTGAGAAAATCATGTTCCCAAAGGTTTCATTCCGTTTGATATTCCTTTTCTTCGAAACCCTAAAACAGGCAAAAAAACAACAATTCTGGGCTGGGCCTCCGGTTAATAGGTTAGTCCCAAAAATAATATAAAAGTGGACAATAAAGCCCAATAATGTCCAAAACAGTAGATAATATGGCATGGGGCAATAAAAAAATATAGATATGTTGGAGACGTATCAAGCATCCCCAAGCTTAATTCATGCTCGTCCTCGAGTAGGTAAATGATAAAAACAGAATTTTTGATGCGGAGTGCTACTTGGCATAATTTTAATGTAATTCTTCTTAATTGTGGTATGAATATTTAGAGCCGAAAGATTCAAGACAAAAGTTCATATTGACATAAAAATAATAATACTTCAAGCATACTAACTAAGTAATTATGTCTTCTTGAAATAACATGGCCAAAGAAAGTTCATCCCTACAAAAATCATATGGTTTAGTCATGTTTCATTTTCGTCACACAAGAATGCTCTCATCATGCACAACCCCGATGACAAGCCAAGCAATTGTTTCATACTTTAGTAATCTCAAACCTATAAACTTTCACGCAATATATGAGCGCGAGCCATGGACATAGCACTATGGGTGGAATGAAGTATAATGAGGGGGTTATGTGGAGAAGACAAAAAAGGAGAAAGTCTCACATCAATGAGGCTAATCAATGGGCTATGGAGATGCCCACCGATTGATGTTAATGCAAGGAGTAGGGATTGCCATGCAACGGATGCACTAGAGCTATAAATGTATGAAAGCTCAACAAAAGAAACTAGTGGGTGTGCATCCAACTTGCTTGCTCACGAACACCTAGGGCACTTGAGGAGGCCCATTGTTGGAATATACAAGCCAAGTTCTATAATGAGAAATTCCCACTAGTATATGAAAGTGACAAAACAAGAGACTCTCTAACATGAAGATTAAGGTGCTACGTATACTTTGAAGCACAAGTATGGCAAAGGATATTAACATTGTCCCTTCTCTCTTTTTCTCTCATTTTTTTGGCCTTCTCTTTTTTTGGGGCCTTACAATGCTCTAGAAAATGATGATCATCACACTTCTATTTATTTACAACTCAATGATTACAACTCGATACTAGAACAAAGATGACTCTATATGAATGCCTCCGGCGGTGTAACGGTATATGCAATGAATCAAGAGTGACATGTATGAAAGACTTATGAACGGTGGCTTTGCCACAAATACTATGTCAACTACATGATCATGCTAAGCAATATGACAATAATGAATGTGTCATGATGAACGGAATGATGGAAAGTTGCATGGCAATATATCTCGGAATGGCTATGGAAATGCCATAATAGGTAGGTATGGTGGCTGTTTTGAGGAAGATATAAGGAGGTTTATGTGTGAAAGAGCGTATCATATCACGGGGTTTGGATGCACCGGCGAAGGTTGCGCCAACTCTCAATGTGAGAAAGGGCAATGCACAGTACCGAAGAGGCTAGCAAGGATGGAAGGGTGAGAGTGCGTATAATCCATGGACTCAACATTAGTCATAAAGAACTCACATACTTATTGCAAAAATCTACAAGTCATAAAAAACCTTGGTACTACGTGCATGCTCCTAGGGGGATAGATTGGTAGGAAAAGACCATCGCTCGTCCCCGACCGCCACTCATAAGGAAGACAATCAAATAACACCTCATGTTTCAAATTTGTTGCATAACGTTTACCATACGTGCATGCTACGGGACTTGCAAACCTCAACACAAGTATTTATCAATTTCACAACTGCTCAACTAGCATGACTTTGATATTATTACCTCCATATCTCAAAACAATCATCAAGCATCAAACTTCTCTTAGTATTCAAAACACTCTTAAGAAATTTTTACTAACTTTGAATACCTAGCATATTAGGATTTTAAGCAAATTACCATGCTATTAAGACTCTCAAAATAATCTAAGTGAAGCATGAGAGATCAATAGTTTCTATAAAACAAATCCACCACTGTGCTCTAAAAGATATAAGTGAAGTACTAGAGCAAAAATTATATAACTCAAAATATATAAGCGAAGCACATAGAGTATTCTAACAAATTCCAAATTATGTATGGCTCTCTCAAAACGTGTGTACAGCAAGGATGATTGTGGTAAACTAACAAGCAAAGACTCAAATCATACAAGATGCTCCAAGCAAAACACATATCATGTGGCAAATAAAAATATAGCTCCAAGTAAAGTTACCGATAGAAGTAGACGAAAGAGGGGATGCCTTTCGGGGCATCCCCAAGATTTGGCTTTTAGGTGTCCTTAGATTATCTTGGGGGTGCCATGGGCATCCCCAAGCTTAGGCTCTTGCCACTCCTTGTTCCATAATCCATCAAATCTTTACCCAAAACTTGAAAACTTCACAACACAAAACTTAAAGTAGAAAATCTCATGAGCTACGTTAGCGAAAGAAAACAAAAGACCACTTCAAGGTACTGTAATGAACTCATTCTTTATTTATGTTGGTGTTGTACCTACTGTATCACAACTTATCTATGGTTTATAAACTATTTTACTAGCCATAGATTCATCAAAATAAGCAAACAACACACGAAAAACATAATCTGTCAAAAACAGAACAGTCTGTAGTAATCTGTAGCTAGCGCAAGATATGGAACCCCAAAAATTCTAAAATAAATTGCTGGATGTGATGAATTTATCTATTAATCTGCAAAAATAATTAACTAAATAGCACTTTCCAAATAAAAATGGCAGCAGTTCTCGTGAGCGCTAAAGTTTCTGTTTTTTACAGCAAGTTCAACAAGACTTTCCCCAAGTCTTCCCAACGGTTCTACTTGGCACAAACACTAATTAAACACAAAAAACAACCAAAACAGAGGCTAGATAAATTATTTATTACTAAACAGGAGCAAAAAGCAAGGAATAAAAATAAAATTGGGTTGCCTCCCAACAAGCGCTATCGTTTAACGCCCCTAGCTAGGCATAACAAGCAGGAATAGATCTAGGTATTGCCATCTTTGGTAGGCAATTCATAAGTGGCTCTCATAATAGATTCATAAGGTAATTTAATTTTCTTTCTAGGAAAGTGTTCCATGCCTTTCCTCAATGGAAATTGGAATCTAATATTTCCTTCCTTCATATCAATAATTGCACCAATCGTTCTAAGGAAAGGTCTACCAAGAATAATAGGACATGAAGGATTGCAATCTATGTCAAGAACTATAAAATCCACGGGCACATAATTCCTATTTGCAACAATAAGAACATCATTAATTCTTCCCATAGGTTTCTTAATAGTGGAATCTGCAAGGTGCAAGTTTAAAGAGCAATCATCAAAATCACGGAAACCTAACAAATCACACAAAGTCTTTGGAATCGTGTAAACACTAGCACCCAAATCACATAAAGCATAGCATTCATGATCTTTAATTTTAATTTTAATAGTTGGTTCCCACTCATCATAAAGTTTTCTAGGGATATAAACTTCCAATTCAAGTTTTTCTTCATAAGATTGCATCAAGGCACCAACGATATGTTTAGTAAACGCTTTATTTTGACTATAAGCATGAGGAGAATTTAGCACGGATTGCAACAAGGAAATACAATCAATCAAAGAGAAATTTTCATAGTTAAATTCCTTGAAATCCATAATAGTGGGTTTAGCAACATCTAGGGTTTTAATTTCTTCAATCCCACTTTTATCAATTTTAGCATCAAGATCAACAAATTCCGAATTCTTAGAACGCCTTCTAGGTAAAGGTGGATCATATTCAGTCCCATCATTATCAAGATTCATATTGCAAAACAAAGATTTAATAGGGGACACATCAATAACTTTTAGATCTTCATCATTATTTTCATAGGAATCCGGTTTAGCGGCCATCTTATTAACTAAGGTGGCTTGCTTATCCGAAATTTCAGCAATCAATTTCTCAAGGTGATCAATTTGGGATCTTAAACCATCGAATTCTTTAGACATATCATCAAGCTCTTTATTCATAAAACTCATAAAACTTTTCTGTTCTTTAAGATCGTTTCTGAAGAAACTATTATGTTCAAATTGCAAAACCATAAATCTCCTTACATTGCTTTCGATCTCTTCTAGCCTTTTAAGGTTGAGATCACCAAATTTAGGTAGAGCCATCGTGACAAGCAAGAAAACTAACACACAAGCAAACAAAAAGCAAGCGGGCAAAAAGAGGCAAATAGAGAAAGAGAGGGAGGATAGAGAGAGAGGGCGAATAAAACGGCAAGGGTGAAGTGGGTGAGAGGAAAATGAGAGGCAAATGGCAAATAATGTAATGCAGGAGATAAGGGTATGTGATGGGTACTTGGTATGTTGACTTTTGCGGAGACCCCCCCGGCAACGGCGCCAGAAATCCTTCTTGCTACCTCTTGAGCACTGCGTTGGTTTTCCCCGAAGAGGAAGGGATGATGCAGCAAAGTAGCGTAAGTATTTCCCTCAGTTTTTGAGAACCAAGGTATCAATCCAGTAGGAGGCTACACGCAAGTCCCTCGTACCTGCACAAAACAAATAAATCCTCGCAACCAACGCAAATAGGGGTTCTCAATCCCTATGAGGCCACTTACGAGAGTGAGATCTGATAGAACTGATAAAGATAATATTTTTGGTAATTTTGTGATAAAGATGCAAAGTAAAATAAAGGCAAAGTAAATAGCAAAGGAAATAACTAAGTAGTTGGAGATCAATATGATAAAGATAGACACAGGGGCCATAGGTTTCACTAGTGGCTTCTCTCAAGACAATAAGTATTCTATGGTAGGTGAACAAATTACTGTTGAGCAATTGACAGAATTGAGCATAGTTATGAGAATATCTAGGCATGATCATGTATATAGGCATCACGTCCGAGACAAGTAGACCGATTCCTGCCTACATCTACTACTATTACTCCACTCATCGACCGCTATCCAGCATGCATCTAGAGTATTAAGTTAAAAATAGAGTAATGCCTTAAGCAAGATGACATGATGTAGAGGGATAGACTCATGCAATATGAAGAAAACCCCATCTTGTTATCCTCGATGGCAACAATACAATATGTGCCTTACTGCCCTTACTGTCACCGGGAAAGGACACCGCAAGATTGAACCCAAAGCTAAGCACTTCTCCCATTGCAAGAAAGATCAATCTAGTAGGCCAAACCAAACTGATAATTCGAAGAGACTTGCAAAGATAACCAATCATACATAAAAGAATTCAGACAAGATTCAAATATTATTCATAGATAGACTTGATCATAAACCCACAATTCATCGGTCACAACAAACACACCGCAAAAAGAAGATTACATCGAATAGATCTCCACAAGAGAGGAGGAGAACATTGTATTGAGATCCAAAAAGAGAGAAGAAGCCATCTAGCTACTAACTATGGACCCGTAGGTCTGAGGTAAACTACTCACACTTCATCGGAGGGGCTATGGTGTTGATGTACAAGCCCTCCGTGATCGATGCCCCCTCCGGAGGAGCTCCGGAACAGGCCCCAAGATGGGATCTCGTGGATACAGAAAGTTACGGCGGTGGAATTAGGGTTTTGGCTCCGTATCTGATCGTTTGGGGGTACGTGGATATATATAGGAGGAAGGAGTATTTCAGTGGAGCAACAGGGGGCCCACGAGGGTGGGGGCGTGCCTGGGGTAGGTGGGCGTGCCCCCTACCTCGTGGCCTCCTCTCTTGTTTCTTGACGTAGGGTCCAAGTCTCCTGGGTCTTGTTCGTTGAGAAAATCACGTTCCCGAAGGTTTCATTCCGTTTGGAGTCCGTTTGATATTCCTTTTCTTCGAAACCCTAAAACAGGCAAAAAACAACAATTATGGGCTGGGCCTCCGGTTAATAGGTTAGTCCCAAAAATAATATAAAAGTGGATAATGAAGCCCAATAATGTCCAAAACAGTAGATAATATGGCATGGAGCAATCAAAAATTATAGATACGTTGTATCAGTATGAACCATAGAGAAGTTGGAATACAGTAGGTTTAACACCAATATAAATAAAGAATGAGTTCATTATAGTACCTTAAGTGGTGATTTGTTTTCTTATAATAACGGAGCTCATAAGATTTTCTATTGAGTTTTGTGTTGTGAAGTTTTCAAGTTTTGGGTGATGATTTGATGGATTATGGAATAAGGAGTGGCAAGAGCCCAAGCTTGGGGATTCCCAAGGCACCCCAAGGTAAAATTCAAGGACAACCAAAAGCCTAAGCTTGGGGATGCCCCGGAAGGCATCCCCTCTTTCGTCTTTTTCCATCGGTAACTTTACTTGAGGCTATATTTTTATTCACCACATGATATGTGTTTTGCTTGGAGCATCTTGTATGATTTGAGTCTTTGCTTTTTAGTTTGCCACAATCATCCATGTTGTACACACCTTTTGGGAGCGACACACATGAATTGGAATTTATTAGAATACTCTATGTGCTTCACTTATATCTTTTGAGCTAGATAATTTTGCTCTAGTGCTTCACTTATATCTTTTAGAGCACGTCGGTGGTTTTGTTTTATAGAAATTATTGATCTCTCATGCTTCACTTATATCATTTTGAGAGTCCTTTAGAACAGCATGGTAATTTGCTTTGGTTATAAAATTGGTCCTAATATGATAGGCATCCAAGATGGGTATAATAAAAACTATCATAGAAAGTGCATTGGATACTATGAGAAGTTTGATACTTGATGATTGTTTTGAGATATGAAGATGGTGATATTAGAGTCATGCTAGTTGAGTAGTTGTGAAGTTGAGAAATACTTATTCTAAAGTTTGTGGTTCCCGTAGCATGCACGTATGGTGAACTGTTATGTGATGAAGTCGGAGCATGATTTATTTATTGATTGTCTTCCTTATGAGTGGCGGTCAGGGACGAGCGATGGTCTTTTCCTACCAATCTATCCCCCTATGAGCATGCGTGTAGTACTTTGTTTCGATAACTAATAAATTTTTGCAATAAGTATGTGAGTTCTTTATGACTAATGTTTACTCCATGGATTATTGATACGTCTCCAACGTATCTATAATTTTTGATTGCTCCATGCTATATTATCTACTGTTTTAGACATTATTGGGCTTTATTATCCACTTTTATATTATTTTTGGGACTAAACTATTAACCAAAGGCCCAGCCCAGAATTGTTGTTTTTTTGCGTGTTTTAGGATTTCGAAGAAAAGGAATATCAAACGGAGTCCAAACGGAATGAAACCTTCGGAAACGTGATTTTCTCATCAGATAAGATCCAGTAGACTTGGACCCTCCGTCAAGAAAGCCATGAGGTGGTCACGAGGGTAGGGGCGCCCCCCTAGGACATGCCCCCTGCCTCGTGGGCCCCTCGAAGCTCCACCGACGTACTTCTTCCTCCCATATATATCCACGTATCCCCAAACGATCAGAAGAGGAGCCAAAAACCTAATTCCACCGTCGCAACTTTCTGTATCCACGAGATCCCATCTTGGGGCCTGTTCCGGAGCTCCGCTGGAGGAGGCATCGATCACGGAGGGCTTATACATCATCATCTAAGCCCCTCCGATGAAGTGTGAGTAGTTTACTTCAGACCTACGGGTCCATAGCTAGTAGCTAGATGGCTTCTTCTCTCTTTTTGGATCTCAATACAATGTTCTCCCCCTCTCTTGTGGAGATCTATTCGATGTAATCTTCTTTTTGCGGTGTGTTTGTTGAGACCGATGAATTTTGGGTTTATGATCCAGTCTATCTATGAATTATATTTGAATCTTCTCTGAATTCTTTTATGTATGATTGGTTATCTTTGCAAGTCTCTTCGAATTGTCAGTTTGGTTTGGCCTACTAGATTGGTTGTTGTTGCCATGGGAGAAGTGCTTAGCTTTGGGTTCAATCTTGCGGTGTCCTTTCCCAGTGACAGAAGGGGCAGCAAGGCATGTATTGTATTGTTGCCATCGAGGATAACAAGATGGTTTTTTTATCATATTGCATGAAACTATCCCTCTACATCATGTCATCTTGCTTAAGGCGTTACTCTGTTTTTAACTTAATACTCTAGATGCATGCTGGATAGCGGTCGATGAGTGGAGTAATAGTAGTAGATGCAGAATCTCTATATCAAAAATACCAAAAATATTATTTATCATCTCTATCAGATCTCACTTTATTATTGCTTTGTTTTTACTTTGCTTTTACTTTTTACTTTGCATCTCTATATCAAAAATACCAAAAATATTATTTATCATCTCTATCAGATCTCACTTTTGTAAGTGACCATGAAGGGATTGACAACCCCTAAGCGCGTTGGTTGCGTTGAGCTATTGTTTTTGTGTAGGTACGAGGGACTCGAGCGTAGCCTCCTACTGGATTGATACCTTGGTTCTCAAAAACTGAGGGAAATACTTACGCTACTTTGCTGCATCATCCCTTCCTCTTCGGGGAAATCCAACGTAGTGCTCAAGAGGTAGCAATTATACGCACTCTCACCCTTCCACCATTCTAGCCTCTCTAGTACCGTGCAACTTTAGCCGGTACCATAAACCCACCATATAACTTCCACAAAACAGCCACCATACCTACCTATTATGGCATTTCCATAGCCATTCCGAGATATGTTGCCATGCAACTTTCCACCGTTCTGTTTATTATGACATGCTTAATCATTGTCATATTGCTTTGCATGATCATGTAGTTCACATCATACTTGTGGCAAAGCCACCTTTATAATTCTTTCATACATGTCACTCATGAGTCATTGCACATCCCGGTACACCGCCGGAGGCATTCACATAGAGCCATATTTTGTTCTAAGATTTTAGTTGTAATTTTTGAGTTGTAAGTAAATAAAGTGTGATGATCATCATTATTAGAGCATTGTCCCATGTGAGGAAAGGATGATGGAGACTATGATTCCCCCACAAGTCGGGATGAGACTCCGGACGAAAAATAAATAAAAATAAAATAAAAAAAGAGGCCATAAAAAGGAGGAAAGGCCCAAATAAAAAATGAGAGAAAAAGAGAGAAGGGACAAGGTTACTAACCTTTTACCACACTTGTGCTTCAAAGTAGCACCATGATCTTCATGATAGAGAGTCTCCTATGTTGTCACTTCCATATACTAGTCAGAATTTTACATTATAGAACTTGGCTTGTATATTCCAATGATGGGCTTCCTCAAAATGCCCTAGGTCTTCGTGAGCAAGCAAGTGGATGCACACACACATTTAGTTTCTTTTGTTGAGCTTTCATACACTTATAGCTCTAGTGCATCCGTTGCATGGCAATCCCTACTCACTCACATTGGTATCTATTCATGGGCATCTCCATAGCCCGTTGATACACCTAGTTGATGTGAGACTATCTTATCCTTTTTTGTCTTCTCCACAACCACCATTCTATTCCACCTATAGTGCTATGTCCATGGCTCACGCTCATATATTGCGTGAAGATTGAAAAAGTTTGAGAACATCAAAAGTATGAAACAATTGTTTGGCTTGTTATCGGGGTTGTGCATGATTTAAATACTTTGTCTAGTGAAGATAGAGCATAGCCAGACTATATGATTTTGTAGGGATAACTTTCTTTGTCCATGTTATTTCGAGAAGACATGATTGCTTTATTAGTATGCTTGAAGTATTATTATTTTTATGTCAATATTAAACTTTTGTCTTGAATCTTTCGGATCTGAACATTCATGCCACAATAAAGAAAATTACATCGAGAATTATGCTAGGTAGCATTCCACATCAAAAAATTCTGTTTTAATCATTTAGCTACTCGAGGACGAGCAGGAATTAAGCTTGGGGATGCTTGATACGTCTCCAACGTATCTATAATTTTTGATTGTTACATGCTATTATATTATCTGTTTTGGATGTTAATGGGCTTATTTATACACTTCTATATTGTTTTTGGGACTAACCTACTAATCCAAGGCCTAGTGCAAATTGTTGTTTTTTTGCCTACTTCAGTGTTTCGCAGAAAAGGAATATCAAACGGAATCCAAATGGAATGAAACCTTCGGGGGAGTTATTTTTGGAACAAACGTGATCCAGGGGACTTGGAGTAGACATCAAGAAATCAACGAGGAGGCCACGAGGAAGGGAGGCGCTCCTGCCCCCCTGGGCGCGCCCCCACCCTCGTGGGCCCCTCGTAGCTCCACCGACCTACTTCTTCCTCCTATATATGTCCATATACCCCGAAAACATCCAGTAGCACCATAAAACCCTGTTTCCACCGCCGCAACCTTCTGTACCCAAGAGATCCCATCTTGGGGCCTTTTCTGGAGCTCCGCCGGAGGGGGAATCGATCATGGACGGCTTCTACATCTACACCATAGCCTCTCCGATAATGTGTGAGTAGTTTACCACGGACCTTCGGGTCCATAGTTATTAGCTAGATGGCTTCTTCTCTCTCTTTGGATCTCAATACAATGTTCTCCCCGATCTTCTTGGAGATCTATTCGATGTAACTCTTTTTGCGGTGTGTTTGTCGAGATCCGATGAATTGTGGGTTTATGATCAAGTTTATCTATGAACAATATTTGATTCTTTTCTGAAATCTTTTATGTATGATTGGTTATCTTTGCAAGTCTCTTCGAATTATCAGTTTGGTTTGGCCTACTAGATTGATCTTTCTTGCAATGGAAGAAGTGCTTAGCTTTGGGTTCAATCTTGCGGTGTCCTTTTCCGGTGACAGTAAGGGCAGCAAGGCACGTATTGTATTGTTGCCATCGAGGATAACAAGATGGAGTTTTCTTCATATTGCATGAGTCTATCCCTCTACATCATGTCATCTTGCTTAAGGCGTTACTCTGTTTTTAACTTAATACTCTAGATGCATGCTGGATAGCGGTCGATGAGTGGAGTAATAGTAGTAGATGCAGGCAGGAGTTGGTCTACTTGTCTCGGATGTGATGCCTATATACATGATCATGCCTAGATATTCTCATAACTATGCTCAATTCTGTCAATTGCTCAACAGTAATTTGTCCACCCACCATAGAATACTTATGCTCTCGAGAGAAGCCACTAGTGAAACCTATGGCCCCCGGGTCTATCTTTATCATATTGATCTCCTACTACTTAGTTATTTCCTTTGCTATTTACTTTGCCTTTATTTTACTTTGCATCTTTATCACAAAAATACCAAAAATATTATCTTTATCATATCTATCAGATCTCACTCTCGTAAGTGGCCTCATAGGGATTGACAACCCCTATTTGCGTTGGTTGCGAGGATTTATTTGTTTTGTGCAGGTACGAGGGACTTGCGCGTAGCCTCCTACTTGATTGATACCTTGGTTCTCAAAAACTGAGGGAAATACTTGTGCTACTTTGCTGCATCATTCCTTCCTCTTCGGAGAAAACCAACGCAGTGCTCAAGAGGTAGCACATACCCTCCGATACTAGGCATAGATTCGTCAAAATAAGCAAACAACACACGAAAAACAGAATCTGTCAAAAACAGAATAGTCTGTAGTAATATGTAGGTTTCGAATACTTATGTAACCCCAAAAATTCTGAAATAAACTTCTGGACTTGAGGAATTTATATATTAATCATCTTCAAAAATAATTAACCTAATCGCACTCTCCAGTAAAAAATGGCAGCAAATCTCGTGAGCGCTAAAGTTTCTGTTTTTTACAGCAAGATCGCAAAGACTTTACCCAAGTCTTCCCAAAGGTTCTACTTGGCACAAACACTAATTAAAAGCATAAAACCACATATAAACAGAGTCTAGATGAATTATGTATTACTAAACAAAAACAAAAAGCAAGAAACAAAAATAAAAATGGGTTGCCTCCCAACAAGCGCTATCGTTTAACGCCCCTAGCTAGGCATAAAAGCAAGAAAGATCTAGGCATTATCATCTTTGGTATGCAATCCATAAGTGGCTCTCCTAATAGATTCATAAGGTAATTTAATTTTCTTTCTAGGAAAGTTCTCCATGCCTTTCCTTAATGGAAATTGGAATCTTATATTCCCGTCTTTCATATCAATAATTGCACCAATCATTCTAAGGAAAGGTCTACCAAGAATAACGGGACATGTAGGATTGCAATCAATATCAATAACAATGAAATCTACGGGAACATAATTCCTATTTGCAACAATAAGAACATCATTAATCTTTCCCATAGGTTTCTTAATAGTGGAATCCGCAAGATGCAAATTTAAAGAACAATCATCAAATTCATGGAAACCTAACACATCACACAAAGTTTTTGGAATCATGGAAACACTAGCACCCAAATCACATAAAGCATAGCATTCATGATCTTTAATTTTAATTTTAATAGTAGGTTCCCACTCATCATGAAGTTTTCTAGGGATAGAAACTTCTAATTCAAGCTCTTCTTCATAAGATTGCATTAAAGCATCAACGATATGTTTAGTAAAAGCTTTATTTTGACTATAAGCATGCGGAGAATTTAGCACAGATTGCAACAAGGAAATACAATCTATCAAAGAGCAATTATCATAATTAAATTCCTTGAAATCCAAAATAGTGGGTTCATTGCTATGTAAAGTTTTGACCTCTCCAATCCCATTTTTACCATTTTTTGCATCAAGATCTAAAAGCTCTGAATCATTGGGATGCCTTTTAACTAAAGTTGACTCATGTCTAGTCCCATCATTATCAAGATTCATATTGAAAAACAAAGATTTAATAGGAGATACATCAATCACTTTTAGATCTTCATCCTTATTATCATCAAAACTAGAAGAACACGCTTTTATGAAGCAATCTTTTTAGCACATATCCTAGCGGTTATTTCTTTGCACTCATCAATGGAAATTCTCATGGCTTTGAGAGACTCATTGATATCATGCTTAGGTGGAATAGATCTAAGTTTCAAAGAATCAACATCAAGAGAAATTCTATCCACGTTCCTAGCCAACTCATCAATCTTAGACATTTTTTCTTCAATCAAAGCACTGAACCTCTTTTGTGAACTAATAAATTCTTTAATACTAGATTCAAAATCAGAGGGATCTTATTATGATTTCCATAAGAATTGTTGTAGGAATTACCATAATTATTAGAGGAATTACTAGGATATGTCCTAGGATCAAAGTTTCCTCTATATGCGTTGTTACCAAAATTGTTCCTACCAACAAAATTCACATCCATAGATTCATTATTATTCTCAATCAAAGTAGACAAAGGCATATCATTAGGATCAGAAGAAACACTCTTATTAGAAAATAATTTCATAAGTTCATCCATCTTTCCACTCAAAACATTAATTTCTTCTATAGCATGAACCTTTTTACTAGTAGATCTTTCGGTGTGCCATCGAGAATAATTAACCATAATATTATCTAGGAGTTTGGTAGCTTCTCCTAAAGTGATTTCCATAAAAGTTCCTCTCGCGGCCGAATCTAAAAGATTTCTAGAAGAAAATTTCAATCCAGCGTAAAATTTTTGTATGATCATCCACAAATTCAAACCATGTGTAGGGTAATTACGTATCATTAATTTCATCCTCTCCCATTCTTGTGCAACATGCTCATGATCAAGTTGCTTAAAATTCATAATATCATTTCTAAGAGAGATGATCTTAGCGGGAGGAAAATACTTAGAGATAAAAGCATCTTTGCACTTGTTCCAAGAATCAATACTATTTTTAGGCAAAGACGAAAACCAAGTTTTAGCATGATCTCTAAGTGAAAAATGGGAATAGCTTCAATTTAACAATATCATTATCCACATCTTTCTTCTTTTGCATATCACACAAATTAACAAAGCTGTTTAGATGGGTAGTGGCATCTTCACTACGAAGGCCAGAAAACGGATCTTTCATGACAAGATTCAGCAAAGCAGTATTAATTTCACAAGATTCAGCATCGGTAGAGAAGCAATCGAAGTGCTAATAAAATCATTATTGTTGGTATTGGAAAAATCACACAATTTAGTATTATCTTGAGCCATCGTGACAAACAATCCAACACACAAGCAAGCAAGAGGCAAAAAAAGGGCGAACGAAAAAGAGGCGAGCGGAAAAAGAGGCGAATAAAACGGCAAGGGTGAAGTGGGGGAGAGGAAAACGAGAGGCAAATGGCAAATAATGTAATGCGAGGGATTAGAGTTTATGATAGGTACTTGGTATGTCTTGCCTTGTGCGTAGATCTCCCCGGCAACGGCGCTAGAAATGGCTTGTTGACGGGAGAAAAAATCTTGACTTGACTTGGTGCAACCTCCCCGGCAACGGTGCCAGAAATCCTTCTTGCTACCTCTTGAGCATTGTGTTGGTTTTCCCTTGAAGAGGAAAGGGTGATGCAGCAAAGTAGCGTAAGTATTTCCCTCGGTTTTTGAGAACCAAGGTATCAATCCGGTAGGAGACTACACGCAAGTCCCTCGTACCTGCACAAACAAATAAGAACCTCGCAACCAACAAGATAAAGGGGTTGTCAATCCCTTCAAGGTCACTTACGAGAGTGAGATCTGATAGAGATAATAAGATAAATAAATATTTTTGGTATTTTTGTGATATAGATTGAAGGTAAAGATTGCAAAATAAAATAGATTGGAAACTTATATGATAAAAGATAGACCCGGGGACCATAGGTTTCACCGGTGGCTTCTCTCAAGATAGCATAAGTATTACGGTGGGTGAACAAATTACTGTCGAGAAATTGATAGAAAAGTGCATAATTATGAGAATATCTAGGCATGATCATGTATGCCGGGGTACTGACCCACGAGCACCTATGGGACCGGCGGACCGAGTCCCTTTCGGTTCGGCGGGGGCGAGGGTCGCACGAAGAGCGGATCGAGGCGGAGCACACGAGCGGTTTACCCAGGTTCGGGCCGCACGGATGCGTAAAACCCTACTCCTGCTTTGTGGTTTGTATTGAGTTCTTGAACGGGAGCGTGGAGTGCTACAGTACACTCCAGCAGCTAACGAGACCGAGCCTGAGAGTTCCTCCTCCTCCTCCCCTACGTTGCGCATGGGCCTCCTTTTATATGCTCAAGGGGTCACCGACAGGTGGCAACGTAGACAAGGGTAAAAATGGAAAGGTGCTGCGGTTGGTACAGCTACCTGCTACAGTGTATCATACCTAACCCTGACGGCAGGGGACAAGGGCATTAAATGCCCGTATGTGTCACCTAAATAGTGCAAAAGGGACCGTCAGGGATGCCACCGCTCGCCACAATGGCAATCTTGTCAGCGCCGCTTGCCACCGTGCACCGCTGGCTGCACAGCCTCCCGCCACGTACGCCTGGAAGGTCCCAGAGCGACACGTTGGTGGATGTGCTGGAGCGCGGACACAGAGTGGTGGTTTGCCGCGGCAAGCGCCTTGCCGCGGTCGTTGTCTTGTCGCGTCCGGGAGCTTGTCGCTCACTGAGCCTTGCCGGGACGCGTGGCGCGTCGCGGCAAGTTCCTTGGGATGCCTTGGTTGGCCTTCCCGGCAAGCTCCTCTTGCCGGGGTCTTGTCTCCTTGGCTTGGATATGCCTTGGTTGGCCTTCCCGGCAAGCTCCTCTTGCCGGGGTCTTGTCTCCTTGGCTTGGATACTTTGTCCTTGAATGGCTCCAAAGGAACCATGGAGGACCTTGGCGGTCACCCGGCAAGCCTTGCCGCGGGATGCTGCGACTGCCCGTGCACAAGTTCGGGATACTTGTGGCTTCCTCGTTGATTTCTTGACGTCTACTCCAAGTCCCCTGGATCACGTTTGTTCAAAAAATAACTCTCCCGAAGGTTTCATTCCGTTTGGATTCCGTTTGATATTCCTTTTCTGCGAAACACTGAAATAGGAAAAAACAACAACAATTTGCTCTCGGTCTTGGGTTAGTAGGTTAGTCCCAAAAACAATATAAAAGTGTATAAATAAGCCCATTAACATCCAAAACAGATAATATAATACCATGGAACAATAAAAAATTATAGATATGTTGGAGACGTATCAGGTGTGTACAGCAAGGATTATTGTGGTAAACTAAAAAGAAAAGACTCAAATCATACAAGACGCTCCAAGCGAAACACATATCATGTGGTGAATAAAAATATAGCCTCAAGTAAAGTTACCGATAGACGAAGACGAAAGAGGGGATGCCTCCAAGCTTAGGCTTTTGGTAGTCCTTGAATTTTACCTTGGGGTGCCTTAGGCATCCCCAAGCTTAGGCTCTTGCCACTCCTCATTCCAAAATCCATCAAATCTTTACCCAAAAACTTGAAAACTTCACAACACAAAACTCAACAGAAAATCTCATGAGCTCCGTTAGTATAAGAAAACAAACCACCACTTTAATTTACTGTAATGAACTTATTATTTATTTATATTGCTGTTAAACCTACTGTATTCCAACTTCTCTATGGTTCATACCCCCCGATACTAGCCATAGATTCATCAAAATAAGCAAACAACACACGAAAAACAGAATCTGTCAAAAACAGAACAGTCTGTAGAAATCTAGAGGTTTCGAATACTTCTATAACTCGAATTTTTTTGAAAAATTAGTATGACCTAAATAATTTGTATATTGATCTACTGCAGTTGGAATTGGTATTTTATCGCTCTCTGGTAAAAAAATGAAAATTATTCTCGTGAGCGCATACTCTCTGTTTTTTTAGCAAGATCAAATAACATTCACCCAAGAAGATCATATAGGCTTTACTTGGCACAAACACTAACTAAAACATAAAAATCACAATCATAACAGAGGATAGATGATTTATTTATTACTAAATAGGAACAAAAATAAAATTGGTTGCCTCCCAACAAGCGCCATCGTTTAACGCCCCTAGCTAGGCATGAAAACGAGAATAGATCTAGGTATTATCATCTTTGGTATGCAATCCATATGTGGCTCTCATAATAATTACATGTAGGATCATAATCAAATTCAACAATAGAGATATCACATAAAATTTTCTCTTCATGATCCACATGCATGCAAAGCTGACACTCTTCCAAAATAGTGGGATTATCATAAAATAAATTCATGACCTCTCTAAACCCCCTTTTAATATTATTGCAAACAATATTTTCAATCTCATATTCATCATGGGGATTAAATAAATTTTCAAGATCATAAGAAGAATCACCCCAATCATGATCATTGCAACAAGTAGTAGACATAGCAAAACTAGCATCCCCAATCTTAGGGTTTTGCATATTATTAGCACAATTGACATTGATAGAATTTATAATAACATCATTGCAATCAATCTTTTTATTCAAATATCTATCGTGAATCACTTCATAAAGTACTTCATAACAATTTTCAGATTCACGAATTTCAAGCAAAACTTCATAAAGATAATCTAGTGCACAAAACTCACTAGCAATTGGTTCATCATAATTGGATCTCTTAAAAAGATTGGCAAGCAGATGAGGATCCATATCAATAGATATTTAGCAAGCGAAGATGCAAGCTAAAAGAAGACATATGGTAACACGATCAAACAGAAGGACGAACGGAAGAGGGGCGAATAAAACGGCAAAGGTGAAGTGGGGGAGAGGAAAATGAGAGGCAAATGACAAATAATGTAATGCGATGGAGAAGAGTTTATGATGGGTACTTGGTATGTCTTGACTTGAGCGTAGATCTCCCCAGCAACGGCGCCAGAAATCCTTCTTGCTACCTCTTGAGCATGCGTTGGTTTCCCTTGAAGAGGAAAGGGTGATGCAGCAAAGTGCCGTAAGTATTTTCCTCAGTTTTTGAGAACCAAGGTATCAATCCAGTAGGAGACTACACGCAAGTCGCCTAGTACCTGCACAAACAATCAAGAACCTTGCAACCAACGCGATAAAAGGGGTTGTCAATCCCTTCACGGCCACTTGCAAAAGTGAGATCTGATAAAGATAATAAGATAAATATTTTTGGTATTTTTGTTGTATAGATTGGAAAATAAAGATTGCAAAATAAATAGTAAACTAGAATTATAGATTGAAAACTTATATGATTTAAAGTAGACACAGGGGCCATAGGTTTCACCAGTGGCTTCTCACATGATAGCATAAATTACGGTGGGTGAACAAATTACTGCCGAGCAATTGATAGAAAAGCGCATAGTTATGAGAATATCTAGGCATGATCATGAACATAGGCATCACTTTCGTGTCAAGTAGACCGAAACGATTCTGCATCTACTACTATCACTCCACAACATCGGCCGCTATCCAGCATGCATGTAGAGTATTAAGTTCATAAGAACAGAGTAACGCATTAGGCAAGATGACATGATGTAGAGGGATAAACTCAAGCAATATGATATAAACCCCATCTTTTTATCCTCGATGGCAACAATACAATACGTGCCTTGTTGCCCCTGCTGTCACTGGGAAAGGACACCGCAAGATTGAATCCAAAGCTAAGCACTTCTCCCATTGCACGAAAGATCAATCTAGTAGGCCAGACTAAACCGATAATTCGAAGAGACTTGCAAAGATATCAAATCATGCATATAAGAATTCAGAGAAGAACCAAATATCGTTCATAGATAATCTTGATCATAAACCCACAATCCATCGAATCTCGGCAAACACACCGCAAAAGAGTATTACATCGAATAGATCTCCAAGAACATCGAGGAGAACTTTGTATTGAAGATCAAAGAGAGAGAAGAAGCCATCTATCTAATAAATGTGGACCCGAAGGTCTGTGGTAAACTACTCACACATCATCGGAGAGGCTATGGTGTTGATGTAGAAGCCCTCCGTGATCGAATCCCCCTCCGGCAGATCACCGGAAAAGGCCCCAAGATGGGATCTCACGGGTACAGAAGGTTGTGGCGGTGGAAAAATGGTTTCTTGGCTCTCCTGGATGTTTTTAGGGTACATGGGTATATATAGGCGAAATAATTACGTTGGTGGAGCTCCGTGGGGCCCACGAGGGTGGGGGCGCGCCTACCCCCTGAGCACGCCCCTGCCTCATGGAAGCTTCGCGGACTTTCAGACTTGTACTCTAAATCTCCTGGGTTGCGTTTGTTCCAAGAAAGATTCTCGTGAAGGTTTTGTTCCGTTTGGATTCCGTTTGATATTCCTTTTCTGTGAAACACTGAAATAAGCAAAAAAACAGCAATTTGCACTGGGCCTTCGGTTAATAGGTTAGTCCCAAAAATAATATAGAAGTGCATATTAAAGACCATAAATATCCAAAACAGATAATATAATAGCATGGAACAATCAAAAATTATAGATACGTTGGAGACGTATCAGTACCCATTGTCGGCGCTGTAAAGTCCTAGGAGGACCTGGCTCTGGACGCCGGCTACCGGGCTTAGCGGCACAACCTCGAATCCATGGTCCTCCATGATGAGGTGCTACCGGGCTAGCCGCCTGTGTCATGCCACCCGCTCGGCACCCTCACATGCCACCATGCTACAGATCTCCAGAACGAGGAGGCATTGCTCCACCTTCATCTGTGATGCCAATTCTGCTAGGAATGTCACATCTAGCGAGTCAAAGATCGCCGAGTACTATCGCAGTGCCTTCAGGAACTTGTACACAAATTCAGCGATGTATTTTATCCCTTTTTCAAGAATGAATGAATTTTTCCTTCAAAATTTAACATTGATATCAAGTAAGATTCATCTACATGTACTATTGGTCGGTCACATGTTTCCCACCGATTACTTATTATCCCAACTCGGACGAAAAATGGAAGGATGACACAAACCTCACAAGTTCCCCAACAGATTCCATCTGGCCGAGCTTCATCGGATGAAGAAGGAACCAAAGAACATGAAACACACCACGACATCATCCGCAATCATAGGGTGCAACTGATCACCTAGAAAAAAGAATACAAACACGAGGCCCAAGATCTGACCCTGAAGCTCCACACACCTTCCGTTGATGCCAAGCAACATATCTGGAACGAAGACATGACGGGAAGGTATTATTCCTCGCCGTCGATGGCGCCATCGCCTCACCTACGTCACCCACACACTTAGACTTAAGGGTTAATTATCCTTTTGCCCTCAATGGTGTCCATGTGCTCAGTTTTGCCCTCAGATGCGAATTGTCCTCAGTTTTGCCCCTAGTTCGAGCACAACAACTATGACGAGGCCAAACAGCCATATTTGAGTCCACTCCGTCCTCCGGCGTTAGTGGTTGTGGGTCCGGAGCTTGCACGTGGGACCGCGTGGACGTGGGTCCGGAGCTGACATGTAGGCCCGTGCAACTAAATCCCCAAATCATTCTAGCTCACACCCATCCGCCCGGCCGGCTGTCCTGCGCCGCCGCCGCCACCTGCCCCGCCACCAGCTGCACGGCCTGCTCCGCCGCTACCACCCTACGCCTACGCTCCACGGCTACCTGTGACGCCCACCACCTTCCTGCGAAGCCACGGGTGGGGCGCTCGCCACCTGCTCGATCCGCGGCGCGGCCTCCTTCCGTGCGCCCGGCCGGAGCGCTCAAAGGTTGGGGCTGCTGGAGCTATTTGAACTAGGAGGAAGAACCCTAGGGCGAAATGGTGAGCAACGGCGACCCCGGAGTATTTGGCAAGGCAGGCATCGGGCCGGAGATCCGCCGCATCCACGACTGGGTTCCCGAGGGGTAAGTCTCGCCTCTTGTTTAGATTGAGCTTAGTTGTGCATTTGAACACTCGATTTGAGTAGGTTTGCCCAATTAGTGTGCTGATTGCTCTGTTTTTTGCCGGTTAGGATGGAGTTGCAGTTTGCTTTCATGGTGCACATTAGAAGGGACCGGTACATGTTCGATGCAAAGGATAAGAAGAAATACCAAGGAGGTTTTGATTATCGGTTGCCAATGGCTAGTAATTGGAGTTTTAGACAATTTGGGGAGGTAATTTGTAGCCAATATCCTTGGGGTTTGCTTGATGAAGTGGTATACAAATACTATGATGGGGAAAAGAATTTGGTGACATTTAGTAATGATGAAGAGCTAGCTACCATGTTTGTTAGGCATAAAGAGAAAGATAATTTTCATGTGAGGCTGCAAGTTGATGTGCTTGAGCAGGCATTTGGACCTAGGATGGCGGGTGCAACATCTCGGGGAGAACCAAGTCGTCGTAATGGCATCTCTAGCCAGAATAGTCCAGTTGGTGCACGGCGACGTGGTGGCTCGACAAGTGTGGGCAACAGCATTAGGGTCCCCCTTGAAGTGGAGCCTGATGGCTACAATTCTAGGGTTGATGAAGAGAAGCTATATTCTGATATTATTCGGAATTTATGACGGGCACCTCGGACTGAAAACCAAGATGAGGCTCACAATGAAGTCCGTGTGGATGATGACGCGATGGGTGAGGACGAAGACCTTGCAACTGTTGAATGGGACCCTTTGAACCCTCATATGGAAGAAGGTACAGTTTTTGCATCCATGAATGAGTGTAGAAATGCACTTGTGACATACTGCATCAAGGTAGAACATACTTTCAAAGTTGACAAGAGCGATCAAGTACGTTACAGAGTGCACTGTCCGACTGAGGGTTGTCCATGGAGGCTGCTCGCATCTAAAATGCGGAATAGCACTAATGTTCAGGTCAAAGTGAACCCCTTTAAGCACACATGCCAGGAATCAACCCTTAGGAAGGATACAATCAGTAGAGCCAAGTCAAGATGGGTGGCAGAAGAAGTAAAGAAGTGGGTGAAAGAAAACCAGCAAGTGGGTCCAAAGGAATTCCAGAAGAACATCAAAGATAAGTTCAAGATAGATTTACCATACATGAGGTTGTTCAATGGTAAACAACATGCTATGGATTCTATTTATGGTAACTGGCAGGAAAGTTTTCAATTGTAGTATTCATTCAAAGGTGAAGTGGAGAGGACAAGCCCAGGTAGTATTGTAGATATTGATCACCACACTGTGGAGTACACATTCAGGGGAGTGACAAAGACCAAGGAATGCTTTAGGAGGGTTTTTGTCTGCTTTGAGGCTTGTCGCCGGGGTTTTTTGGCAGGCTGTAGGCCTTATTTGGCTATTGATGCCACTTTTCTCACAGGGAGGTTTAAAGGACAGTTAGTAGCAGCTTGTGCAGTTGATGCACACAGTTTTGTATTTCCAGTTGCCTATGGTGTGTTGGAGACAGAGTCTGAGGAGAGCTGGACTTGGTTTTTGCATAATCTCCACCGGGCTATGGCACATCCCAATGGGTTGGTCATTCATACAGATGGCTGCAAAGGTTTAGAAGTGGCCGTGGACAATGTGTTCCCTGGAGTAGAGCATAGGGAATGCATGTGTCACCTTGCTGCAAATTTCATGAAGAAATTCAAAGGAAAGGTGTATACCGACAATTTATGGCCAGCATCTTTGACTTGCAGTGTGAAGAAGCACAACTACCACTTGAGGCAGTTATACATGAATCCCAAAGTGAAAGAATACTTGGAAACACACCACTCCAAGTTATGGGCCAGAAGCCAATCAGTGAAGTGAGCAAAGTTGACTATGTGCACAATAATCTAGCAGAGTCTTTCAACTCAACGATCCGGAAACTAAAGGGTCATTATGTGGTGGATTTGCTTGACAGGATTAGGATAGAATACATGCAGAAATTTCATTATTGTGCAGGAATAGCCGAGGCAAAATTCATGGGCCACATTATCATCCCTGCCGTGATGAATGAACTGAAGCAGAAGACAACAGGCTTGGAAATGAACATGACTCTTTGCTCGGGTACCACAACAGAGATATCATATTTGGATAAAGAGAAGAGGGAATGGAGATATCCAGTGGATTTAGAAGCTAGAACTTGCAGTTGTAGGCAATGGCAGATAACTGGGTTGCCATGCATTCATGCCTTATTTTTCATCACTTCTCTCCCAGGTCCAGCAGGGAACATACAACAGTATGTGCATGATTACTACTCTGTTGCAAGGTTAAAAGCCACATATGCTTATGCCTTTCCTGCTATGGAGGGAAAACAACAATGGGACATGGTGGACCCTGGATTCAAGCTTTGCGCTCCAGTTCTGAAGAGAGCAGCAGGTAGACCAAGGAAGAGTCGAATCAGACCTCGCAGCGAAGGAGCTGGACTTGGAGCAAGGAAGCGTAAGTGCACAAGGTGTGGTGGGTCTGGTCATTTTGGTAAGTATTGTGATAACACAGTAGATCCAGCGTTCGGAGAGAGTTTTGATGAAGGCTTCGATGAAAATGTTGGTCAGCAGCCGGTTGCCTCAACAGATGATGAAAATGATGGTCAACCGCCGGTTGCATCAGATGAGGATTTTGACGAGGTTCCAAATGATGATGGTCAACAGCCGCATGATTTTGACGATGATCCAAAATATCCTCCAAATAATGATTCAAGTGAGGCTCCAAATGGTGATCCAAGTGAGGCTCCAAATGGTGATCATGATGATCCAAGTGAGGCTCCAAATGGTGACCAACCTTCTGTTGTTGTGAGTTCTGCTAGGTATGTAAATCTTGCAAGGGTCAAATACTATTGTACATCTATCACTTGACATGATCTCATTACCGTTTATGTTTTGCACAGCTCTATGATAGGTTTGAAGAAGACGCGCAAGGTACTGACAACCAAGAGAAGAAGAGAAGAAGCAATGAGCACAAGGTGCACGAGGAGCAAAGTGATGACAAGAAGCTCAAGGAACAGACAGAAGCCCCAACGCTATCTATGAATAATTACGAAACATTATGAATAAGGGATGATGTTGTATTATGAAACATTTATCACTTGACATGTTGTATTTCTGTTGGATGATGTTGGACCTATGTTAGAAGTATGTTTGACATGATGTTTAAATATCTGTTGGATGATGTTTGAATGAGCACATGGTTTTTCCTTTTTTTGATTTTTTTGAATTTTGTTTTGCTCATTTAAATTCTGGTCAAACCTAACTTTGACCAAGATTTAAACAAGTCTAAAACATCAAAATGAAAAACTAAGCCTGGATCCTTCTTAGTCAATACAAAATGAAGCTATGGTGAGGTTTTTAAAATTTTCATGAAAAATGTGCTAAAAAGAGGGGTCCAAAGGTAGGGTAAACGGCCTCATTTCTAAGCAAGGTTTTTTTCGACCTTGTCTAAATCAGCCAAATAACTTTCCTACACATATATTCTATATGTACAGACTATGTGCGCTGGTTTTTCCATTTTTTTATTTTTTTAATTTGTTTTGCTCATTTGAATTCTGGTCAAACTTAACTTTGACCAAGATTTAAACAAGTGTAAAACATCAAAATGAAAAACTAAGCCTGGATCCTTCTTAGTCACTCCAAAATGAAGCTGTGGTGAGTTTTTTCAAATTTTCATGTTCATTTTCCCAAAACACTTCTCTTCACTTCATACAAGAGAGTTTGAGATACTCGAGATATCATACAATACACATGAACTTATCATTTAAATGTATGTAAAACTTGTTTATCAACTTAAATCGTTAGTATATGACATAAGACTATGTGCACACATTTTTTATTTATCTGATTTTTATTTAATTTATTATGCTCATTTGAAATCTGGTCAAACATAGCTTTGACTGCTCCAAACCCCTCCCAAACCCCGCTAACCCTAGCGCTGAATAAGGACCGTTCATCTAACCCTAGCGGTGATCAAGGGTCGTCGATCTAACCCTTCTAGAAGGAATCTGCAGGGAGGAGGGGGGCGATCCGCGAGATGCAATCTGATTGGCTGGGAAATTGTTTTTTTAACAAATATCGGGCGCGCTGGATAGACCGTTGGGCCGTCTCGTTGTCTGGGCTTGAGACCGCAGTAAATAGCCCATCTCAGCCTTTTCAGACCTTGCATGCATGGAGGCGGCGACGTGGGTTTGCATGTGCGGGAGGTGGCGACGTGCATGCATGCGAGCGAGGCGAGTGAGGCGCGCTAGGCGAGCTAGGCTAGCGAGGCGAGCTAGGTGGTTCAGGGCAGTGGTTCAGGGCAGCGATTCACATGCACCGCCCGGTCAAAGAGCTATGGAGTGATTCAGATGCACGCACGCGCCCCATGCATCGTTTTCGTGCAAAAATTTAAGTGTGCAAAACGTAACGGATACACACACGCGTCCGGATTCACACACACGCACCGTTCTCATCCTTTCTCTCTTCCTCTCCTACCCACAGGCCTATAAATGGGGTGCTTCTCTTCCTCTCCCACCCACAAGCCAGATCCGATCCTCTCCAACTTCAAACACCCAAGTGACCGAGCCCTCCCCAAGCGAGACCAAGTGAAGATGCAGTTCAACGGGCCGACCTTCAACCGTCCGCCTGTCGTGCCGGAGCTGTGCTACCCACCGGGCGTGCTCGTGGAGAGGGAGCTCCGTGTGTGGGCTATTTCAAGGTGGAGGGGTCCCGTCGAACTCACCTGCGCCTTCCTCAGAGCCGGCTATGCCCACCTCCCACGGGGCTCGCCGAGGATGTTCACCCTCAACGAGGTTCGTGACCGCGGCGGCATCCTCCTACTGCTCACGGTCACCTTCACCAATCCGTTTGACGCGCGCGAGCTCCTCGGCCAAGTCTTTTGGTGCGGCTGCGAGGCCATCTTCTTCACCTTCTACAACATCTACACCAACTACGAGAGCATCTTCCCCACTCCAGGACAAATGCACTCCCTTCCCTACGAGGAGGAGGAGGAGCTGTGAAGATGAAGATGGTGTTGAAGGGGCACGCGTGGCCAAGGTGGAGAAGAAGGTCAAGAAGAAGATGTTCAAGCCCGGAGTCAAGCTCGTCATGTTTCGTTTTTTATTTTGTTGCTTTTCTATGTCGTGTCGTGTCATGTTTCGTCATGTGTCCGTGAACTATCCGTGAACTTATTATTGTAATGGTACGGTGTGTTGCATCTTATCTAAGTTATTAGGGTTTATTATGTGTGTTAAAAATGCCCGTGCTCAAACATATCATTTCTTCCTTAAACCAAGTCATGAAGTTCGAGAACTTGTGGTTTTCATTAATGAAAACCCTAATGAAAATCGGAGGGGGTGAGAAGCCCTCTGTTTCATTCAAAAAAAGTCATGAACTAACATGCAAATTTATTCCCTTTAAATCCTAAACCAAGTGCCACTCTAATCCTTAAACCAAGTGTCACTCTAACCAAAATCATGTGGCAGTGCAAACATACGTTTTCAACCTTCCAACCCTCCAAAATTTCAGTGAAAAACAAAGGAAAACCACTCTCATGCGTAAATGAAAGTAGAGCTTGATGAAGTATTACCTCTTGAACCGGTAAATGGCGCAACTCAAGAAAATGTTCCTGAGGTGCCTGCACCGACTAGAGAGGAAGTTAATGATAATGATCAAAATACTTCTGATCAAGCTCCTACTGAAATTCGAAGGTCCACAAGGACACGTTCCGCACCAGAGTGGTACGGCAACCCTGTCTTGGAAATCATGTTGTTAAACAACGGTGAACCTTCGAACTATGAACAAGCGATGCCGGGCCCGGATTCCGACAAATGGCTAGAAGCCATGAAATCCGAGATAGGATCCATGTATGAAAACGAAGTATGGACTTTGACTGACTTGCCCGTTGAACGGGAGCCATAGAAAATAAATGGATCTTTAAGAAGAAGACAGACGCGGATGGTAATGTGACCATCTATAAAGCTCGACTTGTCGCTAAGGGTTATCGACAAGTTCAAGGGGTTGACTACGATGAGACTTTCTCACCAGTAGCGAAGCTAAAGTCCGTCCGAATCATGTTAGCAATTGCCGCATTCTACGATTATGAGATATGGCAAATGGACGTCAAAACGGCATTCCTTAATGGTTTCCTTAAGGAAGAATTGTATATGATGCAGCCGGAAGGTTTTGTCGATCCTAAGAATGCTGACAAGGTGTGCAAGCTCCAACGCTCGATTTATGGGCTGGTGCAAGCATCTCGGAGTTGGAACATTCGCTTTGATGAGATGATCAAAGCGTTTGGGTTTACGCAGACTTATGGAGAAGCCTGCGTTTACAAGAAAGTGAGTGGGAGCTCTGTAGCATTTCTCATATTATATGTAGATGACATACTTTTGATGGGAAATGATACAGAACTCTTGGACAGCATCAAGGCCTACTTGAATAAGAGTTTTTCAATGAAGGACCTTGGAGAAGCTGCTTATATATTAGGCATCAAAATCTATAGAGATAGATCAAGACGCCTCATAGGTCTTTCACAAAGCACATACCTTGAAAATATATTGAAGAAGTTCAATATGGATCATTCTAAGAAGGGGTTCTTACCTGTATTACAAGGTGTGAAATTGAGTTCAGCTCAATGTCCGACCATGGCAGAAGATATAGAAAAGATGAGTGTCATCCCCTATGCCTCAGCCATAGGTTCTATTATGTATGCCATGCTGTGTACCAGACCTGATGTAAACCTTGCCGTAAGTTTGGTAGGAAGGTACCAAAGTAATCCCGGCAAGGAACACTGGACAGCGGTCAAGAATATCCTGAAGTACCTGAAAAGGACTAAGGAAATGTTTCTCGTTTATGGAGGTGACGAAGAGCTCGTCGTAAAGGGTTACGTCGACGCTAGCTTCGACACAGATCTGGATGACTCTAAGTCACAAACCGGATACGTGTATATTTTGAATGGTGGGGCAGTAAGCTGGTGCAGTTGCAAGCAAAGCGTCGTGGCGGGATATACATGTGAAGTGGAGTACATGGCAGCCTCGGAGGCAGCACATGAAGCAATATGGGTGAAGGAGTTCATCACCGACCTAGGAGTCATACCCAATGCGTCGGGGCCAATCAAACTCTTTTGTGATAACACTGGAGCTATTGCACTTGCCAAGGAGCCCAGGTTTCACAAGAAGACAAGGCACATCAAGCGTCGCTTCAACTCCATTCGTTAAAATGTTCAAGATGGAGACATAGATATTTGTAAAGTACATACGGACCTGAATGTAGCAGATCCGTTGACTAAACCTCTCCCTAGAGCAAAACATGATCAACACCAGAATTCCATGGGTGTTCGATTCATCACAATGTAACTGGATTATTGACTCTAGTGCAAGTGGGAGACTGTTGGAAATATGCCCTAGAGGCAATAATAAAAGCTTTATTATTATATTTCCTTGTTCATGATAATTGTCTTTATTCATGCTATAATTGTGTTATCCGGAAATCGTAATACATGTGTGAATAACAGACACCAACATGTCCCTAGTAAGCCTCTAGTTGACTAGCTCGTTGATCAACAGATAGTCATGGTTTCCTGACTATGGACACTGGATGTCATTGATAACGAGATCACATCATTAGGAGAATGATGTGATGGACAAGACCCAATCCTAAACATAGCACAAGATTGTATAGTTCGTTTGCTAGAGTTTTCCAATGTCAAGTATCTTTTCCTTAGACCATGAGATCGTGTAACTCCCGGATATCATAGGAGTGCTTTGGGTATACCAAACGTCACAACGTAACTGGGTGACTATAAAGGTAGACTACGGGTATCTCCGAAAGTGTCTGTTGGGTTGACATGGATCAAGACTGGGATTTGTCACTCCGTATGACGGAGAGGTATCACTGGGCCCACTCGGTAATGCATCATCATAATGAGCTCAAAGTGACCAAGTGTCTGGTCACGGGATCATGCATTACGGTACGAGTAAAGTGACTTGCCGGTAACGAGATTGAACGAGGTATTGGGATACCGACGATCGAATCTCGGGCAAGTAACATATCGATTGACAAAGGGAATTGCATACGGGGTTGATTGAATCCTTGACGTCGTGGTTCATCCGATGAGATCATCGTGGAGCATGTGGGAGCCAACATGGGTATCCAGATCCCGCTGTTGGTTATTTACCGGAGAGTCGTCTCGGTCATGTCTGCTTGTCTCCCGAACCCGTAGGGTCTACACACTTAAGGTTCGGTGACGCTAGGGTTGTGAAGATATGTATATGCAGTAACCCGAATATTGTTCGGAGTCCCGGGATGAGATCCCGGACGTCACGAGGAGTTCCGGAATGGTCCGGAGGTAAAGAATTATATATAGGAAGTGCTTTCGGCCATCGGGACAAGTTTCGGGGTCACCGGTATTGTACCGGGACCACCGGAAGGGTCCCGGGGGTCCACCGGGTGGGGCCACCTATCCCGGGGGGCCCCATGGGCTGAAGTGGGAGGGAACCCAGCCCATAGTGGGCTGGGGCGCCACCCCCAAGGGCCCATGCGGCTAGGGTTGAGGGGAAACCCTAGAGGGGGCGCCCCCTTGCTTGGGGGGCAAGCGCCCCCCCACCCTAGGCCGCCGCCCCCCCCCCCCTAGTAGATCCATCTACTAGGGCCGGCGCCCCCCATGGAACCACTATATATAGTGAGGGAGAGGAGGGACTTCATACACCAGCCCCTGGCGCCTCCCTCTCCCCCCGTTACGTCTCCCTTCCTCGTAGTATAGGCGAAGCCCTGCTACTGTGACGCCCTGCATCCACCACCACGCCGTCGTGCTGCTGGATCTTCATCAACCTCTCCTTCCCCTTGCTGGATCAAGAAGGAGGAGACGTCTCCCGTCCCGTACGTGTGTTGAACGCGGAGGTGCCGTCCGTTCGGCGCTTGGTCATCGGTGATTTGGATCACGTCGTGTTCGACTACATCATCACCGTTCTTTTGAACGCTTCCGTGCACGATCTACAAAGGTATGTAGATGCATCCAATGACTCGTTGCTAGATGAACTCCTAGATGATCTTGGTGAAACGAGTAGGAAAATTTTTGTTTTCTGCAATGTTCCCCAACATTGGCATCATGAGCTAGGTCTATGCGTAGTTCTTCTTGCGCGAGTAGAACACAATTAGCTGTGGGCGTAGATTTGTCAACTTTCTTGCCGTTACTAGTCTTTTCTTGCTTTAGCGGTATTGTGGGATGAAGCGGCCCGGACCAACCTTACACGTACGCTTACATGAGACCGGTTCCACCGACTAACATGCACTAGTTGCATAAGGTGGCTGGCGGGTGTCTGTCTCTCCCACTTTAGTTGGAGCGGATTCGATGAACAGGGTCCTTATGAAGGGTAAATAGAAGTTGACAAATCACGTTGTGGCTTTAACGTAGGTAAGAAGACGTTCTTGCTAGAACCCTAATTCAGCCACGTAAAACTTGCAACAACAATTAGAGGACGTCTAACTTGTTTTTGCAGCAAGTGGTTTGTGATATGATATGGCCAAAGTTGTGATGAATGATGAATGATCTATATGTGATGTATGAGATGTTCATGCTATTGTAATAGGAATCACGACTTGCCTGTCGATGAGTATGACAACCGGCAGGAGCCATAGGAGTTGTCTTTATTCTTTTATATGACCTGCGTGTCATGGAGAAACGCCATGTAAATTACTTTACTTTATTGCTAAACGCGTTAGCCATAGTAGTAGAAGTAATAGTTGGCGAGCAACTTCATGGAGACACGATGATGGAGATCATGATGATGGAGATCATGGTGTCAAGCCGGTGACAAGATGATCATGGAGCCCCAAGATGGAGATCAAAGGAGCTATGTGATATTGGCCATATCATGTCACGTTTATTATTTGATTGCATGTGATGTTTATCATGTTTTGCATCTTGTTTACTTAGAACGACGGTAGTAAATAATATGATCCCTCATAACAATATCAAGAAGTTTTCTCCCCTAACTGTGCACCGTTGCTAAAGTTCGTCGTTTCTAAGCACGCCGTGATGATCGGGTGTGATGGATCCTTACGTTCACATACAATGGGTGTAAGACAGTTTTACACATGCAAAACACTTAGGGTTAACTTGACGAGCCTAGCATGTGTATAGACATGGCCTCGGAACACAGAAGACCGAAAGGTCGAGCATGAGTCGTATAGAAGATACGATCAACATGAAGATGTTCACCGACGTTGACTAGTCCGTCTCACGTGATGATCGGACACGGCCTAGTTAACTCGGATCATGTAATACTTAGATGACTAGAGGGATGTCTAATCTAAGTGGGAGTTCATAAATAATTTGATTAAGATGAACTTAATTATCATGAACTTAGTCTAAAATCTTTGCAATATGTCTTGTAGATCAAATGGCCAACGTAGTCCTCAACTTCAACGCGTTCCTAGAGAAAACCAAGCTGAAAGACGATGGCAGCAACTATACGGACTGGGTCCGGAACCTGAGGATCATCCTCATAGCTGCCAAGAAAGATTATGTCCTACAAGCACCGCTAGGTGATCCACCCGTCCCACAGAACCAAGACGTTATGAACGCTTGGCAGACACGTGTTGACGACTACTCCCTCGTTCAGTGCGGCATGCTTTACAGCTTAGAGCCGGGGCTCCAAAAGCGTTTTGAGAGACATGGAGCATATGAGATGTTCGAAGAGCTGAAAATGGTTTTTCAAGCTCATGCCCGGATCGAGAGATATGAAGTCTCCGATAAGTTCTTCAGCTGTAAGATGGAGGAAAACAGTTCTGTCAGTGAGCACATACTCACTATGTCTGGGTTACACAACCGCTTGTCTCAGCTGGGAGTTAATATCCCGGATGATGCGGTCATTGACAGAATCCTCCAGTCGCTTCCACCAAGCTACAAGAGCTTTGTGCTGAACTTCAACATGCAGGGGATGCAAAAGACCATTCCTGAGTTATTCTCAATGCTGAAATCAGCGGAGGTAGAAGTCAAGAAGGAACATCAAGTGTTGATGGTCAATAAAACCACTAAGTTCAAGAAAGGCAAGGGTAAAAAGAACTTCAAGAAGGACGGCAAGGAGGTTGCCGCGCCCGGTAAGCAAGCTGCCGGGAAGAAGCCAAAGAATGGACCCAAGCCTGAGACGGAGTGCTTTTATTGCAAAGGGAAGGGTCACTGGAAACGGAACTGCCCCAAATACTTAGCGGACAAGAAGGCCGGCAACAGGTATATTTGATATACATGTAATTGATGTGTACCTTACCAGTACTCGTAGTGACTCCTGGGTATTTGATACCGATGCCGTTGCTCATATTTGTAACTCACAGCAGGAGCTACGGAATAAACGGAGACTGGCGAAGGACGAGGTGACGATGCGCGTCGGGAATGGTTCCAAGGTTGATGTGATCGCCGTCGGCACGCTGCCTCTACATTTACCTACGGGATTAGTTTTAAACCTCAATAACTGTTATTTAGTGCCAGCTTTGAGCATGAACATTGTATCGGGATCTCGTTTAATTCGAGATGGCTACTCATTTAAATCTGAGAATAATGGTTGTTCCATTTATATGAGAGATATGTTTTATGGTCATGCTCCTATGGTGAATGGTTTATTCTTAATGAATCTCGAGCGTATTGCTACACATATTCATAGTGTGAGTACCAAAAGATGTAAAGTTGATAATGATAGTACCACATACTTGTGGCACTGCCGCCTTGGTCACATAGGTGTCAAACGCATGAAGAAGCTCCATACAGATGGACTTTTGGAGTCTCTTGATTATGAATCATTTGACACGTGCGAACCATGCCTTATGGGTAAAATGACCAAGACTCCGTTCTCAGGAACAATGGAGCGAGCAACCAACTTATTGGAAATCATACATACTGATGTGTGCGGTCCAATGAGTGTTGAGGCTCGCGGTGGCTATCGTTATGTTCTCACCCTCACTGATGACTTAAGTAGATATGGGTATGTCTACTTAATGAAACACAAGTCTGAAACCTTTGAAAAGTTCAAGGAATTTCAGAGTGAGGTTGAGAATCAACGTGACAAGAAAATCAAGTTTCTACGATCAGATCGTGGAGGAGAATACTTGAGTCACGAATTTGGCACACACTTAAGAAAATGTGGAATAGTTTCACAACTCATGCCGCCTGGAACACCTCAGCGTAACGGTGTGTCCGAACTTCGTAATCGCACTCTATTGGATATGGTGCGGTCTATGATGTCTCTTACCGATTTACCGCTATCCTTTTGGGGCTATGCTTTAGAGACTGCCGCATTCACTTTAAATAGGGCTCCGTCGAAATCCGTTGAGACGACACCGTTTGAATTATGGTTTGGTAAGAAACCTAAGTTGTCGTTTCTGAAAGTTTGGGGATGCGATGCTTATGTCAAGAAACTTCAACCTGAAAAGCTCGAACCCAAGTCGGAAAAATGCGTCTTCATAGGATACCCAAAAGAAACTGTTGGGTACACCTTCTACCTCAGATCCGAAGGCAAGATCTTTGTTGCCAAGAATGGGTCCTTTCTAGAGAAAGAGTTTCTCTCGAAAGAAGTAAGTGGGAGGAAAGTAGAGCTTGATGAAGTATTACCTCTTGAACCGGTAAATGGCGCAACTCAAGAAAATGTTCCTGAGGTGCCTGCACCGACTAGAGAGGAAGTTAATGATAATGATCAAAATACTTCTGATCAAGCTCCTACTGAAATTCGAAGGTCCACAAGGACACGTTCCGCACCAGAGTGGTACGGCAACCCTGTCTTGGAAATCATGTTGTTAGACAACGGTGAACCTTCGAACTATGAACAAGCGATGCCGGGCCCGGATTCCGACAAATGGCTAGAAGCCATGAAATCCGAGATAGGATCCATGTATGAAAACGAAGTATGGACTTTGACTGACTTGCCCGTTGAACGGCGAGCCATAGAAAATAAATGGATCTTTAAGAAGAAGACAGACGCGGATGGTAATGTGACCATCTATAAAGCTCGACTTGTCGCTAAGGGTTATCGATAAGTTCAAGGGGTTGACTACGATGAGACTTTCTCACCAGTAGCGAAGCTAAAGTCCGTCCGAATCATGTTAGCAATTGCCGCATTCTACGATTATGAGATATGGCAAATGGACGTCAAAACGGCATTCCTTAATGGTTTCCTTAAGGAAGAATTGTATATGATGCAGCCGGAAGGTTTTGTCGATCCTAAGAATGCTGACAAGGTGTGCAAGCTCCAACGCTCGATTTATGGGCTGGTGCAAGCATCTCGGAGTTGGAACATTCGCTTTGATGAGATGATCAAAGCGTTTGGGTTTACACAGACTTATGGAGAAGCCTATGTTTACAAGAAAGTGAGTGGGAGCTCTGTAGCATTTCTCATATTATATGTAGATGACATACTTTTGATGGGAAATGATATAGAACTCTTGGACAGCAATAAGGCCTACTTGAATAAGAGTTTTTCAATGAAGGACCTTGGAGAAGCTGCTTATATATTAGGCATCAAGATCTATAGAGATAGATCAAGACGCCTCATAGGTCTTTCACAAAGCACATACCTTGATAAGATATTGAAGAAGTTCAATATGGATCAAGTCTAAGAAGGGGTTCTTGCCTGTGTTGCAAGGTGTGAAATTGAGCTCAGCTCAATGTCCGACCACGGCAGAAGATATAGAAGAGATGAGTGTCATCCCCTATGCCTCAGCCATAGGTTCTATTATGTATGCCATGCTGTGTACCAGACCTGATGTAAACCTTGCCGTAAGTTTGGTAGGAGGTACCAAAGTAATCCCGGCAAGGAACACTGGACAGCGGTCAAGAATATCCTGAAGTACCTGAAAAGGACTAAGGAAATGTTTCTCGTTTATGGAGGTGACGAAGAGCTCGTCGTAAAGGGTTACGTCGACGCTAGCTTCGACACAGATCTGGATGACTCTAAGTCACAAACCGGATACGTGTATATTTTGAATGGTGGGCAGTAAGCTGGTGCAGTTGCAAGCAAAGCGTCGTGGCGGGATCTACATGTGAAGCGGAGTACATGGCAGCCTCGGAGGCAGCACATGAAGCAATATGGGTGAAGGAGTTCATCACCGACCTAGGAGTCATACCCAATGCGTCGGGGCCAATCAAACTCTTTTGTGACAACACTGGAGCTATTGCACTTGCCAAGGAGCCCAGGTTTCACAAGAAGACAAGGCACATCAAGCGTCGCTTCAACTCCATTCGTGAAAATGTTCAAGATGGAGACATAGATATTTGTAAAGTACATACGGACCTGAATGTAGCAGATCCGTTGACTAAACCTCTCCCTAGAGCAAAACATGATCAACACCAGAATTCCATGGGTGTTCGATTCATCACAATGTAACTAGATTATTGACTCTAGTGCAAGTGGGAGACTGTTGGAAATATGCCCTTAGAGGCAATAATAAAAGCATTATTATTATATTTCCTTGTTCATGATAATTGTCTTTATTCATGCTATAATTGTGTTATCCGGAAATCGTAATACATGTGTGAATAACAGACACCAATATGTCCCTAGTGAGCTCTAGTTGACTAGCTCGTTGATCAACAGATAGTCATGGTTTCCTGACTATGGACATTGGAAATTGATAACGAGATCACATCATTAGGAGAATGATGTGATGGACAAGACCCAATCCTAAACATAGCACAAGATCGTATAGTTCGTTTGCTAGAGTTTTCCAATGTCAAGTATCTTTTCCTTAGACCATGAGATCGTGTAACTCCCGGATACCGTAGGAGTGCTTTGGGTATGTACCAAACGTCACAACGTAACTGGGTGACTATAAAGGTAGACTACGGGTATCTCCGAAAGTGTCTGTTGGGTTGACATGGATCAAGACTGGGATTTGTCACTCCGTATGACGGAGAGGTATCACTGGGCCCACTCGGTAATGCATCATCATAATGAGCTCAAAGTGACCAAGTGTCTGGTCACGGGATCATGCATTACGGTACGAGTAAAGTGACTTGCCGGTAACGAGATTGAACGAGGTATTGGGATACCGACGATCGAATCTCGGGCAAGTAACATTATCGATTGACAAAGGGAATTGCATACGGGGTTGATTGAATCCTCGACATCGTGGTTCATCCGATGAGATCATCGTGGAGCATGTGGGAGCCAACATGGGTATCCAGATCCCGCTGTTGGTTATTGACCGGAGAGCGTCTTCGTCATGTCTACATGTCTCCGAAACCCGTAGGGTCTACACACTTAAGGTTTCGGTGACGCCTAGGGTTGTAGATATGTATATTGCAGTAACCGAATGTTGTTCGGAGTCCCGGATGAGATCTCGGACATCACGAGGAGTTCCGGAATGGTCTGGAGGTAAAGAATATACATAGGAAGTGCTATTTCGGCCATCGGGACAAGTTTCGGGGTCACCGGTATTGTACCGGGACCACCGGAAGGGTCCCGGGGGGTCCACCGGGTGGGGCCACCTATCCCGGGGGGCCCCATGGGCTGAAGTGGGAGGGAACCCAGCCCATAGTGGGCTGGGGCGCCACCCCCCCAAGGGCCCATGAGGCTAGGGTTGGGGGAAACCCTAGAGGGGGCGCCCCTTGCTTGGGGGGCAAGCCCCCCCACCCTAGGCCGCCCCCCCCATGGCACCACTATATATAGTGAGGGAGAGGAGGGACTTCATACACCAGCCCCTGGCGCCTCCCTCTCCCCCCGTTACGTCTCCCTTCCTCGTAGTATAGGCGAAGCCCTGCTACTGTGACGCCCTGCATCCACCACCACGCCGTCGTGCTGCTGGATCTTCGTCAACCTCTCCTTCCCCTTGCTGGATCAAGAAGGAGGAGATGTCTCCCGTCCCGTACGTGTGTTGAACGCGGAGGTGCCGTCCGTTCGGCGCTTGGTCATCGGTGATTTGGATCACGTCGTGTTCGACTACATCATCACCGTTCTTTTGAACGCTTCCGTGCGCGATCTACAAAGGTATGTAGATACATCCAATGACTCGTTGCTAGATGAACTCCTAGATGATCTTGGTGAAACGAGTAGGAAAATTTTTGTTTTCTTCAACGTTCCCCAACAGAGCCGAGGCACATTTTCCATGACATTTTGATCTTTGATTTAAATCATGGTGTATTTGAATTGGATTAATTAACAGCTCCAAAAAATTTCTAACCTTAATTGTTTGGCTCTGGAATAATTCAATTAGCTTTCACAAAAAATTTCAGCATTATGATTTACTACCTAAATTAAATCATAAAAGAAAACAGAAAAATACGCAAGAGAACCCCCGAATGAGCCTAATTGGATGCAGTTGGCCCATTAGTGTAGCCTGCACTTGGCTCTACGCTCTGAATTTGGCCCAAGAGCAACCTTTTTTGACAGAAAGGCAGAGCAGAGAGCTGCATTTCATTGATCAAAAGTTTCTGAATTCCTAATTTCTTCTTTTTTTCAACATATTTAAATGTTGGTCACTTCTTCTCTTTTTTTTCAACATTTAAACAACTTTGACCAACATTTAAACTAGGTGAATTTCTCATACAATTTCAAGATTACAAATTCCTCCCTAGTTCATGCCTTTCCATACATTTTCAACATTACAATCAGTGCGATTACCATACCTACAAATGCACAAAAGTATTTGCAAATGGGTATTGGTAGTGCTTGATCTTCAAGCTTACTAACCTTCTTCTTCAACATCCTAAGCTCAACAGCTAGCTCTCTGTCAGTGCGTGCTTCGCCCTCCATCTCTTCTTCCGGAGCTCGTGGTGCGGCCACTGCCGTTGGTGGCAGCATGCGCAACCATTCTTCATGCTCTTCTTGCAGTTCATTCATCAGAGTCTTGGCCAGAGCATCGACCCAAAGAAAGAAGCATGTCATCTGCATGAACACCAAACAGATCAACCCATTGCTCAAAGATCCCGACCACGAAAATGGTGCAATTGCCCCGATTCTTACCCCATTCTCGCTCCACACGTAGAACGGACGATTCTGGTTCCTCGGTGTCTGAGAAACCCTCCGATCAACGCCCGCCCTGCACCGCGGACAGACGAACACAGGCATGTCCACACGCGCCCGGCTCTGCATCCGCGAGGTGGCGCGGGAGCTTAAGGAAGACATGGAGCTCGGAGCCGAAGGGGATCTCAACGCCGCCGCGCCCTCCACAACTAGCTTCCCACCGCCGTGCTCTCTCTCTCGCCGTGGTCACCGGCGTGCTCTCTGTCGCCGTGGTCACCGCCGCTGTCGCCCGCTTATATAGCACACCCGCCAACGGCTCTCTGCTCAACGGCTCTCTGCTGGGTCCCACAAGCCACGCGTGCAATGGTCTGAATAAAATTGGTCGTCTCTGCCGCCTGGTCCCACCTGTAAGGGCCGAGTCAAAAGGTTGACCTAACGGAGACGGCAGAGTTCACGGAACAAGTCGGTGCGCACGGACTAGGGGCAAAACTGAGCACAATTCGCATCTGAGGGCAAAACTAAGTACATGGACACCACTGAGGGCAAAAGAATAATCAACCCTAGACTTAACCGTAATGAAAACTAGAGTGACCTAAGACTACATAGACAACCCTGACCCGGGTCTCCCTCCCCTCATGGGTACCAAAAGGCACCCGAAGGCGAGGGGAACCGGTGACGGCAGATCCCTTAGGCGGAGACCCTACCCTTTTTTCTTGGGAGAGGAGGTGGTGGATGCTGTGTGTTTCGTGGAGTCGACCTCGCATAGAACCTTAGTGGTTCACCGTGAACAATACACGATGACAGCCCGAACCCCAAGTAAAACACAATGCAAGTAATATGGACTCGACTGCTGGCAACAAGAAACAGAGAATCAGACAAATCTGCCATAGTTGTTCTCATTTTGAAATTTACATATTTCACCAGCCAAAGAAAAATTCAAACTCAGAAATGCAGTTTCGAGATTTGTGTCGTTTGCGTGAAGTTTTATCTGAACCGGAATTTTTCTCGTGTTCTAGTTATCTGCCATTAAAAAATGTTGGCTGAAAACAGGAGCAAATCTAGATACATTCGCATATAGCAAGATTCAACTATAAGCACCACAAATCCAAGTTCGTCTCCAATACAAACTTGTTACAGTGAGTTGCCGGAAATTCGGCTAGTCAACCAACCAAGAAAATAAACACACCCACACACATAGCACCTCTTCCATCTTGTCCAGCCCGCGACGGATCCTTTGATCAGCACCGCCACGCTGATGCGCCGATGATGGCACGATCCTGCCAGCCGAGGAGGAGGCACCCTTTTTCCTCGTTGAGCCGGTACCCGTCACCAGCGCCGTAAAGTCCTAGGAGGACCTGGCTCTGGC
This sequence comes from Triticum urartu, assembly GCF_003073215.2. Lineage (NCBI taxonomy): Eukaryota > Viridiplantae > Streptophyta > Magnoliopsida > Poales > Poaceae > Triticum > Triticum urartu. Next base: position 35,700,701 of record NC_053023.1, on the reverse strand, counting down.
CGACGGCCGCTGGGCTTAGCGGCACGGCCTCAAATCCACGGTCCTCCATGATGCGGCGCCACCGGTCTAGCCGCTCGTGTCGTGCCACCCGCTCAGCGCCCTCGCACGCCACCACATTGCGGATCTCAGGAGCCAAGAGGCATTGCTCGACCTTCATCCGTGGCGCTGAGTCTGCCGGAAATGTCGCGTCCAGCGAGTCGAAGATGGCCGAGTAGTAGTGCAGTGCCTCCAGGAACCTGTATACAAATTCAGCAATGAACTTTGTCCCCCTTTTTTAGAATGGATGATTTTTTTTTTGAATTAACACCACATTAGTTATGGCCACCAAATTTTGTCCCCCTTCAAATTTAACATTGCTATCAAATAAGATTCATCTATGCACTGTTGGTCTGTCACATGTTTCTCACCGATTACTTAACACAGTAATAACAAACACCACATTAGTTAAGTGCAAAAATCATATGATGGGTTATCCTCTTCTTGAAAAAAAAAATAAGAGCAAAAGAAATTTGAAAACAAGGATGAGTTTAATTTGGCGCGTACGTACCTGCCCAAGAAGTATGGGCCGTTATGGCCAGCTTCCTGCTCCACGAGCGTCATGATCTTGGGAGCCTGGTCACGGATCATAGACAGCAGCGGGCCGAGGTGAGCGCCGGGGACGCGGTGCATGCGGTTCACCGCGTTCACGGCCAGCGCCTCCCCGACGCGGCGCTGCAGAGCGGCAGGGCGCAGCCTCTCCAGCTTGTCGGCCACGGCGGCATGGAACTCGAACGGCACACGCAGCGACGCGGCGAGGGAGGCAAGGTGCCGCCCCGTCTCCCTTACAGCCGTGGCCGGGTGGCCCACCCCCGTCAGCCTTAGCGTCGGCGGGCCACCCGGCCGCGCCGCGAGCGCCTGGAGGAAAGCCGGCCACTGGTAGCCCTGGAGGATGTCGAGGTCGACGACGTGGACGCGGTCCTCGCCGTGGAAGGCCTCGAAAATGGCCTGGTTGGCCGTGAAGTGGGCGAACTTGATGTAAGGGCATGCCTGGTAGAGGATCTGGTAAATCTTTAGGGTATCGGGCGACGGCGGGAAGGGGTAAGGAGCGCCCGCACCGCGCGGGGAGATGGCGGTGCCGGAGGAGACCGAGAGGCGAGTGGCGAGCGCGTCGGCGAAGTAGGAGGCGACGCGCTGCATGGAGTCGCCGAGCGGCGAGGCGACGCGGCGGAGGAGGTGGAGGTGGCGGAGGGCGGAGGGCTGGTCGCCCTTGGACACGAAGTCGGCGCACGCCAGCAACAGGTGCACCAGCTGAAGACCGCTGTCCTGCTCCTGCATGCATGGAATTTGAATTGTCAGTAGCGATTACTGATTATTCCGGATTTGTTCGGCCAAAAAAGAACAATTGATTTGTAGCTGCATGAAGCCATGAACTCAAATCATTCATACGGGCGTCACGTATGTGTACTCTCTATGTGAAACATGCTTTGTTCATATTTAGTAGGCAGAAGACGTAGAACTTAATTATAATTCTTGAAAAGATCTTCAATATTTGTTGGAAATGCCGAATTACCAATTTTCATCTGGAGTAATATTTGACTTGCTGATTCTTGCTCTTTAAAATCTTGCGAGTGGAATCAATACAATATACTGAAAATGAGAAACTATGCACATTCTCAATGCATAATTTTTCAATAAAATGTGAGTTTTTCATTAAAATCCATATTTTACGAAATAATAAAGCTGAATCCTAGGTCATGACCACAACCTTCTTTCCTCCTCTGCAATTACTCTCTTTCATGCGCCTCTTTCTCGCGCTACCTTTTTTAGATAGAGGTTTAACGTCCGTCCTTAAAAATTAGGCCCTTAAGTTCATGGACTAGGGTTCAACAAGGAACAAAAATGGACAGCGGCGCATCGCGGAGGTTCTGCAAACAAACAGATGAAGGAGATACAAATCTCTCTTTCTCTCTCTCTCCCCCCCTCTCTCTCTCTCACACACACACATACAAACACACACACTCTCTCTCTCTCTCTCTCTCTCTCTCTCTTGCCCCCTCCCTCTCCCCCTCTCCCCTCAAATTCACCGTCGCCGACTTTGTCTGAGTCAAGTCAAGAGCTCAGGAGTTTGTTGAACCACAATTTAGCATTTCCTCGAAGCCTGATAGGCTGCTACTAACTACCCATCGGATGCCTTGTGTGACCTCGCTGAAATCGGCCATCACGAATGGTTTTCCCAAGGTGAGCCATTCAACTCCCCCTTCATCTGCCTCTTCCCCTTCCCCTTCTCCGTCTTACTCCCCCTTCTGCCCTTTCATCTTCTTCCACTCGGCTTGCCGCCCATTTCCCTCGTATCAGACAGTAAGAAAGGTTTGGCTTTCTAAGACTTGATTTTAGGTGTCCATGAACATATTACGCCCTCAATTGCTCTTTGTTGGCACGTTAGTTTGTGTGTGTGCATCGGATTTTACGCTGTGTGCATTCTAACTATGCAAAATGTCGAGTGTGTGCGTATTGTGTTTGTCTGGATCCCTCGATGCGGCATTTGATTCAATATAAAGGGCCTTTTTTAAAAAGCATTAAATATGGCATACTTTTGGCAAGTTGGGTTAAAACAGCGGTCTCAATCTGACTTGGCTATAATCTACTACCACACCACCCCCACGTACGGAATGCATGGACTGCGACCATTTGGCCAATTGTGACAGCCTGCGTACCAAATTCAAAGACTACCAAAGAAGATGGAGTAAAAAAACAGTGCATAACCGCAACCTAAATCCTCAAGTCTACGTAAACAGTCTGTGTAACTTGATGCATGGTTGCCATCGCATGAACATAAAAATAAAAATAAAAATTGATGCATGGCTGTTACTCTTAGTTACCTGCTCAGCCTGATCTGACTGTATTACTGACCCCAGCATGCTGTGCAAGGAGGAAGAATCTGCCCACTGGTCAGGCTTTGCCATTTGGTGCTGCAACGGCAAGCCATCTGCAGCTCCGAACTGGCTGGCGTAGTAGAGGTGATCGGGCTGCAAACCTCCCACCTGAATCCCTCTGCCGACCGCCGCCTCGTCCCTGGTTCCGTACACCGGCTCCGGCATCGCCAGGCACTCGGAGAGCGTCGGCAGCTGCGTGGCACTGGTGCCGGCAGAGGAGGAGCCGCCGGCATCCTTCTCCGGCGGCAGCTGGTACGCCAGGTACCCTTCCTCCAGGAAGGAGGAGTTCAGGGATGGCAGAGCAAGGTTCTCGCTGTTGTTAACGTAGGACGAGGAGCAGGAGAGGTTGCTCTTGCTGCTGTTGCTGTGGGCGTTGTTGACGAATCCCTTGTGGAGCGGGCTCTGCGACGACTTACCCTTGCCATAGCCGGCGAGATTGCTGGGGCTCCCCGTGTCCATGCCGTGCAGGGTGCCATGCATGTAGCTCTGTTGGCTGGTGCTGTTGTTGTAGAGGCTGGAGAAGGTTCTCCTCGGGGAGGCGACCATCTCTCTCTTTGGGGAGGACACCATGTAGTCCCGCTTGGGTGAAGACATCATGTAGTCCCGCTTGGGAGAAGACACCATGTAGTCCCTCTTGGGAGAAGACGCCATGAAGTCCCTCAGAGGGCTGAAGTCCCTCCTTGGGGAGGACATCAAGAAGTCAGCGCCCGAGGCGGCGCCAGCGCCGATCTGGTCGGCGAAGAGCGACTCCCACATGGCGAGGTCAGGCGACTGGATCTCGCCGTCGATGTCTCCATCGAACCTCAGCGCTTGCAGGCCCGCTAGGGCGTCGATGGCGTCGGGGTCCGCGGAGGAAGCGACGATGTTCGACTCCGAGAAGGAGGCGGTGGGTGATGTCGGCGCTGCTGGCTGGTGCTGTAGCTGCTTCGTGCCGGAGCTCATGTCAACAGCGCAGTTCAGCGTCCCCATGCGTGAACACATGAGATATCGTGTCCCAACTACACCGGCAACGATGCATCTAACACCATCAACTACTCGACCAAATCGTTGTTGAAGCTAGCTAGCTTTGGGTTTCAATCTCAGAGATGTTTCATTTGGTCCAGCTTCCCTGATAGGTCTTGAAATATGGGAGCTAGCTAAGCAGCAGAAGCGTGTGCCCTGAAATATGGGTCGACGAGCTTGGAGCCATCATGTTGGCATGTACGCACATGCACATCACGTAGAGACAAAGGCGGTGTTTTGGTTGGTTGGTCGGGAAGAAAAATTGGTTTTGCTACATTCCTTCTGTACTCTTTTGTTGTTGGCTATGGCTTATTGGTGAAGGTTACCTGCCAGCAAAACGATAAACAGGTCTCACAAGAGGGCAGGTCCTCCAAAGTGAAGGAGACAATTGAGCCGCCTAGGAGGAAACGCAAGGCAGCTTTGATAAAGAAATCTGGAGACAGATGCCTAATGCTCCAACTTATGCTCCAGACAATAGAGTCGCCTAGGAGGAAACGCTAAGGCAGCTTCCATAAAGAAATCTGGAAATCTCGAGAGAGAAACCTTTATACTCCAGCCAGATATATATTCCAACAGTCTAGGCAACGGCTGGGACGAACGTGCGATCGGCTGAGAGAAAGATGTTAAAGAGCGTGGCTGTTTTACTAGCCTGGGCAATCAGCTGGGATGGGGGTAACAAATGGTCTTTTGATAACAAGGCTAGCTCGATTGATCGTATCTTTGATAAAATCAAGTGTGATGCACACAGCTGGTCTGAAGCTGGCGCTAAATGCCTGGAATTGCGTTCTTCTAGGGTTTTATGGTAATGATAAATCCCGAGATAAATACACCACAAGTCATAGAACTTGCACGCGGCGGTCAGTTTAGTGCACAAACTTGTAAGATACATGTTTCTGGTCATCAAACTTGTCATTCCGTTCATATACAGTGCTTTCTACTGTATTCAGCTATATAATGTACACGCATGGCGTGCCAACCTGACAGGAGCCCACTGTCAGTGGTGGGTAATCCGCGTGCACTATTTTTTTCTTCAGACAGCACCCCTGCATTTTATTTATTTACACACAAAAATCCGCAAAAAATTATGAATAATGTTGGACCGGCACTCACATTCGAACACAAGACCTGGTACGTTGGCCTCGCTTAGATAGCCACTTGAACTCGTAACTGTTGACATTTGTAGAGCACAATTACCTTTATATAACACAGGCCGTACGAGTTAAAATAGAAATCAAAACGAGAAAAGGGGAAGGCACCGGTTCAAACCTATGACCGCATAAGCTCGCCCCATGTGCGAGCACCAACCATCCGGCCACAATGGGTTTAAAAAAAATCATCAGCCACAATGACATTTAAATAGATAAACATAATTTGTCTTATGTATTCTTGTTTCTTTTTTACATTTTCAGAAAATTACTTATATTCTAGATAAACATTTTGGACAAATGAACTAGATTTTTGTTTGAATTTGTGTAATCTTAAATTTTAAAATCTAGACAAAACCAAATATAGCACAGAATAAGTGTACGTAATTTTATTTTTGGACAAAATCAACTAAATTTTTGTACGAATTCGAATAATTTCACAGAAAAATGTAGATAAAAAATGTAGTGCAGAATGAATGTACGTAAATTCTTCTGGACAAATAAATGAAATTTTTGTTTGAATTCAAATATTTTAAATTCGAAAATCTAGATAAAAGAAATTACAGGTCAGCATAAATGTACGCAATTCTTTTTGGACAACTGAACTATTTTTCTGATTGAATTTAAATAATCTAGATAAAAGAAACTACAGTTCATAAGGAATATAAGTCAATTTCTTTCGGACAAATCAACATAATTTATTATAAATTCGAAAATCTAGATAATAATTATATGCAAAAAAGTACATAATTTTTTTGGACAAATCAACTAAATTTTTGTTTGAATTCAAATAATTTAAAATTTTAAAATATGGATAAAAGGTAATATAGTGCACAATGAATGTACACATTTTTTGGGGATAAATCAACAATATTTTGTTTGAAATCCAATAATTTGAAATTCTAAATTCTAGAGAAAAGGAAATATGGGTCACAATGAATGTAAGTATTTTTTTCAGACAAATCAACTTTTTTTTTGAATTTTAATAATCTATATAAAAGAAATATAGTTCATAGT
>NC_053023.1:35649604-35693625 GCF_003073215.2 Triticum urartu | reverse complement strand
AAGGCGTCTCAACCCAGAGAGATCAAAGAATCAGTGTTCTTCGCAACCTCTTCAACCGCTTCAAGCGAAATGACAATGAGAATGTCCAGCACACATTTGACCGACTCACTGACATCACAAATGAGCTTCAAGCCCTCGGCGCCACTGAGATCACCAAACATGAAATCGTCAAGACGCTGCTGAGATCACTTGATAGTTCGTTTGACCTCCTAGCCCTGATGATTCAAGAACATCCTGATTTCAAGACACTCGATCCATCTGACATACTTGAGAGGCTCAACACACATGAGTTTCAGCTTTCTGAGAAAAGAGATATCTACGGTCCAAACTATGGGCGAACTTGTGCCTTGAAGGCAAAAGATGTTTCCTCATTTGAAGAAGAATCTGACAGCAGTTCTGATGATCCTGAAGACATTGGAAGAGAACTTGCAATGCTAGTGAAGAAGTTCCAAAAATTCACCAAGAAAAAAGGCTTCAGAAAATCTTCACGATCAAGCTCAAGGAATGATGAAGCTTCTGCTCATGACTACAAGAAGAAAACTGAACACTTCATCTCTGAGTGTCCACAGTGGGACAATGAGAACAGAAGGAAGAAGAAGAGCAAGGAATATGATTCTGACGACAAGAAGAAGAAGAAATACTCAAAGTCTTCTTCCAAGTCTTCCTCAAAGTCTTCATCACACAAGAATAGCTCATCTGGCAAGGCACGTGCGTTTGTTGGCAAGGAAATGGATTCAGAGGAGGAGTCTGCTTCTGAGGAGGCAGAGGTGGAGTCTGAGGAGGAGTCTGATTCTAGCATTGCGAGTCTGGCTACAGCATACGTCGCCAAGTCCATCTTCAACACTGAAGACAATGACTTCATCACCGACACCGATGCAAATGACAAGAACGACTCCACTCCTACCTACTGCTTCATGGCACGCGGTGCCAAGGTAAACACACGCACTACTCGCTATCAAACATCTAGTGACGATGACTCTGACTGTGATGCAAAACCCAGCTACAAAACACTTGCTAAAATTGCAACTGAACAACAGAAAGCTATAGAACATATTCAAAAACTGTTAGACAGAAGCGATGATCTGTTGGGTGCTGAAATGACTCGATCTGAATCCTTAATTGAAGACATAAAAAATCTTCATGTTAAGTATCAGGAACTTGAAGATCGTCTTGATACTCTCTCAACAACTCATGAGAATCTTTCCTATGATTATCTTCAAAGGAAGCAAGAACTTGAGAAATTGAGAACGGCTCATGAAGATCTTCAAAAGGAAAACGAGTCACTTCGCACCGAATAGATCAGTTCCGCTCAGGAAGGATTTGAACCACCATGTCTTAAATGCATTGAGCGTGATAATGCTGCTTCTGTTGCTGGATGTTCCACTGCTACTGCTGTTCCAATATCTTCAACTGTTGATGTGGTAACTAACCCCTCTGCTGAGGATACCATTGCTATTGCTGATGAGAATGCTAGGTTGAAGACATTGCTTGAAACAGGGATGTACAAAAGTCTTAAAGGACATCAGACATTATGTGATGTCCTCAAGAAGCAGATTCTGAACCGAAACCCTAGGAAAGAGGGTGTTGGGTTCGTGAGGAAAATAAATGCAGATGGCTCTTACTGGAAACCTGAGAAGTACCCCAAAACCACATGGGTTGCTGCAAAGGAACTTTCAGCAGATCCATCCAATTTATCTGGCTTCACTTGTGCTAACCCCATTATCATTGATGAATCCTTTGATGCAAACTATAAACTGTTTAAGAATCAGAATGGTGAAGTGTTTGCCAGGTACATTGATACTAACTGCAGGAATGGACCGCCTATGAAGAAGATCTGGGTTCCGAAAAAGTGTCTGGAAAAACTTCCTGTGAATGTCTTCATGACACCTCACTTGAAGAAGACAAACCTCAGACCAAAGGCTTCATACGGTCCAATGGCTTCATACAAACAGAGGACTCACCTGAGTCACACTAACGCAAATGTTTTGCAGGGAAACCATACTCAGGCATATGAATATGAGAGCGGTTCATCGAACCGTCATGTTCATATGACCAAAAATTATTCTGCTTATTCCTATGAGTATTATTGTACACCTGCTAGACTGTTTGCTAAGGCTTCAAAGCCAAAATTCTCAGATGCTGCACTTAGACTTATTGCTTCTAAGCCACCCTTGAAGATGTGGGTGGTTAAGAAAGCTTAACTCTTTTTTGCAGGGAAAGGTCTCCAGCAGAAAAACATAATCTTCTTACGCTATTGCTGGGGACCTTAAAAATCTTGTAAGGCGCAAGATAGAATGCCCGAATGGCATCATTATGTACCTCATTCCTGAATCGCATGCTACTCTCCCTATTAGTCCTAATCTGGATCTAAGTCTTCATAACCCACTGGTTCGTCAAATGTTTTTGCTTCACAATTCTCTTTGTGAAGCCTATCCCCCTAACTGCACTGTAGGGTACGACACCAGCGACTTCAAAGTCTTCAGAATGGATTATTGACAGTGGGTGTACAAATCACATGACTGGCAAAAGAAGCCTTCTTATGGACTCAACCTTACGTCCATCCGACAAGAGCCACATCACATTTGCTGACACTGGTAAAAGTAAGGTATTGGGTCTAGGTAGAGTTGCAATCTCAAAGGATCAACATATGGATAAAGTCATGCTTGTTGAATCCCTTGGCTTCAACTTAATGTCTGTCTCAATGCTTTGCGATTTGAACATGATCGTAATGTTTGGAAAATATCGTTGCCTAGTACTAATGGAATCTGACAAGTCTCTAGTGTTTGAAGGGTATCGAAAAGATGATTTGTATGTGATAGATTTCTCAGCAGGACCACAACTTGCAGTATGTCTTCTTGCAAAAGCTTCAGAATGCTGGCTTTGGCATCGGAGGCTTGGGCATGCTGGCATGAGGAACCTCCACACTCTTGCGAAGAAGAAGCATGTCATAGGCATCGAGGGCGTCAAGTTCAAGAAAGATCACTTATGCGGTGCCTGTGAAGCAGGGAAGATGACAAGGGCAAAACATCCTTCGAAGACAATCATGACTACTACACAACCCTTCGAACTGCTCCACATGGATCTTTTCGGATGTCTTCAGACGCTTCGCCAATCGAGCTATGAACAATTTTGGCGCCAAGATAAAGCACATTAGAAGTGACAATGGCACTGAATTCAAGAACACTGGCCTTGATACATATCTTGATACATTGGGCATCACACATGAATTCTCAGCTCCGTACACACCACAGCAGAATGGCGTCGTCGAACGCAAGAACAGAACACTCATTGAGATGGCCAAAACAATGCTAGATGAATACAAGACTCCAAGAAAATTCTGGACTGAAGCTATTGACACTGCATGCCATACAATCAATCGTGTTTATCTTCACAAGCTTCTGAACAAGACATCCTATGAACTCCTAACTGGCAAGAAGCCAAATGTTAGTTACTTCAGAGTATTTGGCGCAAGGTGCTGGATCAAGGACCCACACCACACCTCAAAGTTTGCACCAAAAGCACATGAGGGCTTTATGCTTGGATATGGAAAAGATTCGCACTCCTACAGAGTCTTCAATCTCTTTCATTACAAAGTGGTTGAAACAGTGGATGTGCGGTTCGATGAGACAAATGGTTCACAAAGAGAGCAACTGCCAAATGTGCTAGATGAAGTTCCAGCTAGTGAATCAATCAAGCTTATGGGAACTGGAGAGATTATACCTTCTGAAGCTCATCCTGAGGAAGAACTTATCATCTCAGCACCTGATCAACATGAAGACAATGCTCATCCTGAAGACATTCCTCCCAACAACAACACAGATCAGCAAGAGCAAAGTCTTCGCCCTATACATCCTCGTGTTGCCAATGAAGTGCAAATTGACAGAATAATTGACAGCATCAATGCACCTGGCCCACTCACTCGTTCAAGGGCAACTCAGCTAACAAATTTCTGTGGGCACTTTGCATTCGTATCAATATCAGAACCCAAGAAAGTTGAAGAAGCCTTCATGGAACCTGAATGGATTCAAGCTATGCAAGAAGAGCTTCAACAGTTTGAACTGAATAATGTATGGGAACTGGTCAAGCGTCCTGATCCACGGAAGCACAACATAATAGGCACCAAATGGATATACCGCAACAAGCAAGATGAGCACGGTCAAGTTGTCAGAAACAAAGCTCGTCTCGTTGCTCAAGGATATACTCAAGTGGAGGGCATTGACTCCGATGAAACATTTGCTCCCGTGGCTAGGCTTGAAGCCATACCCATTCTGCTGGCTTATGCAAATCATCATAACATACTTCTATATCAAATGGATGTGAAAAGTGCCTTTCTCAATGGCAAAATTGAAGAAGTGTATGTTGCACAACCGCCTGGCTTTGAAAATCCAAAACATCCTGACATGGTATACAAGCTCAACAAGGCACTGTATGGCCTCAAACAAGCCCCTAGGGCCTGGTATGACACACTCAAATACTTCCTGAAGAGCAAAGGCTTCATACCTGGTTCCCTGGATCCCACTCTTTTCACGAAGACATATGATGGTGAACTGTTTGTGTGCCAAATATATGTGGATGACATTATCTTCGGCTGCACCAATCAGAAGTACAGTGAAGAATTTGGATATATGATGCAAGAGCAATATCAAATGTCCATGATGGGGGAGCTGAAGTTCTTCCTTGGTCTTCAAATACGACAACAACGCAATGGCATCTTCATATCTCAAGAGAAGTATCTCACAGATTGCCTGAAGAAGTTCGGTATGCAAGACTTCAAAGGCTTCACAACACCAATGCCAGCCAAACATCATCTAGGTCCTGACGACAATGGTAAAGGGTTCGATCAAAAGGTATACTGCTCCATGATTGGTTCTTTGCTTTATTTATGTGCATCTAGGCCAGATATTATGCTTAGTGTTTGCATGTGTGCTCGATTTCAAGCGGCACCAAAGGAGTCGCATCACTTAGCTGTGAAGCGAATTCTTCGATATTTGGCTCACACCCCAACTCTAGGATTATGGTATCCAAAGGGCTCAGAGTTTGATTTGGTTGGATTTTCGGATGCTGATTATGCTGGTGACAAAGTTGATCGCAAGTCTACATCAGGCACATGTCACTTTCTGGGACGCTCACTTGTATGTTGGTCTTCAAAGAAGCAGAACTGTGTATCTCTCTCCACTGCTGAATCTGAATACATTGCTGCTGGATCTTGATGCGCTCAGCTTCTGTGGATGAAGCAAACACTCAAGGACTATGGCATTCATCTGAAGCAAGTGCCACTTTACTGCGACAACGAAAGCGCCATCAAGATTGCCAACAACCTAGTTCAGCACTCGAAGACAAAGCACATTGAAATTCGTCATCACTTTCTCAGAGATCATGTTGTGAAGGAAGACATTGATATCATACACGTCAACACTGAAGAGCAATTGGCAGATATCTTCACCAAGCCCTTGGATGAGAAGAGGTTTTGCAAGTTACGGTGTGAGCTAAATATCCTGGAATCCTCAAATGTCCTGTGATCAGGCACACATTCTAACACTTATGCATATGATGACTTAGATGTGCAACACACAAAGTAAAGTATATCTTCAATCAATGAAGACATACATTCTAAGTGTGAATACATTAATGTGGAATTTGACTTCGGAGCGCCACGATAATTGTGCGCCGTGTCTGGGTCTAATACTTCCTATATGGTGGGTAACGCCACCACCAAACGTTCCATTTTGAAGTGTTTTACGCATGGTGTTACCTTGCAATATCTTCACATTTGGTTTGGCTTCGAACTCAACATGTCTTCATGATTATCTTCACTACGTTGATTATATAGATATATATATATATATACTAGTGTTCTGTCCTCTACAGCATTCACTTATAGCTATGTCTTCTTGGTTGAATCTTTTGAACTAAGTGAATGTGATCGGACCCTAATCTCTCTATGCTTTCTATCTCAAATTCTATCTCTCCAAGTCATATGCATTCTATTGAAACTATCGAATGTCTTCACTGCGTCGTTGTCAGCAGAAGATACAGAGACAACCATAAAGTCCGTTTTCAATGCTCATTCCTCCACATAAAATCCGGAGAAGCAGGAACGACCGCCCGACAATCCAGGCGTGCGTGGGACGTGGAACAAACCCCAAACTTCCGCAAACTGGCCACGCGTTCCTCAGATGCGAACCGCCAGGGGCACCTGTGTAATAGCACAGTGCCGCCCCTGAGCCTATAAATTCACACTTACCGCGGTCATTATCTCCTTCTTCCACCCTCGCACGAACCCTAGCGCCACCACTAGCACTCGACGATGCGGGCGACGAAGCGCTTCGCTGCCGCAACCTCTCCGACGCCGTCCTCACGCCGACCGCGGACATCGTTCTCTCCGCCGTCGCCATAGGTGTCTTCCGTCGCCAAGTTAGGGCACGGAGGACTGAACTGCTCGGCATCATCTCCCACTTCCGTCTAGCAGTTCCAAGTGTGGTAAATAAAACTTCTTTTTACAGCCCCGTTTGATCTCATGGTTCTGTCACTTTCTACCATAAGAGGTTTATCTTCACACAAGTTAGATCTCTCAATCTGCATCTCATAACATGCCTAGTATATTCACTTGTGCTTCATAAAGTAGTTAGATTCCTCACTTGTATTGATCTGTGGGTTCGTACAAATCTGGAACCAACTTCTTATCTATGAGTGAATGTCTTCGCACGATGAGGTCAGTGTCTTCTAAACTGATTAATCTCAAAAACCTTCTGAGAATGCATATGACCTATTCCCCTTCCCTCGCACCTTAATGCTGTCACAGGTACATGTCCGTGGGAGAATCCTTCGGTTCTCATAGTATGCATTCATTTGCAGAATTCCTACAGCATCACATAAACTCTCCTGAAGCCAGTTCCTGTTGGTCCAGAAAAGGAAAGCCTTTGAAGCCTTTGAAAGTTTTGAAGCCTTTCAAGTTAAAGTTTGTGGCTTCAGAAGCAGCAGCAAGGAAGGGGGGCAGACAGAGACGTGAAGGAACTTCCAAAGATCTGCCTGAAGACTTGGCAGAAATGTATAAAACAGATCCTGAAGAGAGCTATGGGCAGCGCAAGACTCGAATCCAATGGATTCGACGCTATTGGGCAGAACAATGGTTCAAATACCGCTTCGTCACCCAGGAGTATGCTGAAAAGAGTGCCATCAAGAGACCATGGGGGGTATCTTATACAAGAACCTTGTACCCAGGACCAGAGATGAAGCCATTGCTCAAGGCTTCTACCCGTGCATGGTCCGAGGACCACAGCCTGATGATGCACATCCGTCGTCACTTCTCTGGTGTCGTGACGACAATCTATTCAAGCGCAACTACCAGTTTGCCCAACAGTCAGCGAAGCAGGACAAGAAGAAATATGGGTTAGACTTCAACCCTGGCCCCTCCGCACCAAGGGCAGATGGCACACGCTACGCAGAACCCAATATCATCGGTCCGTTTGCCAACCTTGAGGGCCTCATCACCCACATCTTAGTCCAAAGGACTGCCGTGAATGACCCTCCAGCTGACTCTGATTCTGATGAAGCTCCTGCTGTACCGAAGCCAAAGCAGTCCAAGAAGCCAAAAGCTTCAAAGCCGGCCCCTTCGTCAAAAATCTCAAGGGCGAAGCCATTGAAAACTGCACCTCCTGAAGTCAGTGTGCAGTCTGAAGACGTATCCTGCGTCTCCAAGCCCTAGAAGGAAAAGGTGCCCCAGCAACACACCAGCAAAGAGCTCACTGCTGCTGCCATTCTGCGCAGCGAAGCCATTGATCTATCAAGCGATGAAGATCTTGGAGATGACGCTCTAGAGCAGCTTATCAAAAGAAAAGAAGAAGCTGAAATCTTCAACAATTTGCCTCTCTTTGATGTCGCCATCATCCACAACTTCATCGACGAATGGTTTGCCTCACCAGACATCAGCTTCGAAGATCTGCAGCTGCCTGTTGGCCTCAGCGTCGCCTTTCAAGGCACAATCGCTTCAGAACTTGCCATTGCTCAGCGCATTGTTGAGCTGAAGCAGAAAATTAATCATGAAAAGGCTCAGTTTAAGAAGAACATGGCCAAGCTCAGTGTGCAAGAAGTGAAGAGCTTCAAGACCATGCTGCATGAGCTCAAATAAAATTTTCTGAAAAAGCGTGCAGAAGCTCAGGGCTCACGTGAGCGGATGAAGTCTTTGGCAGAAAGATGCGTGCAAGCCTACAATGAGGCCGAAAAGCGCAAGGCACTTGGGCGTCCTGGCATCGACCCCAAGATGGCCGCAAAGAAAAAGAAGAAGACTGTTCCAGCTGAACCAGAGGCACCAAGGCAAGAAGCTGTTCCGATTGTCTTCCCAACCACAACGACTGGCTCGAAGCCAAAGAGCCGGTCAACAGCTTCAGAGCTCAAGAAGACTAGAACTGCTGAAGCTGAAGCCAGGAAAAGGAAAAGCTCTGAAGCCTCTCCTACTGCGCCCAGCAAAAAGAAGCGCAAGATCAAGAAATCTCGGGCTGCTCCCACAGAGCCCTTGATGGTTGAACCTATCTCCATGGTTCACCCCAATGCAGAACGCCAATTGACAGTTCATGAGCCTACTTCCACAGAGGCTCCTGAAGCTGAAGACATACCAGCAGCCGACCCAATAGCTGCTGAAGACATTGGTCATCAGGACAATGTACAAGATGATGCAGCCCTTCCTCAGAATGAACAAAGCGAACTCATCAGCATTGGTCGTCCTCTGACGCCAATTGCACAAGATGCGTCATGGGCGGATCGCCCTCAAGAGGAAGAAGACTTTGAGGCCCAGCCCGCTCCAACACCACAGGCGTCATCTGCGTTCCGCAGGCTTCGCAAAGGTCCTAGGCCTCGAGTCTGTGATGAAGACATTCCGGCTGCATCAGCCGAAGAAAATGAAGGAGTACCACAAGATCCCACGCTCCCGCTACACCAAGAAGCAGTTCTCCAGGAGAACGTGCTTGTGACTGGCCCTCCTGCTAGTCAAGCGGAGGCTGAAACTGTTGAGGCTGCCACAACCAACACTGAAGCCAATGTGGAGCCCTCCCCACCAAAAGCTTCAGCAGACAGCGAAGCTACTGAACCAGACACTTCTGTTCCTGAGTCTGCTGCTGGTCCTCAATCTGATTACCATGTTGAGCACAGGCCTCATGTCCAGAAGCCAGTTCCAAGGCTGCCAAGGTTCCCAGGTCCTGCATCAGCACCTGGTTCCTTTGACATCAATAGCTTCAAGGCAGACAATACATTTTTCAATAGCTCCAAGAACCCCTATTCAAGGGAAAGGATTGTATCAGATAGGTTCTGGAGCTATCCTCAGCGCAGCTACTATTTGTGCATCTTATACAACCAAGGTCGCATCTTCCCGCACAAGCGCCTTGATGTTGAAGCCATTGCTGGTCTGCCCTGCTTAGAGGAAGCACTGGATTGCTTCAGGCAAGTGGGTCTGCTGCCGTTTATAACTGATGAAGAGCACTGGAATGAAGAGCTTATGCTTCAGTTCTATGCCACCCTCCATATTAAAGGATACAACAGAGATCCGAAGACTTGGGTCCTGGAGTGGATGACCGGCAATGTCCATCATGAAGCCAATGCATTTGATATCATTAAGCTCACCGGCCTGCCCACTCCTGGCGAATTCTTCGAGGAAGGCTGTCAACTCCATGCTGAAGCTATTGAGAGCATATTCCAGAGGCCTGAACCTAATATGAGTCAGATGCTCTCAATGATGAAGCCACTGCCCCAAGATGCTCCTTATCCAACAGAGTTCTTCGTTGAAGACTTTGAGTACCTGCCGAGGACCATATATCACATCATCCGGCGGACTCTCTGGCCCGTTAAGGGACACTCTCCAAATGCCAAGATTGAGGGAGCAATGAAGACTATGATATTCTGCATCCTTCATGGCAAGTGCTTCAACGCACAGGATTTCTTCATACGCCAACTTGCAGCGTCAGGCTCAGATTTATTTGGTTTGAAGTTCTATGCTCCTTGGGTGATGAAGCTGATCAAACTGCACTCTGCAATCTCGTATCAGCCCTCAGCCCGAAACCATCGGATTTTCTTGCCAGATGTGGATACCTCAAATGAAGCTATATATCCTGAGCCTGCCAAGCAACCGTTGAGTCTTCAGAATGCAGAACACCAGAGCTTCACTAAGAATGATGAAGGTGTTGAAGCCATCTCCAGGGTGTATCCTTTGGCTGGCACTACACGTGCGCCACACCCTGCTTCAACTGAAGCCACAGATAGTGCAACTGCTTCAAGACCCAAGAAGCGCACTCGTGTTCTCACTGACCGAGAGCTTCTTGTGGCCCTTCACCAAAAGCAAGATAGGCATCACGGCTGGCTAAAGTGTCAGATGAAAAGCCTCTTGGTGGATGTCAATCGTCTTCGAAACCTTGCCACCAAGAATGCTTTCGTTACACATGAAACCTGCCGTCGTACATGGAAAGGGCTCTCAATGATATGTACTAAAGCTGAACTTGAAGAGGATGGCTTCACGGAGCGATTCAAGTTTGACACCACACCTCCTAGAAGGGTTGTGATGCGCAACACACCATCACTTGAAGACTCTGAGTTTTCTTCATCTGCTGCCACAATCACTGCCAGAATCATTGATGAAGAAGACGATGCTACATCACCGCCACCTGCTTCAGCACCTCCAAGCTCTTCTGCACCGCCAAACAACTCCAACGACCCTGCTGCTCCTGGAAACGAGTAGACACTCTATGTCTTCAAACCTTTTTGGTCCTTGCTGACAAAAGGGGTAGAAGCATATGGGTTGATAGTCTTCAAGCGGGTCCATATGGGTGGGTGCTTTATGTTTTGCTATATTTTGCTTTGTGTTTACAACTCTCGTTTTTGCTTCATTTGGTTCTTTGAGTTGTAACACTAAAACTCGATGGTCGTCTGCTACTCGTTTGCTACCCTGTATGCGAAGATAAATTCCGCATGTGCAACGATAAATTCCGCACTTATCTCATTCTGCAGACGTCCATTTTACATTATGCATGTCATTATCTTCATATACTTTCACATGCATAGTGGATTGTCATCATAAGCTGAAGTGGATCTCCACAAGTACAACCTTCCATGTGCATTTGCATTCCAAAAGCAAATTAACTTATATGCACATCTTCAGGGGGAGCCCTTGCAACTTATGAAGACAATTCCTTATCCTTTACAATTTTACAGACTATATTCCCCGTTGAAAACTTCAACTAGTTTGTCAACAATCACCAAAAAGGGGGAGATTGTAAGTGCATCTAGTGCCACCCCTAGTTGGTTTTGGAGTATTGACGACAAACCTAGTTGAGGGACTAATGTGTTTGTGAGAATTGCAGGATAACACAGGTAGAAGTCCCTCATTGATTCGGTTTTACTACCAGAGATGACCCCTAAAAATGTATGAAAACATTGAAGACAAAGGTGGTATATGAAGATATTCACATTGAAGACTATGACAAAAGAAGACACGTTATGAAGCCTATGGAGCTCGAAGACTTAGATCTTTCGTAGTTCTTTTTCTTTTGTGTTGAGTCATAGGAACCACCGTACTGTTAAGTGGGGTCCAGGAGAACCAGTCAGAATGATTGAAGTGATGCCTAAAACAAAAACCTATGTCTTCGAGTGAAGACAATGAGAGCGAATCTTGTCCAGAGCCGGACAAGTCAGCTTTGCTTGTAGCCCAAGTAAAGTTGCCATGAGAGTTTGAAATCTGACCGTTGAGACACGTGTCAGTTCCTTAGTGACCTAGGGTCATTTCGGACAAATCAGGTCGGGTTGCCAAGTGGCTATAAATAGCCCACCCCCACAACCATAAATGGTGGGGCTGCTCAGATTTCAGTGCACGGCTTTTGTCGTTTGAGAGCAACCCACCTCGAAGCCTTTGAGAGAAAATTTCTAGCGAGGAGAAAAGCCCTAACCACCCAGAGCCAGAGTAAATTGGGCATCACTTAAGTCTTCTTGTCTGTGTGATCTGAAGACTTATTACACTTGAGGACTGTGAATCCTCCAGACGGTTAGGCGTCGCGTTCAGAGCATCCAAGAGACATTGTGGATTGCCAGTGAACGAAGTTTGTGAAGGTTTGGAAGTCTACCTTGAAGACTTACCAGAGTGATTGGGCGAGGACTAAGTGACCTTAGCTCAAGGAGAATACGGTGAGGACTTGGTGTCCTGAACTGTGTGTTCAGGACTGGGTGTCCGGGACTGTGTGTCCTAAGGTTTAAATACTTAGCCGCTCCAATCAGACGTACAGTTGTCACAGCAACTGGAACTGGTCCAACATATCATTGTCTTCAACGAGTCACTGGTTTCACCTTCACTTCCTTTTCTTACTGTTACTCATTGTGAAGACATTGCATGCTTGCTTTATCTTTTGTCTTCACAACATGAATGTATGATCTGTTTGGCTTCATAACTTCTTCCTACCTGATCCTTATTACACTGCAGTTGTTTGTCGTTGTGCTTTCACTCTATTGAATACTTGACCATGGCTGGCCTAGTGTAATCTAACTTCCGCTGCATAGTAATAGGCATAATCTTCGCTGTTTGTCTTCATAACTCCCACGTGTTGAAGACTTTCATAAAAATCGCCTATTCACCCCCCCTCTAGTCGATATAACGCACTTTCAGTGCTCATCGTCACCTCCAGGAATGTCAATATCTAGCCCCGAATATTGGTCCACCACCTATCAACCAAGACACGAGCATAGCCCGCTCGAATCGGGTTGCAATGGAAGGTTGCCTCGGGGGGATTTGTAAAAGCAAGGGCGTCCGCCACCTTCATGGATATGTTCTTCATTTTAAAGTGTCGTTCGCAGTTAGTGTTCTCCATGATGTCATCCACTGGGTAGCTATCCAGCAATGCGTCGCCCGGGGCGGAACCCACGCTGCTTCTCGGCATGGATGGGACGGTGCTATCCAATGGTGGATCATCCGCTAGTTGTTGAGACCCCCTTTGCTGGCTAAGTGAGTTGATCTGCTCCTGCTGCCGCTGGAATTTGACTGCCAAGTCCGTGTGCGCTGATTCTAGGCCTTGAAAGCGTTCATAGTCTAGCTTCCTCTGCTCCTCCTCCATCTTCCTCTTCTTCTCCTCCGCAATCTTCTGTCTCGCACGGGTTCTGTAGTCGGCGTTCTAGTCCGAAAACCCCTCATACCACGGAATAGCGCCCATGGCTCATGTTCTTCCCGGGTGTTCAGGATTTCCCAGGGCACGCGTAAGCTCGTTGTTCTCTCTGTTGGGCTCGAACAACCCCAATCGAGCCTCTTCTATTGCAACAAGTAGCTTATCTTCGGCTCCGTCCAGACATGCCTTCTTCGAAACTTTGCCTGTCTTCGGGTCCAACTCCCCCCCATGCGCATAGAACCAAGTCCTGCACCTAGGGGGCCAGCTCAATGTTTCTGGAGTGACACCTGCATCCAGCATCTCTTTCTCAGACTTATCCCACTTAGGCATTCCCACCGCATAGCCACCTGGCCCCAGCTTATGGAACTTATCCTTTTTTGCGGCATTGGCCTTATTTATTCTCGACCGTTCCTTAGATAATTCCGAATCCTTGAATTTCATGAAATCGTCCCAATGAGCACTTTGCTTCTCTAGTGTTCCCTCGAATACTGGAGTCCTCCTTCCTCCGTTGACGTACTTGGCCCATTCACGAATCTTGTGGTTCTTAAATGCAACCGCCATCTTCCTAAGAGCAGCGTCCTTGACTTTCTCCACATCTGCATCTGTGAAATGATCTGGTAGGGTGAAATGTTCCATGAGCATTTCCCAAAGCAGAAGTTTTTGTCTGTCGTCGACAAAAGTAACTCCTGGACGTGGCTTTGCTGGCTCTCTCCATTCTTGAAGGGAGATCGGGAGTTGGTCCTTCACAAGAACTCCGCACTGACGAATGAACTTGTCCGCAATCTTCTTAGGCGCTAATGGTTCGCCATTAGGTCTGATGGCCTCGATATTGTACTTTACGTCCTCCTTCAACTTTTTGTTCGGGCCATGTTTCCTGTTGCCTGAAGATTTGCTCGATCCGGATGGCTAAAAGAAGAAAGATCGATTCGTTAATATATCTTCAGGTCATTTAAAACATGTGATGATCACCAGATGCCTGCTTATATAAATATATATACCTCGCCGGTCTTTGTTGTTTCAAGATCAACATTTTCTTCGTCATGTTCATAGTTCATGACTTCATCAATTCGGTCGTCGTGATCGAATATCATATCACCCTCCCCGGTGTTGTTTAGATATTCGGAGCCGTCATAATCTTCTTCATTCTGATCATCATCTGGCCCGCGAGGATTGTGTATGATATTGAACAGGGCCTCTTCTCCCTCTCTGCCGGTATTGTCCGCCATAGGTTTTGTTTAACTAATCCAAAAGAAATATATTCAAATTACAATGCATGGATGCAATCAATTAATAAGGAAAAACTGAATCAATCATAGTACATAATAAGCATCATCGAATATAATCTCGAATACGTCGTCTCGAATAATAGATATAATCTCGAATACATCGTCTCGAATAATAGATATAATCTCGAATACATCATCTCGAATAATAGATATAATATCGAATACATCACTAGCTAGCTAGCTAGCAAGCTAATAAAGATCGAATATTACAGAGTAATCTAGGCCACTCGCGGTTCCTGAGGTGCGGGCGGTGGACACCCAAAGAGAAGGAACCATCACTGGATCATAGCTCGGGTGATCTCCCAAAAGAACCTGCCAGGTATTGGAGAACCTGACGTCCATAGCAGCCATGTAGCGATGGACGTGCTCGTCCTCCTCCCTGACACGGCGACGTACCACCTCCGACGGGGCTGGCTCCCTCCGCACCGAAAGTGGCCCACGCGAACGCCACCAAAGGAGATGAGGGTCGACGACGGGGCCCGGGGCCGGGTTCCTCACCAAGTGTCGCGCCCCTGAAGGTAGCACCTCCCAGTGCCAGCCCGGCGGAGCCCAGTCCCGGACATGGGTCCTCTGAAGCAGGATGTCGTCGCGAACGGGTCGACGACGAGGATGCGGGCCGGGCATCGTCGACAACAAATACTATATGCCGCAAAAGTAAAGTAACATTTTTTAAATGATGGATTGTGATTTCATATATGCAAATTCTAAATTTTATAACTAAAACTAACATTTCTAATATTTCTATATAACTAACATTTCTATATAACTAACATTTCTATGACTAAAACTAACATTTCTAATAATTCTATAACTAAAAAACAGAAAGATTGCTAACAATTCTATAACAATGTGTGTGTGTCTGTGGTTGGCGGCCGGGGCACAGCTCGTCGGTGAGGCGCGACGACGGTGGGCGGCGAGGGGACGGGGACGGAGACGGGGCGGCGACGACGGGGACGGGGCGGCGACGACGGGGACGGGGCAGCGACGACGGGGACGGGGACGGGACGGGCGGGGACGACATATGGGAGGACGGGCCGGGCGGGGACGACGGGAGGACGGGGCGGGGCGCGGCGACGGGGCGCGGCGCGGCGACGGCGACGGACGGCGACGGCGACGGCGACGAGGGGCGGAGGCGACGGGGCAGAGGAGAAAGAAGCAGGGAGATATGAGAAACTGACAATTTTTTTTTGAAGTGTTTTCTTATATAGAACAACCTTTAGTACCGGTTGGAGCCACCAACCGGTACTAAAGGTCTGTTTTGGCTAGGCCAAGCGGCGGGAACGGCACCCCTTTAGTACCGGGTGATGGCTCCAACCGGTACTAAAGACCCCCCCCCCCCCACCTTTAGTACCGGTTGGAGCCACGACCCGGTACTAAAGGGTGTGCGCTGCCAGGCGAGGGCGCAAAAGTTTAGTCCCACCTCGCTAGCCGAGGGGCACTAACACCTGCTTATAAGCCCCGCCGTCGCTGCTGTCTCGAGCTCCTCACTTAAGCAGGCCTTCTGGGCCTACCTCTTCTGCGATGCCCTATTGGGCCTACTGGGCTAGCGGGCCTGCATCCTGGCACAACTAGAATTTGGGTTTTTAGTCGTATGCAGGCCGCTGTGGCCCAGTAGGTGGGCTTTTTTTCTTTTTTTTGCTTTATTTATTTTTGTTTTATTTATTTTAGAGTTGTTTTTTGCTGTATTTAGAGTTTGTTTGTGAATATTTTTGCTTTAGGTACAAAAAATTACAAACTTTCTGTTATTAATGGTAGTTTACAAATTTGAATAGTTTAAATTTTGAATTATTTGAAATTTGTGTGAATCACTAGTTTGTGAATAACTTAACTTTGAAAATAGATTTTTCAGTGATTCTTTTTTCTTATGTTTAATATTAGTGTGTTTTATCATTATATTCAATTTGGTAATGTTTAGGTTATTTAAAAAATGAAATGCCTTTGTAACGGATGAGTTTTTGTCCGAAACCCTGATACTTTGAAAGAGATTGTCCATTTTGTACACAAAGTGCATCCAGTTTTTGCGGTAACCCTCTCTACTTTTTTTGCACATGCTATGTGGGTGAAATTATGATACCATGCCAACTTTCAACCCTTTCTGAGTTCATTTGAAATGCTTTTCAATTTCAGGGTCATTTAGTTGAAAAATCAGTAAATGCATGAAAGAATTTGCTTGCACATAAAATTTCTTCGCGTTTCAAATGCCAAAACACATAACTAGCTACCCTAACTATTACAGAGATTCCCTCCTGGGTGTGAAACACAGAAGAAAGTGATGATAGTGAAGCCGATCACATCCCAGATCTTTGGGTGTGAAACATTTTCTTCACGTGTGTCCCTTTGCGCCGTAGCCATGGAAAATCTTCATCATTTAACTGGATGCTCAGGTCAATATTCACTGTGAATGGAGCAATTTCATCAAACTTTTCATAATCTCCTGACATGTCTGTCTTGTCATCCACTCCCACGATGTTTCTCTTCTCAGAAAGAACTATGTGCCGCTTTGGCTCATTGTACGATGCATTCGCTTCCTTATCTTTTCTTTTTCTCGGCTTGGTAGACATTTCCTTCACATAAAAAACCTGTGCCACATCATTGTCTAGGACGAATGGTTCGTCTGCATACGTAAGATTGTTGAGATCCACTGTTGTCATTCCATACTGCGGGTCTTCCGTTACCCCGCCTCGTGTCATATTGACCCATTTGCACCGAAACAAAGGGACCTTCAAACCACGTCGATAGTCAAGTTCCCATATGTCCTGTATATAACCATAATGTGTTTCCTTTCCCGTCTTGGTTTCTGCATCAAAGCGGACATCACTGTTTTGGTTGGTGCTCTTCTTATCTTGGGCGATCGTGTAAAATGTATTACCATTTATCTCGTACCCTTTGAAAGTCATTATATTCGAAGATGGTAACTGGGACAGCAAGTACAGGTCATCTTTAATAGGGGCGTCATGCATGGTACGTGTCTGCAACCAGCTAGCGAAACTCTTGGTTTGTTCACGTGTAATCTAGTCATCAGACCGCTCCGGGTGTTTGGAGCGTAGCAAATTATTGTGTTCATCCATATACGGAGCCACCAAGGCGGAATTCTGTAGAACTGTGTAGTGTGCTTCAGTGAGAGAATGTCTGTCCATACATATTATTTGTTACCCTCCTAGCGTGCCTTTTCCATCCAGTCTGCCCTTATGCCGCGATTCAGGAACACCAATCGGCTTAAGGTCAGGAATAAAGGCAATACAAAACTCAATGACCTCCTCATTTTCATGGCCTTGGAGATGCTTCCTTCTGGCCTAGCACGGTTATGAACATATTTCTTTAAGACTCTCATGAACCTCTCAAAGGGGAACATATTGTGTAGAAATACAGGACCCAAAACGTTAATCTCTTCACATAGGTGAACTAGGACGTGCGTCATGATGTTGAAGAAGGATAGTGGGAACACCAACTCGAAACTGACAAGACATTGCACCAAATCATTCTCTAACCTTGGTATGATTTCTGGATCGATTACCTTCTGAGAGATTGCATTGAGGAATGCACATAGCTTCACAATGGCTAATCGAATGTTTTCCGGTAGAAGCCCCCTCAATGCAACCGGAAGCAGTTGCGTCATAATCACGTGGCAGTCATGAGACTTTAGGTTCTGGAACTTTTTCTCTGCCATGTTTATTATTCCCTTTATATTCGACGAGAAGCCAGACGGTACCTTAATACTGAGCAGGCATTCAAAGAAGATTTCCTTCTCTTCTTTGGTAAGAGCGTAGCTTGCATGACCCTGATGTATGCCGTCTTTTCCGTGCATACGTTGCTGGTTCTCCCGTGCCTCAGGTGTATCTTTTGTCTTCCCATACATGCCCAAGAAGCCAAGCAGGATCACACAAAGATTCTTCGTCACGTGCATCACGTCGATTGCGGAGCGTACCTCTAGGTCTTTCCAATAGGGCAGGTCCCAAAATATAGATTTCTTCTTCCACATGGGTGCGCGTCCGTCAGCGTCATTCGGAACAGGTTGTCCACCAGGACCCTTTCCAAAGACCACCTTCAAATCCTTGACCATATCATGTACATCAGCACCAGTACGGTGGCGAGACTTCGTCCGGTGATCCGCCTCACCTTTGAAATGCTTGCCTTTCTTTCTTACGGGATGCCTGCTCGGAAGAAATCGACGATGTCCCAGGTACACATTCTTCTTACAATTAGCCAAATATATACTGTCGGTATCGTCCAAACAGTGCGTGCATGCGCGGTTCCCTTGTTTGTCTGTCCTGAAAGGTTACTGAGAGCAGGCCAATCATTGATGGTCATGAACAGCAACGCCTTTAGGTCAAATTCTTCCCCCATGTGCTCATCCCACGCACGTACACCTGTTCCATTCCACAGTTGTAAGAGTTCTTCAACTAATGGCCTTAGGTACACATCAATGTCGTTGCCGGGTTGCTTAGGGCCTTGGATGAGCACTGGCATCATAATGAACTTCCGCTTCATGCACAACCAAGGAGGAAGATTATACAAACATAGAGTCACAGGCCAGGTGCTATGGTTGCTGCTCTGCTCACCAAAAGGATTAATGCCATCTACGCTTAGACCAAACCATACGTTCCTTGCGTCATATGCAAACTCCTTCCCGTACTTTCTTTCGATTTTTCTCCACTGCGACCCGTTAGCGGGTACTCTCAACTTTCCGTCTTTCTTACGGTCTTCTCTGTGCCATCTCATCGCCTTGGCATGCTCTTTGTTTTGGAACAAACGTTTCAACCGTGGTATTATAGGAGCATACCACATCACCTTGGCAAGAATCTTCTTCCTGGGGCGCTCGCCCTCGACATCACCAGGGTCATCGCGGCTGATCTTATAGCGCAATGCACCGCATACCGGGCAAGCGTTCAAATCCTCGTACTCACCGCGGTAGAGGATGCAATCATTAGGGCATGCATGTATCTTCTGCACCTCTAACCCTAGAGGGCAGACAGCATTCTTTGCTTCGTACGTACTCTCGGGCAATTCATTGTCCTTTGGAAGCATATTCTTTATCATTACCAGCAACTTTCCAAATCCCTTGTCAGATACACCATTCTCTGCCTTCCATTGTAGCAATTCCAGTGTGGTGCCCAGCTTTTTCTTGTCACCTACGCAATTCGGGTACAACAATTTTTTGTGATCCTCTAACATGCGCTGCAACTTCTTCTTCTCCAAATCACTTGCGCAGTTTCACTTTGCATCGGCAATGGCCCAACCTAGATCATCAACGGGCTCATCTGATGCCTCTTCTTCAGCTTCTTCTCGCATTGCCGGCTCAGCTTCTTCCCGCATTACTGGCTCAGCTTCTTCCCTCATTGTTGTATCATCGTATTCAGGGAACCCATGGCCAGGATAGCTGTCGTCGTCCTCTTCTTCTTCATTTTCTTCCATCATAACCCCTCTTTCTCCATGTTTGGTCCAAACATTATAGTGCGGCATGAAACCGGACTCAAACAGGTGGACGTGAATGGTTCTTGACGTAGAGTAATTGTGACCATTCTTACAGCCAGCACATGGACAAGGCATAAAACCATCCGCCTGCTTGTTTGCCTCAGCCGCAAGCAGAAAAGTACGCACGCCATTAATGAACTCAGGACAGCATCGGCCATCGTACATCCATTGCCGGCTCATCTTCAATACACAGCACCGAAAACACCAAATTAATACAATACATAAAGTTCATACATAAAGATCATACAACACTTAAATGCAACAAACAAATAACTCTCTATCAAAAGAATTTAAATGCAACAACAAATGCGATCAAGATCGCAACTAATGTAACAATTGATCCAACAGCATAATGATACCAAGCCTCACTATGAATGGCATATTTTCTAATCTTTCTAATCTTCAAGCGCATTTTCTCCATCTTAATCTTGTGATCATCGACGACATCGGCAACATGCAACTCCAATTCCATCTTCTCCCCCTCAATTCTTTTCAATTTTTCCTTCAAATCCTCGTTTTCTCTTTCAACTAAATTTAACCTCTCGACAATAGGGTCGGTTGGAATTTCCGGTTCAACTACCTCCTACATACAAATATCTATGTCAACTTGATGGGCATAATTTGTCATAAACACGAAATGCAATGAATAGTTTTAAAAGAGAATATACCACATCCGAATCATAACCCGGACGAGGGCCGACGGGGACGGATATCAAAACCATGGCACTATGTATAACAAACAATGTATGGGTAAGATAATTATACGAGTAACTATATATCCAAATCACACAAACATCATTTTTTTTATATAAAACTTCATGAACAAGAGGCTCACCGTAAGGTGGTGCCGGCGACGGGACGTTGCGAGCGATCGACGGTGGTTACGACGGAGATTTAGAAGGTACTAAGTAAACCACACCTACATATGCAAACTAAGTGTTATTTTTTACCTCAAATTGCATATAAATCAAATACTAGCACATATATATAATTCCTCCCAAATTACTAAACTCAAAAATCAATCACTATATAAAGCATTGCACGAGCTAATCTAGCAATGAGAGATGAAAGGACAAAGTTGCTAAACTTTGTGATCATTTGAATGGATGGGGGCCTTCAAATCTTGACAAATTTTGGGCAAAATGTGTGATGAGCTTGAGAGGAAGAGGGAAAAGAACAGAGAGAAGAGGGGAAAGGGGAAGAACAGAGCGGGCTCGGGTGGACGAAAGGTCTATGTAGGACGACCTTTAGTACCGGTTCGTGATACGACCCAGTACTAAAGGTGCTGGAGGGGCCCCGGACTGACAATATCCTGCCACCACTCACTTTAGTACCAGTTCGTGGCACGAACCGGTGCTAAAGGTTCGCCACAAACCGGTACTAATGAGAGCGGCCGGCTGGCCGTTGGAACCGGCACTAATGCACACATTAGTGCCGGCTCAAATTCAAACCGGCACTAATGTGCTTCACGTTTGACCCTTTTTCTACTAATGAGTGCCATTCTTTGGATGTGTCAATTAGACCTTCTTTAGTAGGGTATCAGTCATTCAACCTTCATACCATCCCTTGGTTTCGCTGCATTCGGGCAGACAATGAGCACATGAAATGACATCTCATCGTCCAAACCACGAAAAAGGACAGGGAGCATGCATCACAATATGGCGAGAAATTTGCATTGCATGGTCGCCACGGCTCATAACACAATCTTCCATGTTCCTAACTTCATCTTTAGTGGTACATCGGACCTCCATATAAATTTTCATATGGGCCAGAGACCATCCTGGTGGGCACTGGATGCACCAAGAGCGACCTGTTGCTCGAGCTCCGACAACGCAAACCTATAGAGGACGCAGACCGACAAGCAGCTAAATGCCTGCTCCTAAGAGGGAGTCAAACTGAAGCATGGGCATCATAATAAGAATCAAAATGCTCCCCGCATCAACTTTCCAGAAGCGCGCATTCAAAATAAGGATATCACACATCCCGTGGACATCTAAGAAAGTCAAAACTCGGTTATATCGGCTGTTCCCCCCTCGGTGTCCTAAGTCGAAACGTGGGTTCATTTGTGATCTATGGATCGAGCCAAATCCTTATGAATGTGTCGTTACCCACACAATATAATATCATGCTTCACAAGTTCCAAGCCATGTTCTATTCCAATCCACACTACTTATGCATTGCCAAAAAAGGGTACTACCTCCGTCTCGGTGAATAAGTCATTCGCGTAGTTCTAGGTGGACTATTTAACTATCTAAATATGTATTATACGTGACAAAAAATATATATTTAGAAACTATATCCATGTAGAAATCTATTGGTATACTTTTCATGACATATAACACATATTTAATTCCTCAAATCGATGACCCAGAACTACGCGAATGACTTATTCACCTAGACGGGGGTAGTATCAACAAATTACCACTACGATAATAGTTCTATCTGAGAAGCCTTGCACATATATGCTTCTCAAAGAGTCCAGAATCAACAAAGCTTGTTTACTAATAGGGCTTGATCAAATGCTCGCATATATCTCTAAAGCATATGCCACATTTTGCATTCAAAAGAACTAATTTGTGCCATGATAACCATGACATTTTTCCTTTTTATTATTCTCTACCCACCGCCAACCACCACCAATATTGTGTCAACGTACAAGTCAAATCATCACAGAGTCATGTGCCAGTAATTTAAAAATATTCATTACATAGGTGTGAATAGTTTGTGCCACTAATAATATTGTCTTCTTGCCAAACTGCAAATATTCTTGCATATTACGTTTTCAAGCTAGAGACTAATGGGTGCAGAGAAAATATATTGTGGTCATATTTATTCTAGTCATTTTAGCGAACTTCACCAATCGCGAGAGAAGATAGATGCCTTACATTGACATAAAAGGGTGTGAATACTGGAATACAAAGGTGCACACCCACATGATTTGTAAAATCAGAAAAAACAATACTAGAGAAATGCAAAAAAATCTTGGAATTTGGGGTATCAAACTTGCTTGACCATTCTACTCCCATATGAAGTTGTATAAACGAATGAGAACCCGTGGTATTGTTAGTGAAGAAAATATAATCAGGATTATACTATGACAGCTTTCAGGTCGTGATCTACACACACGCGATCTGTGGATGCCTCGATCTGAGCCCAGGAGGAACTCGAGGACGAACAGAAAACACACACGAACACGGGAGACAGTTTTGCGACGCCTTAATTCCAGCGTCTTTTCTGTTTCTCTTCTTTTATTCAACAGGGAAAACAAACTGAGCGACTTCTACGCCACGACCCAACATGCTCGCACCATCCCACGGCTTCAGATCGTGGACTCGCTCGTGCTACGAAAACGTTAGACACGACTTGGCCGCAACGTGGACTAAGCACGCTTCTGGCCATACAGAAACATGTACGTACAAAACACGTACAGATAAACTCCTAGGTGTCTATAACTGAAACACAAAGAAGAAAGACGTACAGTCTTAGGAAACTAGGAAAGAGGACAAGGTTAACAACAACAATCACCTCCTTAAACTTGTCACTTGCCTTTCATTGCCCTCATGCCAATCCTCTCCCTCATCTCCAGAAATTTTATTCTTCCAAGCGGCTTTGTGAGTATGTCAGCCAACTGATCGCCACTACGGACATGCTCCACGGACACGGATCCTGACTCCACCATGTCGCGGATGAAATGATATTTAATATCAATATGCTTACTCCTGTCATGGTAGACCGGGTTTTTGCAGAGAGCTATAGCTGACTGGTTATCAATTTTCAGCAATACTTGATCAACCTCCTGCCCGAGCACATCAGCTAATAGCCTCGCCAACCATATTCCTTGACAAGCTGCATATGCGCCCGCCATATATTCAGCTTCACATGATGAGACAGCGACGACTTTCTGTTTCTGTGAGAACCAAGTGATCAGACAAGGGCCAAGATAGAACATAACTCCACTTGTGCTTTTTCGATCATCAACATCCCCAGCCATATCACTGTCACTATAGCCATACAGGCGCAATGCTGTTCCTTCCTTCCTCTCATAACAGCACCCATAATCCAGTGACCCCTTCACATATTTAAGGATGTGCTTGACAGCAGCCAAGTGTTCACTGGTTGGTTTCTCCATGAACCTACTGACAATACCGACAAGGAAAGCAATGTCCGGTCGTGTATGAACTAAGTACCTGAGACTTCCAACAATGCTACGGTATTCAGTAGCATCTACTGGTGGAGCTGTACTGGTTTTCCTCAATTTCAGTTTGGGTTCCATCGGCACATGTGCTGGGTTACAGTCCATCATTCCCGCCTTCTCAAGAATTTTTGTAGCATAGCCTGACTGACAGAGAAAGATGTTCCTTGGACTTTGTCATACTTCTATTCCAAGATAATATGACAGCAACCCCAGATCACTCATACTGAATCTGTCTTTCATTTGCTTTTTGAAAGAAGCCACTTCTTCAGTGCTTGTTCCAGTAATGATTAAATCATCTACATATACTCCAACCAGCAACTTGGATGTGCCATGACACTTCTTGTATAGGGCGTGTTCCAAAGGACATTTTTCAAAACCTAGTTGCACTAGAGTTTGATCCAACTTTGTGTTCCATGCCCTTGGAGCTTGCTTCAGACCATACAAAGCTTTGCTCAATTTCAGAACTTTTTCTTCCT
Source organism: Triticum urartu (assembly GCF_003073215.2). Lineage (NCBI taxonomy): Eukaryota > Viridiplantae > Streptophyta > Magnoliopsida > Poales > Poaceae > Triticum > Triticum urartu. The sequence goes on along the minus strand of NC_053023.1, from coordinate 35,669,069 downwards.
CTCCATTCACTTCAAACCCTGGTGGCTGTGACACAAACACTTCCTCAGCAAGTTCACCATTTAAAAATGCTGACTTTACATCCATATGATGTATTTCCCAACCCTCCTGAGCTGCAAGTGCAATGATAAGTCTGATGGTTTCCAAACGAGCAACAGGTGCATACACCTCCTCAAAGTCAATTCCATGCCTCTGAACATATCCCTTGGCTACTAACCTGGCCTTATGCTTCACTACGTTGCCATGTGAGTCCTTCTTCAATTTAAAAACCCACTTAAGACCAATTGGCTTTGTACCTGGTGGTAGATGCGTGAGCTTCCAAGTCTTATTTTCTTTAATGGAGCTCAAACCGTCCTGCATTGCACGCCTCCAGCATGCATCTTTGCTTGCCTCCAGGTACGAGGTTGGTTCAGCCATTCCCAACATACACAAGCTATATTCATCACCATCAATCTCGAAAGTTTCATCATAAATATCGTCGAGCAGCCGGTACCTTTGTGGTCCTTCTGACGTTGTTGGTTCTGAAACATTTGTTGGTGGTGATACAGAGTTTGGGGATGACTGCACCGCCGTCATCGGGGTCTCTGGTTCAGCTGTACTTTCAGAACTTCTCACCTCGTGATCAACCTGCAATTCCCAGGTATTGGAGATGGCATGGGCACGCCAATGTCCAGATGTGCACCATACTGAACTGTGAAGGTAACACTACTCGGCTGTGTCGGTTCAGTCTTCTCTGAAACCCAATCCCACTGTCCATCTTCTTCAAATACTACTTCACGAGAGATGTGCAGTTTGTTTGTCCTTGGATCAAACATTTTGTATGCCTTTGAATTTGGCTCATAACCAATGAAGATCATGACCGAACTGCGATCAGCCAGCTTGGGAAGATGTGCACCAATTTTCTTAACATGTCCAAGACATCCAAATGTGCGCAGAAAATGCACATCCGGTTTCTTCTTGTACAGAGCCTCATATGGAGTCATATTTGGGAAACTCTTAGTTGGTGCACGGTTGAGCAGAAAAACTGCAGTGGCTACAGCTTCACCCCAGAAAGTACCTGGCAATTGTTTGTTCTTCAACAGGCTCCGCGCCATCCCCACGACAGTTTGGTTTCGGCGTTCAACCACACCATTTTGTTGCGGCGAGTACGGAGCAGAGAGATGGTGCTTGATCCCCAAATCTTCACAGAACTGAACAAACTCCCTTGAGGTGAATTCGCCTCCTCTATCTATCCGAAGTGCCCTGACAGTCAGTTTCAATTCAGTCTCAACTGATGCCTTGATCTTCTTCACTGCACCTAGTGCCTCATCCTTGCTTTTGATGAGCACAACCCACATATAGCGAGTGCAATCGTCCACTATCAACAAGAAGTACTTTTTCCCACCAAAAGTTGCTGGAGAAATTGGGCCACAGAGATCTCCGTGCAACAGCTGCAGAGCTTCGTCTGCGCGAAAGTTAGCTTCAGAAGGAAATGGTCTACGACGCTGCTTAGCGACCAAACAGCCATCACAAAACCGATCACCTTGATCTATCAATGGTAAACCTCTCACCATCTCCTTCTGACCTAAAATTCTTAGCGCTGAGAAGCTCACATGACCATATCTTGCATGCCAAAGCCATGCGTCATCACCTGACTTGGACAGCAAACACTCTGGCAATGTGATGTCAATATGAAACACATACAGCCGGTTTTTGGTTCTTCTCACTTTAGCTAGCACCTTGCACTCTCGGTCTTGCACCACCATCACTCCATCCTCAACTGAATATTTGCAGCCTATCTCGTCAAGCTGGCCGAGGCTAATGATATTGTTTTTCAGCCTCGGTATGTAGTACACCTCAGTCAAGATGCGGTGATCACCAGTGTATGCCTCAAACAAAACCGAGCCTCGTCCCTCGATCTCAACAGTGGAACCATCTCCAAATTTCACTGCACCGCGAATGGAATGATCGATCTCTGCAAATTTGTTTAAGCACCCAGTCATATGGTTGCTAGCCCCGGTGTCCAAATACCAGGCCTTATCCATGCTTCCCTGCAGCTTAGGTTGTACTTTGTCCTCGTGCAGCATCACAGTTTCACTCACTGTCTCTGTCACCTCAACCAGAGTGCACACCTCTGTCAACAACAGTGCTGGATCCTCATCAACTTGCTTTTGCACAAGATTGGCCTTCTCTCGCTTCGGTTCCGGGCAATCAGAGGCGAAATGACCATTGACATTGCAGTTAAAACACTTAACTTTTGAAATATCAAACTTACGATGCTTTTTCTGCTTGCCATTCCCATTGTTCCGGCCATGGTCACCACGACCTTTGTCCTGGCTGCCGCCTTGTCCTCCGCCTCTCTTTGCACCGGAACCTGAGGCACCGCCACTGTCAGTCGATTTCTTTCCTTTCATCAGCGATTCGAGGGCACGTGTGACGAGCATCAGCTGCTCATCCTTGTCGCTGCGGTTCTGCCGGCGCCCGCGCTGGTTCTCCTCGAACGCTGTGAGGCGCCCAACTGCCTCCTGCAGAGTCATCGTCGACATGTCACCCCACTGCTCAATGGTGTTGACGATGTCAGCGAAGCGATCCGGGACGGCGCTGAATAGACGCTCCACCACGGCCTCTTCCCCAAGGGTGACGCCGAGGGAGCGGATCTCGCTCACCAGTGTGGTGAGTTTCCTGGCAAACTCCAGGATAGTTTCCCCGTCCGCCATGTCGAGGCAATCGAACTGCCTTTTCAGTTGCCGCGCGCGTGCCTTCTTCACGCGATCCTCTCCGACGCGGGCACATCGGATCATCTCCCACGCCTCCTGCGCGGTGTCACAGTCCGCAACCTGCAGCATAACATGATCCGGGACGGACTGGGAGAGCGCCGCGAAGGCCCCCTCGTCCGCCGCTTGGTCGTACTCACCGGAGCCATCAATCGCCGACCAGACACGTAGCGCCTTCATCAAAACTTTCATCTTGATAGCCCACAAAGAGTAGTTCGTGTCCGTCAGCATGGGGTACTGCACGGGCACATTGGTGGCTCTCGACGGAGCAGCCAGCACCACGGCGCCATCACCGTCGCCTGTGCTCGGCCTCCTGGCTGCCGGCGGCGTGTACTTTCCGCCACCGCTGCCGCCGCTCTTCCCGTCGCTCTTCTTAGGAGACGTATCCCCCATCTCCACCAATCGCCTCCGATCACCGCCGCCGGACGCCGCAGGAACCTAGAAACCCGAAGCTCTGATACCAATTGACAGCTTTCAGGTCGTGATCTACACACACGCGATCTGTGGATGCCTCGATCTGAGCCCAGGAGGAACTCGAGGACGAACAGAAAACACACACGAACACGGGAGACAGTTTTGCGACGCCTTAATTCCAGCGTCTTTTCTGTTTCTCTTCTTTTATTCAACAGGGAAAACAAACTGAGCGACTTCTACGCCCCGACCCAACATGCTCGCACCATCCCACGGCTTCAGATCGTGGACTCGCTCGTGCTACGAAAACGTTAGACACGACTTGGCCGCAACGTGGACTAAGCACGCTTCTGGCCATACAGAAACATGTACGTACAAAACACGTACAGATAAACTCCTAGGTGTCTATAACTGAAACACAAAGAAGAAAGACGTACAGTCTTAGGAAACTAGGAAAGAGGACAAGGTTAACAACAACATACTATTCGTTCAAAAGTGTGTTTTTATTGGAAAATCCTTGAGATGCCTCCTATGCTTGCCACGCATCCCGCTGAGACCAGCGCATCTCAGCTCCCGACCAACAAAGCATTCACCGCTATTTTTTTCTCCTACCCCCAGCGTGTTGATCAGATCTCCCCCGTAGCATCTACTCGATCTAACCCAGGAAGCCGCTCGTGGCAGCACTCGCTAGTTCTGGAACCTTATATCCTCGCCAGAGTGCGGCAATGCTATTGTAGCCGGTCGTCGCAGCTGCCATGGCTCCTGGCCTGCTGCAATCTAGCGTTGCTAGAGGCCAATGTTACAAGACCGCACTCGCATGCCGATGCTGCAACTGCAGAGCCTCGTTGACGTTGCTACCACAAGCTTGTCGGCATGGTAGCCGCGGCCGATGCTGCAACCTAAGAGCTCGCCGACAATGCAACAGTTGTCGTTGGTTCAACGGGTGGTCATAGCAGCTAATGTGCTCGTACTTTGAGGCCACTCACCGGAGTGTCATATGGCCGCTAGCTTGGAGCGTCGGCTACTTCAAGGTTGCGATAGAGCCGGGTCAGGGTGCTGCAAGCCAGAGATCCGTGGCAAGCAGGAAGAAAGGAGTTGTGATGTAGCATCGCATGCTGCCACCGTTGTGCTTGCAAGATGGACTAGCGCGGTTGCTAGCCGAAGTCACGTGGGTGCTGCATTGCAGCATGCTCGAGCGTGATGAGCTTATGAGCTGCCGCCGGAGTCGTGTAGGATGCTATGTTACAGCATGCTCTGTCGACGGAAGCTGATGCCCCCACTGGAGGTACACGAGGGCATGGGTCGGGAATCGGGGATGCTGCTTTGCAACTTATGCAGGTGTTTTTTTTGCAACTTACGCGGATGTTGCGTACATGGGGATTGAAGAGATGGCATGGTCAACTCAACAGGAGGATCAAACGGGTTCTTATTAGGGTGAATCGATGGCTGGCGAGGCGGCTGATCCTTTCCGGCTGACGCCTAGCAGTTGCCTTTTTTATAGCATCATTTCGTCATTTTTGCTCAGAATACCACGGATATCATTTCATCATGAAGCTTCATACGCGAGTATATCGGTCGGCTACATATCTTACAAAAAGATCAGATTTTTTGTCCAAGTATGTTTTCCAAATTTACTATTCGCAGGGGGTTCCCATGGAACCATGTTCCAAATTAAAGTCCACGTCCGATGTGAATGGACGAGACTTGCCTGCTCCCTCCCCGTGTGCCCATCCGTACTCCCGCATATGTGGCTTAATTTGATTGGACAAAATAAGGTCTGGCCCCACCCTCTTAAAATCAGGGGGGAGATGATTAGATTAGAAAGGAAAAAGGGAAAAAGATAGCCGTAGGATGAAGTGGGAGCACGGATGGAAGCATGGAGAGGGAGTAGGCAAGCCGGATCCGATGTGAATACCACTAAAAAATCTACAAATTGATTTGGCATTTTGCATCTGATGAAATCATGATTTCTTTCCTTGTTTTAGCACAAACCAACATTATTACGTATTTATGTTTTTTATGTATTTATGTTTTCGAGGTAAAAGATATCAACATGCCAAGAATATGCATTAGCAAAACTAACATATAGTATATGTATGCAATGTACTTCTTAGTGATAGGCTATGCATTGCAAAAGGGACGCTCCATTCGGTCAATGACCATAATATTATTTTTCGGATGCATATAGTATCTAAATACATATAAGTATCTAAATAAAATTCTAGCCTATTAGCACCGCCGTTTGCTCAGACCATAATGGTCCCCGGTTCAAACCCCGTGTACCAAACTTTTACTTGTTAACTTATATTTCCATTTTTATTTTTGTATAGAACGAAATAACATCAGCTCATGAATGCATGGTTTCAAGTTTTTTTTGCCCGGCCACTATCTATTTTTTTAGGTGGAACAAAATAAGTTTTTCACTGGCTATTACCTATCTATATTAGATGGAAGAAAATATTTATAGAGCTCACTAGACTCTAAAAAAACAAGGTGGGTCCTACTGCAAACATTGGTACACAGGTCCTACCGCTCAATAAGCCATGAACACTAGTAGAAAAAGGCCCATTTGTCCCGGTTCTAGAGGGCCCGGTTCTGTTACGAACCGGGACTAAAGGCCCTCCACGTGGCCGCTGTCTGGACACCAACCGGGACTAAAGGAAATTTTATGATTTTTTTTAAATTTTTTTAATTTTCCCGATTTTCAAATTTCTGAATTATTTGATAATTTAATCTCTAAACACCCCTCATCACTGCTCAATTTAACCTCTAATCTCTAATCACCCCTCATCATTCCAAATTATCTAACTTCCCGGCCGGTCACCCATCCTCTCACTACTCAAGCCTGAGCACGCTTAACTTCCGGGTTCTATTCTCCCTCGTTTCCAAGTCTGCATTTGTTGTTTTCCTGACAATAGTAAGATGTCAATCCTATTAACCCTCAGGAGTTTAGCTTGAGCATGAAGTCACATGTTTCACTGTTTGAGTTTGAAACTATTATTCTAAAAAACAATAATTATTTAGTAACACTAATATTTCTTGAATAAGTAGTTTGACCATAGTGTGACCAAATTTAACCAAAAATCAAAAAAACTGAAATAATTATTTAGTAAAACTAATATTCTTGAATAATTATTTAGTAACACTAATACTTCTTGAATAAGTAGTTTGACCAGATTTAACCGAAATTTAAAAAAACGACATTTGAGCATAACATTTTTTCTTTTAAAATTTGAGGATTCAAAAAATTTGCAAACAGGCCTACGGCAGTCAAAATCGGATGCAGATTTTCATGCTGAACATTTTGATATATCATACGTTTTTTCGACATCGTATGCAGAAGTTATGGCCGTTTTACTTTTTCATAACATTTTTTTACAAAACATGTCCAAATTTAAGTTTTAAAATTTTCCTAACTAGTAGATGTAGTAATATAACTATATCTCGAAGGATTTTATTTTTTGAAGTTTTTATCATTTTCTTTTGTTTTTTTCAAAACTGAAATGACGATACAAGGGGGGTGGTAGGGTTTGAGACACGAACCCCTTTAGTCCCGGTTCGAGACACGAACCGAGAATAAAGGGCATCACACCATTTAGTCCCGATTCGTGTCTCAAACCGGGACTAAAGGTCTAATCTTTAGTCCCGGTTTGAGACACGAACCGGGACTAAAGAGCATCGCACCCTTTAGTCGCGGTTCGTGTCTCAAAACGGGACTAAAGGTCTCATTTGAACCGGGACTAATGCCTTTAGCCGCTCGAACCAGGACTAATGCTCACATTAGTCCCTGTTCGTAATGCAACCGGGACTAATTTGTATATTGAGCTGTGACCAAAGCCCTATTTTCTACTAGTGGAAGCAGCTATGGCGGGTCCCATCGGTAGACATTAGTTGAGAAAATTTTATCATAAAACATTCGCAATATTCGGCGACTCTATTAGGTTCGTCAAAGAAATTACCAAACCGTCGTAGAAATTGGTAGCCAGGTGCGCTCAAAGGTTGAAACGACTTAGTGACTTCTATCGTCTCTGATTTGCGGTAATCAATGACGCCACCCACGAAAATATCACACATTAGGTATTTCCATGACATTGTCCATCTCCGTCACGAGGATTTTCGACACAGCATCTCAGTTTTCTTGTAGTGCTCTTTGATCGCATGTTCCCTTCTTCCTTCTCTGTAGGGCTCGGCATCAAGAACACATTGGAGGACCATTTACGATGCCTTCTGGTGCAAATAGTGGAAGTGTTTTAGTAAATATATATTCATGTGAAACTGAAATTCAGACAACCTTAGATGAACATTATTGTACTGAATCTTCATTGTATTGTTACTCTGTATGAATGTATATGCTAAACCAAGATTACTACTGGACTTAGGACTTAGTATTACTTGCTTGACCAAAATGTTTGAACAGACACCCTCGCGCCAAGGCGCGATCCCGATCTAGTTTACTATTTAGTGAGGGGCTATGCATTGCAAAAGCAACACTCCCTTCCGTCAATGACCAGTGGGGCATGGGCTAAGGACCGAACGAGTGGTCAAGCCCTTCTAGCATCTGCTTGCCTGGCTGACGCTGTCGTGGTCAACCTGTAGCTTACTGGCCCGGCATCCATCCATTCATCCACCAAAATGTAGCTGCATGCACACGCACGTATGCCATCTTCAACTTTAAGCTCTTCATTGATGACGGCCAGCCAGTAGAGCACTCCCTGCCAAAAGGCTCCGTGAGAGAGCCACCGTGACCTGCCTGCACTCCTCTCCAAGCTCTTCATTGATAGCGGCCAGCACAGTAGAGTTTAACGAGCACTCCCTGCCAAAAGGCTCCGTGAGAGAGCCTCCGTGACCTGCACTCCTCTCCTGTCCTCGTCCACTCCGCCAGCAGCTTCGAATTCCGACCTCTGTCTCCCGGATCGCCGGACTCCCGGACCTCCTCGCTTCGCCATGTCGGCCGCCGCGCTAAGAAGCCAGCTCAACGAGCACATCAGCTACATGTACGCCACGGTGAGTCGTCCCTCCCCTCAACTCTGTAGCGCGCGACCGTGTGGCCCTGGGGCTGGAATTCGTGCCCCGGATGGCTGTATGGCTGTCTTCTGACTTGGCCTGATGGATCCAGGGAATTCTGGACGAGTACTACCAACAGCTGCAGTCGCCACAGGACGAGGGGTTCGTCCCCGAGGTCATCAACATCTTCCTCGGCGACGCCGACAGGATGCTCAACGATATCACCAGCCTTCTGTCCGTGCCGTACCACCGCGCCCAAGCCCTCTGCTCTCCTTATCCCGATCGTCTTGAGTATTGATTTCGTCTCCTCTGCTTAATTTCTGATTCCCTCCCAGGAACCTGCCCGTCGTCGACTTCGAAATGGTGGGCGAACTGGTGCACCAGCTCAAGGCGTGCAGCTGCAGGTGATTTATTTCCCCACTGCATCGATTCTGATGTGTTTGTCATGGGCATTACCCTTTGGTAGGTGTTGTTTGCGGCTTCGCACTACTGCGTAGCCATAAGTATAAGTGTCCAACGGCAATGTTTAAGGCTCGACGAGAAATTAAAACTTTGTCGTCTTGCGAGCCTTCCTGGTATTAGCTAGTGATATGCTATTCAGCGTAACGGCGATGGCGGTTTTTCTTGTCTGTCCACAAATCTATTAGGATGTGTCGGTGCTGTGTCATTTGCGGTTGTCGTATACGCATAAATATAAGAGCTGGGTTTAGTATAACGGAATTGTCGGCATTCCTGGCAATGGCAAAATGCTAAGACTCGTTAAGGAAATAATTGTTGTGTACCTAACGGGGGTACTGGTATTCATCCAACGGCAATGTTATGGCTCGACGAGAAATTGAAACTTTGTCGTCTTGTGAGCCATCATGTTATTACTAGTGATATGCTATTCAGGATAACGGTGGTGGCGGTTTTCCTCGTCTGTCCACATTTCTATTCGGATGTGTCGGTGTTGTGTCGTTTGCGGTTGTCGTATACACATCAATAGAAGAGCTGAGTTTAGTTTTGTTTCATATTTCATAAGATGGAATTGTCGGCATTCCTGCCAATGGTAATGCTAAAACTTGTCTAGGAAAACTTTGTCGTCTTGTGGAAATTTCTCGTACTATTGAATGTGATATTCAACAACGTATTAATGATCTCCTGCTCTATGTAACGCCAATGGGTGTTTCTCCGCTACATACATTGATGCTGTCTCTATTTGGATCTGTCGTCGTGGGTGTGTATACGTTGTGGGTATGTGCCTTGTGCAGTTTGTGTTGTCGTTTAGCCATAATTCCAAGAGACGAGTTTAGTTGTGTTCTGTGCAAATGGAAATGCCGATATTCATCCTGTTAGGCCAGGGAAATTTTATCGTTTTATAAATATCTCTAGCACTACTAACTGCTATCGCACATAAGGCCAACAATGTTGTTTTCTTTTCCGGTTTATCAAAAAAAATATCTTGGTAATAACCATGATGAATGACTCCCCCAATATTATTGTGACACCGCAATTATGCTTATGTGAATCAACATTCCTTAGCGTTTGTTAAGTTTGAGAAATTTTCAGTTTCTTGATCTTGCTCTTTTTAGCATGTATCAGTGTTGGTGCTAGGAAAGTTAACCTCGCCTGCGAGCACTTTCGCCAGTTCTACAAGGCAAAGAACAAAGAAGGGTCAGTTCTTGATACCTTACTATATATGTTGCATAGTAATTATTCTCTACTCTATGTGATTATCAAATCCCCTCTGTGAAACCTGCAAGCTTATTTTGTCTTTTATGACACTATTTTTGGCTCATATTAATCTAAGGTTCATAAGAACTAACCTGCTTGTTCACTTCATCTCCAATAAGGTGATTGATATAACTCACTTCTTTATCTCAATATATGCCTCTTTGATAATTCTCATGTAACTTGTTACTCTAGACTTCTGTTTATACCACAACTAAGTTTTGATGGCTAGAGTTCTTTCTCAAACAACGGGTTACAATTTCCGAAGCATTTCAATTCAGTTTGCTTAACCCCTTCAGAACGTGACAGTGTGGTGTGTTTGCATTATTTCAGGTGTCTCACGGCATTGAATCTTCTTAGGAACGAGTTCTATGATGTGCGCGGCAGGCTACAGGCCATTATGCAGGTAGCATCTTATGCGTCTATGTTGGCTTTTGACTTCCAACTTCTCACAAGTATCGTAAATACATAGACTGGTCATATATTGCTTAAGATAAAAAAACAATAATAGCCTTGATCTTATTTTTGTTACTGTTGAAATTTTTATAGCAATATGTTTTTTGGTTTCTGGAGCACTTAGTTCGAGGTTTTCGAAAGTCCCATTTGGTCGTTGAATGTTTCTGCCTTAATTTTGTCACAATGTTTCGTTAGATGTATACATTAGCTCAAAAAAAGCAGTTGTATCTCCTTGTTTCCCGGCTCAACTTAACCTTTGCCATGTACCCACTTAAGCAGCACTGTACTTCGTAGACCTATCATAATAATCTATTCTTCTTTTGATGTAGTTGGAGCAGCAGATTGCAGCCTTGGGTCCTAAGTAGCAGTAATTGAAGCCAAAAGAGCATAGCCCCGTGTGATCTGGCATGATGCGGAGGATGTATCTCTCAAGATGTAGTCAGCATTCAGCAGTTGCTGGGCTTTTGGAGGGGGAAGCGTGGAATCACATGACGATTCTTGCTTTGGCACTCCGGGCTCGCGACCACCCTGCAAATGGAACTTGTTGTCTTGTGTGTCGATGTCTTTGTCTATCAACACTATATACTCGTGTGTCATGGATAGCCTGTTGGCTATGCGTAAACTCTATATTTGGTTGGTTTCTTTTTGGCTTGGTTTCTTGTATGTTGTTTGTTGTTTTTAATTACCGTCTTGTGAAATGTTGTTTCCTCCCCTTTGGGTGAGGGGAGAGATTTGTTGGTTCTTGAACCAAGCTAAAATCTTGTTGTTGGCCGGTATACCGAGAGGTGTTGCCTCCTGGCCGCTGTCACCACCATCAGAATCTCGCAGCATCGCCGCAACAGCGAACTGATCGTTTGTCCGCCAGAGAAGAACAACGGATATGCTGGGAGGGGCCCCTAAAGGTGATGCAGGGCAACATCTAGGGGATCATGAAGCTTGCAGTCCTCAGGGATCGCCTGAGCCAGGAGTCGAACACACGACCTATACAAGAGGCAACCAAGGGGTTGCCACCCATCCAGACAAGATAATGCATTCTAATGTGAAGTTATCGGTTCTATAGATTTTGTTATCTGTGACGCTGGTTAAAGATCCCACACAAAGTCGAAGCCCACGCAAGGTTGAGTTTCCACGTTGCTGGGTTGGGCCTTCGCCTGACGGATTCCTCCCGTTGTTTCGTTGGGCCTATGCATGGATGCAAATTCTAATTATGCCAAGAAACAGATGAATGAATATTTCATGTTGTACGGGGCAAAAGACGGCCTTGCATCAAGCGAGGCATGGCTAGCCGGCGATGTCCAGATGACCGTCGGTGGTCTGGGCGTCTAATAGGCACGGATGACCTTACGGGGAACTCCCAACTACTCCCCACAAAAAAAGAACTCCCAACTACCCTATGCACCGATGACCTTACGTGGAATTCCCAACTACACTATGGCTCCTTTTGTGATTGTGCGGTTGATATGTATTTCTTCTAGACCTCGGCGTGCGCCTCCCTGCCGTCGGTAGCACTGTTGGATGTTTAGGTGAATGGGACAATCAGCATTTCTTTGCATACATAGGTGGAACAACTAGCGTTTCTTCATAGTGTACTCGCTATGAATCATTGTGATTGCACATAACCCTAATTTTCTTTCCCGTTGCAATGCACGGACATATGTGCTCGTCCCGTACGTACGAACGAAACCGGGAGTCTGCTGAAGACTAAAAAATAATCGCCGGAGCCAGGAGTCAAACGCACGATCTATACAAGAGACAACCCAGGGGTTGCCACCCTCCAGATAAGATGATGTGTTCTAAGGTGAAGTTATTTTTTCTATAGATTTTGTTATCCGTGGCGCGGGTTAAAGAGACAACCCAGGGGTTGCCACCCAGCCAGACAAGATGATGTGTTCTAAAGTGAAGTTATTTTTTCTATAAATTTTGTTATCTGTGTCAAAGCCCACACAAGATTGAGTTTCCAATTTGCTGGGTTGGGCCTTCGCCTGACGGGTTCCTCCCGTTGTTTCATTAGGCCTGTGCATGGATGAAAATTCTAATTATATCAAGAAACAGATGCATGGATATTTCATGTTGTCCGGGGCAAAAGACGGCCCTGCATCAAGCGAGGCTTATCTCAAAAAAAAACAAGCGAGGCATGGCTAGCCAGCTATGTCCAGATGACTGCCCGTGTTCTGAGCGTCTAGTAGGCACCGATGACCTTATGTGGAACTCCCAACTACAACCCCGAAAAAAAAACTCCCAATTACGCTATGCACCGATGACCTTACGTGGAACTCCCAACTACGCTATGGCTCCTTTCGTGATTGTGCGGCTGATATGTATTTCTTCTAGACCTCAGCGTGCGCCTCCCTGCCGTCGGTAGCACTGTTGGATGTTTAGGTGAATGGAACAATCAGCATTTCTTTGCATATATAGGTGGGACAACTAGCATTTCTTCATAGTGTATTCGCTATGAACCATTGTGATTGCACATAACTCTAATTTTCTTTTCGGTCGCAAAGCATGGGCATAAGTGCTAGTGTGTGTGTGTGCGTGCGCGCGCGCTCGCGTGTGCGTGTGCGTGTGTGTCCGAATTCCAAATTATTCTTGATACAACAAGGCTTGTCCAGTATATTCTCACTCTCCTGTTTATTTCGCGGGCTCCATTCTTTTTTCTGCCCCACACCTTTCTTTCCTTAGCTGACAAATGCGACCATCTCCAACGTCTATTCTGACGGCGCTTGTTCTTGTCGCTCTTGCAAATCTAATTGTTCTACCCATTATGAGCAGTCGGCTGGTTTGAGGTTCTCCTTTTTGGAATCTGTCATCTTCCTCTCCATTTGCATATTTGTTGGCCATGTCCATCAATAGGCGCATGGACGTAATCCTAGTTAGCCCCAGCTTGAGCTGGAGGTGTTTGTACCTCACACCCCGTTGGAAGGCCAGGATGGCTCTGTCCTTTGTGATACCCTCCACGGCGTTGCTTAGCTGAGTCCACCTCTATATAATCCCGAGTGTTCTCCTGATACGTCTTCAACAGTAATTTGTTTACCCACCGTATGCTTTTTGTTTCTAAAAATATCTTGCTGCAATTTATTTATCGTTATTTTATTTTATGTTTTATTTCTATCTATTACTATCAGATTTGATCCTTGCAAACGACCACCAAGGGGATTGACAATCCTCTTGATCACGTCGGGTGCAAGTATTTGCTCTTTTGTGTGTAGGTGCTGATAACGAGGTTTCGTGTGGTTCTTCTACTGGATTGATAATTTTGGTTTTTAACTAAGGGAAATACTTATCTCTACTGTACTGCAATTCACTTCTTTTCGAGAAAATCTCAACGCAGCTCACAAGTAGCATCTCCTTGGGCCCTCGCACACAAAAGCATTAGTTCCTATTAACCTCCGAGACGCGTTTACATACCCTAGAAGTTCTTGAAGAAGACATCCTCCAGCTCTTGTCAGGGGTAAATACTATTTTCCGGTAGATTGTTGATCCACGCTCTAGTTGATCCCTCCAGGAAAGAGACAAGTTCCGCGTAGATAGATTCTCGTTACCGCCTCCGATCTGCACGGGCAATAGGTAATCTGCGAGGCAAGTTTCCGACTTGGTGTTTCCATCATACTTCTAAATTCCGGAACTCATCCAGAATCGATAGGGTAAAGGAACCATATGGATCTTCCGACTCTAGATGTCTCTGTCTATAATACCCTAGAAGTTCTTGAAGAAGACATCCTCCAGCTCAACAACAAGAAGCACAATGGGCCTGAGGATCCTGATCCACTCGGTCAGTCATGCTCATGTTCATGCCTTGCATCCTGTGCATGATCCCCCTCACTTTTGAACAAAGGTTTTGCGTGCGTCGTAGTGCTGGTCACCCCATTGGTGTGGAGAATTCGCCCGTATCCTAGGTGAATCTCTATTATGTCAGGGCGAGTCATCATGCCTATGACGTTGATCGTCTTGTCTGCATGGCTGGTCATCCAACTGTCAGGGTGAACAATCCCGATTGCGAGGCGAAAAATCATGACGTTGGGGATAAGCATCCTGATGGCATGGAGAATCATCACGTCGATGAGGAAGAGTCCTCTGTCTTCGTTGAGAATAATCGTCTCGGCCACGGGGAACATCTCTATGCCCTTGTGGTAAGACGCCATCATGGTGTTGAGGAGAATCTAGTCGGTGTCGTGGAGAAGGGTCCTCACGCCACCGAGGAGGCTCCTCCCGGCAACATGGAAATGGCTCATGCACATCCCCCCACACAGTTGTCGGCCCTACGACTGGCCAGCTGTCGTGGGTGTGAAGAGGCTATTGTTTGGCACTCGGTTTTCGGTTCCCACAGGCACTCTGCTGCGAGAAGCCAGACAGTCGTGAATCATCTTGTTCTGCACGACTGTGACCTTCAGGAAATTCGACAGCTGTCGGATGCCGTCAACGATGTCTCTGTCTCCCTGTTGTTGGATTGCATCTGCCACTCTAGTCGCGGCCTAGACATTTTCAATCAGGGTGCACATGACTCGGGAGTCGCCTAGGCCTTTGGCTACAAACTTGTTGATATCTTGCCCTCGTCAAACTACAGACCGGGATGTCTGCTGATGTTGCCGACTGTTGTCCGCTAGCTCTTGCTCTCAGGCGATGAGGTTTCGGTGGCTTTGCGCAAGGCGAGCATGCTCAGCCAGAGTGGAATGACGTGACACCTCTAAGACTTTGTCAGCCGGTGAATCCCCTGAGATCGGGGTGTTGAGGAGCTGCTCGACGGTTTCCTGAGTGAGATTTTGAAGGAAATATGCCCTAGAGGCAATAATAAAGTTATTATTTATATCCTTATATCATGATAAATGTTTATTATTCATGCTAGAATTGTATTAACCGGAAACATGATACATGTGTGAATATATAGACAAGCAGAGTGTCACTAGTATGCCTCTACTTGACTAGCTCGTTGATCAAAGATGGTTATGTTTCCTAGCCATAGACATGAGTTGTCATTTGATTAACGGGATCACATCATTAGGAGAATGATGTGATTGACTTGACCCATCTCATTAGCTTAGCACTTGATCGTTTAGTATGTTGCTATTGCTTTCTTCATGACTTATACATGTTCCTATGACTATGAGATTATGGAACTCCCGTTTACCGGAGGAACACTTTGTGTGCTACCAAACGTCACAACGTAATTGGGTGATTGTAAAGGTGCTCTACAGGTGTCTCCGAAGGTACTTGTTGAGTTGGCGTATTTCGAGATTAGGATTTGTCACTCCGATTGTCGGAGAGGTATCTCTGGGCCCACTCGGTAATGCACATCACTATAAGCCTTGCAAGCATTGTAACTAATGAGTTAGTTGCGGGATGATGTATTACAGAACGAGTAAAGAGACTTGCCGGTAACGAGATTGAACTAAGTATTGAGATACCGACGATCGAATCGCATGCAAGTAACATACCGATGACAAAGGGAACAACGTATGTTGTTATGCGGTTTGACCGATAAAGATCTTTGTAGAATATGTGGGAGCCAATATGAGCATCTAGGTTCCGCTATTGGTTATTGACCAGAGACATGTCTCGATCATGTCTACATAGTTCTCGAACCCGTAGGGTCCGCACGCTTAAAGTTCGGTGACGATCGGTATTATGAGTTTTTGTGTTTTGATGTACCGAAGGTAGTTCGGAGTCCCGGATATGATCACGGACATGACGAGGAGTCTCGAAATGGTCGAGACGTAAAGATCGATATATTGGATGACTATGTTCGGACACCAGAAAGGTTCCGAAAGGTTTCGGGCATATACCAGAGTACCGGGGGGTTACCAGAACCCCGGGGGGTTAATGGGCCTACATGGGCCTTAGTGGAAATAGAGGGCAGCAAGGGGAGTGTGGAGTGCCCCCCCCCCCCCCAAGGCCCAAACCGAATTGGTTTAGGACAAGGGGAGTCGGCCCCCTCTTTCCTTCTCCTCCTCTCCCTTTCCTTCCCTCTCCTACTCCTACTAGGAAAAGGAGGAGTCCTACTCCTAGTGGGAGTAGGACTCCCCCTCTTGGCGCGCCTCTCCCTGGCCGGCCGCCTCCTCCCCTTGCTCATTTATATACGGGGGCAGGGGGCACCCCATAGACACAACAATTGATCATTGATCTCTTAGCCGTGTGCGGTGCCCCCCTCCACCATAATCCACCTCGATCATATCGTAGCGGTGCTTAGGCGAAGCCCTGCGTCGGTAGCATCATCATCACCGTCATCACACCGTCGTGCTGACGAAACTCTCATGTGAAGCTTTGCTGGATCGAAGCTCGCGGGACGTCATCGAGTTGAACGTACGTACAGCAAGAGTTTGCCCCGGCGCACGTACGCCGCCGGCCGCATGAACGGCCGTTTATATTTTCCTCGAGCAACAAACTCCAGATCCATCTGTTACAATGTTGGGGTATTTATACCCTGGGACTCGCCGGGCACGTACCCACGTCCCAGATCACGCTGAGCACCCGATCCAGCCCGCGCCATCCACGCCCCTTGGCGACATGCACGTACATGCCCAGGTCATGCGCGCCCGCCAGGACCGACTCCAACGCTCCCCCGATTCCCGTCAACAGAACAACACACACTACACGCAGCTAATACATGCATGCATCTCACGTCTACCTAGCTCACGTATGCATGTACGGCTTATTTGTCTAACATTCACCTCTTAAGCCGTGGCCTAGAGAAGTCCGCCATCCTCGACGCCGACGTCCGCCAACATTGCCTGCTCCGCCGCCGGCGCCCTCCGCAGCTTAGGGCATTCCCGCTTGAAGTGGCCCCGCTCACCGCACTTGTAGCAGCACCCGCGCCGGTTCCCGCTGCTGCTCGACGCCACGCTCTTGTCGTCGTCGTCGTCCCGAGCACCGCCGTGTCGACGCTCCCGCGCTGCCCACTGCGCCGCTGTCATGAGGAGCTGCTCACCCCCGCGCTCGCCGCCGTCATGTCCACGGCGCCGAACCCGCTCATCGAACACGTGCAGCCGCCCGAGTGCCTCGTCGAACGCCATCGTCGTCACGTCGTGGGACTGCTCGATGCCTGAAGAGACGCTCCGGCACCGTATCCAGCAACTTCTTGACGAGCGCCGCGTCGCCCAGCGTCTCCCCGAGGTTGGCGTACCTCGCCGCCATCGCCGCGAGCCTCCCGCCGTACACGTCGAGCTCCTCGCCTTCCGCCATCTTCATCCGGTCAAATTCGCCGCGCAGCGTCCCCAGCCTCGCCGCGCGGACCCGATCGGCGCCGACGAACCTCACCTTCAAGGAGTCCCATACCTCCCCGGCGGTGAGCTTCGTCGCCACCTGGGCAATCAAGGTGGAGGCCAACCTGGATGCGGCCGGGCTCTGGGAGGCGGTGGTTTCAGCGGAGGAAGAGGTGGCGGCGGTCGTCGCAAATAAGGACAAGACGGCGCGAGCTTACCTGCTCGGGGCGCTCTCCGAAGACCTGCTGATGCAGGTGTCGATGAAGAAGACGGCGGTGGAGGTCTGGGCCATTTTGAAGACCCGTTTTGCTGGAGTTGATCGGGTCCGGGCGGTGCGGCTAGCCACCCTCCACGGTGAGTTCGAGCGTCTGCGTATGGCGGACGGTGAGTCGCTGGACGCATTCGCCGGCAAGATTGGTGGCATGGCGGCATAATTGGGACGATGCTGGAGGATGCCGAGATGGTGAATAAGCTGTTGGACTCGGTGCCCGACCGGCTGTACGTGGCAGTCGCCGACAATGAGCAATTCTGCAACGTCAAGACCATGCCGTTCGAGGGGGCGCTCGGCCGGCTGAAGACGTTCGACAAGAGGTCGCGGCAGCGTGCGCAGGCTGACGGAAAACGAGCAGACAAGTAGCTGATGATGACGGCGGCACAGACGGCGGGGCGGAGGCTGACTCGACCTTGACGATGACGGCACAGGCGCTGCTACAATTGTGGCTAGCGAGGACACTTCCGGCATGAGTGCACGAGGCTTCGGAAGCTGGCGGCGGCGTAGCAAGCCCTCATCGCGGAGGCCGGCGACAAGCTCGAGCCGGCACTGCTCCAGGCCGTGGCTTAGGGGTTGAATGATAGCCAAATAAGCCGCGTCTATGGCCAGGGCGCGTCGGGTGCGCATGCGTGCGTGCGCCAGACGTGTCGGGCGTGGTCCAGGCCGCATCGGGTCCGTAGCCACGCGTGTGTGGGGGGGGGGGGGGGTGTTAGTTGGCGAGATATGTAGGTGTGTGGTCGCGCTGGGCGCTGGACCCGGTCGCATCCGTGTGCGTGTGTGCACAGCGGGCGCGTGAACCGCGGAGCACGGGGCGTGGCGAGAGGGTGAGTGGGGTGGTGTCTGGTGCGTGTCATGGAGCGTTGGTGCGCGCACGTATAAACCCTCACCCCTCACGTGTGTTATAGGTGTGGCTCAAATTTGTTGCTTGAGGAGAAAAGCCGTTCGGGCGGCGGGCGTTCAGGCCGGAAAAAATTCCACCGTGTGCCCTCCTTCTTCCTTTGTTCTTCTTCGGTACGAGCCAGGAGAGAGTCAGGTGACCAGAGAGGGAGGTGCGGTGAGCTAGGGCAAGAGTTTCTGCTCCAACAATATAATATGCCAAAAATATTCATTAGCAATAAACATATGTGCACTATTTAGTGATGGGCTATGCAATTGGAAAAGTGACCCTTTCCTGCCTTCCTTCCGTCAGTGACCTGTGGGGCCTTGGCTAAGGGCCGAACGAGTGGCCAAAGACATCTTCTTGCCTCCTGGGTGCCGCAGTGACTAGCTGGTCCGGCATCCATCCATCAATCCACCAAAATGTACTAGTTGCATGCATGCTCGCACATACGCCATATTCAACTTGAAGCTCTTCATTGATGACGGCCAGCCAATAGAGCACTCACTGCCAAAAGGCTCCTTGAGAGAGCCACCGTGACCTGCCTGCATTCCTCTTCAAGCTCTTCATTGATGGCGGCCAGCCCAGTAGAGTTTAACGAGCACTCCCTGCCAAAAGGCTCCGTGTGAGAGAGCCTCCGTGACCTGCCTGCACTCCTCTATCCTCGTCCACTCCGCCAGCAGCATCGAATTCCATCTCTGTGTTCGCTCTGTCCTCCCTTCGCCATGTCGGCCGCCGAGCTAAGGAGCCAGCTTAACACGCGCGTCAGCTACATGTACGCCATGGTGAGTC